>NC_068321.1:5223419-5823419 GCF_025860055.1 Xyrauchen texanus
ACATTGAGATTGAAACTACGAGTCTGTGGGCATTCACGGTGAACACAGAAAGGCATTCTCTTGAAACACACACACACAGAAGAAATGTGCACCATATTTCAGTGACAATGAACTTGAAGGTTTAATGACTATGCACGAGTATTATAAAGTCATCTACACTTTAATAGTGATAGGAGCTGCATCAGTTCAGGACTGAGAGTTTCAGTTTGACTGAATACTGAATCAATGCTTGAGCTTTTACATTTATAAAACTATCAAGTTTTACAGTACTTGTAAAAGCTTAATTCAACATTTATACAGTATATTATGAAATATGTATCATCTAATGACCATTTACTGAACTTTATGTAAATCAAATAAACATTACAATTTACCTTCATAAAACATAACATTTTAGATCCCTTAACCCTACCCCAACCTCTAAACATAACCACATTTCAACAATATAATAACATGTAATAAGTAGATTAATGTACAGTAGCAATCATTTTTGTTACAATATACTTATTTGCATATATATATATATATATATTACAGCCTCTAATCCACATCTACTCTTAAACCTAACAATAACCATTTATTAAACATATAAAACACATAACAGGCAGATACATTTAATAAGAATAATTTTCAAAATTCAGAAAAATGGCAGATATCTGTACAAAAGTATCCAAAGCGTGATGCTCATCTGATGTGCTCCCTGATGGCATACAAGTATTGTGTGAGGTGGAGAGAAAAATTAAATGATTAATCGCTATAAATCTTCTCCTGATGCAGTCTGTAATAATACTGTCATATCTCACTCAAATATATTCATTAAAGAATACGGCATGTCACAAACAGTCACGAGACACTTGAGAGCCAATGAGCATTCGACATCACTGCCGTAAAACCGCTGGTCGTAATGCTTTTTGAGGCGGACATTTTTTAATGTGAAAAACAAAACCAACGTGAGTTGATGGTTACAGTGGATGGAGATGGAGATTGTTGAATAAAAGGATTGAATTTGTGTCTGTTTGGATTTTACTGAAACAAATTTATGGATTCATTTTTTTATTGTTTTTGATTTCTTTTTTCTTTTTTTTTTTGGCATATTCTGAAAACTCCTTTTGTGTCCCATGGCATACAAAATTAAAATTAAATGCTTAATAAGTGATTAAAGGATTACAGAATTTTGTATTAATTTGAACATTTAAAGTTTAGTCTTGGTTGAAGTGATGTAATCGTTTAACACATTGTATACGGCAGCAGAAATCACACAGAACTGAATGAAACTGTTAAAATATCATATTATAATATCAACTGCATGTCATGGACTCCAGTTCCACAATCAACCCCACTTCTTCCGGTTCCCACACTCGTGCTCAATCACCTGAATACTAGTTTCACCTGCGCTGTTTGGACTCTATTTATATCCTGCCTGTTCACTTCTGACTTTGTTGGTTATTGCATGTTGTAATCCTATGCTTAGCTAACTCCTTTGAAAACCTATTGAATTACTAGCGTTTGTTCTCGTGTTTGTTTTTCCCTGCCCTTCTCCATCTGTTTGTTTATTGGACTGATCTTTTTGGCTCTGACTTCGGACTGTGTTTTAACCTCGCTTCTCTGGATTTGTCCTCTGTGTTTTGAATTCTGCACTTAAACCTGTTTCTGCATGTGGCAGGGTGGAGGGCGGGGCCGGGTCGTGATTCTACACACCCGGTCCCTTATCAGGCTAATCAAGCCTCCGAGAGGGATAAAGGTTGACTGCGGAGGATTGTGCGGGAGAGAGATAGTTTACGGACATGTCCGTCATGTGTGTTTGTCTTCTGTTTTAAGTTTATCATTAAAACTATTAATTATATTGACAAGCCGGTTCTCGCCTCCTCCTTTCCATTCTCCTTCTTTACACTGCATTTGAATCCCTCTCGTCCTGTTTCCGTCACAGAATATCCAACCATTCAAATCATGTATTCAGTGGAAACTCTTCAAGGCTCATTAGAGCGGATGTGTGCGACAATTGCTTCTCAAGGATCTACTGTTGGGAGGCATGAACAGGAATTGGCCACCCAGGGACAACAGATCCAGGAGATATTGCAAACGGTAAGTACTTTGTCTGACCAGTTAAATCAAGCTCAACCCTCCACTTCTAATCAACCTGTACCTGTCCCTGAACCTGTAGAGATTCCCGACACGCTGCAGAGCGCTGCTAGTTTTGTACCTCCTGAGAGATTCGATGGATCTTCGGATAATTGCCGGGGCTTTCTTATGCAGTGTAGTTTTTTTTACCTAAAATATCACCCTCATCTACGTTCGGACAATGAGAGGGTTCATTTTATGACCTTCCTGCTTACTGGCAGAGCAAGACAGTGGGCCACTGCACTGTGGACTGCAAATAGCCCTATTCTATCGTCATATGATCAGTCCTGTGACCAAATTGCCACGGTATTTGATCACCCGGCAGCTGGGAAAAATGTAGGTAACTCAGCAGGGGTTGCGTACTGCTGCCGATTATGCTTTAGATTTCATCACTCTTGCCGCAGGAAGCGGGTGGAGTGAACCGGCTTTATTAACTGTGTAATAAGGAGGTTTAAGTCCTCCATTACAAATGGAGCTAGCCTGTCGAAGAGAATCGCTGGGTTTAGAGGATTATATCCAGCTATCCATCTCTGTTGATAACCTGTTACGAGATCGCACTTATAGACGTTCTCCCAGTGGTTCAGAACGAGCCGTTTTCTCTCGTCCACTACAAGCTCCACCTCAGGAAGAGCTCACCCAGCCCGAGCCCATGCAGCTCGGTCGTGCTCCATTAACCCAGAGCGGGAGAGATGTTTAAATGTGTTAAAAAAATGTTATACTGTGGTCAAACTGGACATCACATTGTTTCATGCCCTGTCACGCCCTCAGCCTTCCTCCTCTATGAGCCAGGTTAGAACTTCTGTCATTTTAGATATAACTCAAAAGCAAGTTACGCTTCCTGTAATTGTATCAATTGACGATGTTTATTATTCCACTTCAACCCTAGTCTATTCCGGAGCGGCAGAGAATTTCATTGACGATCATTTGGTTGAGTCTTGGAATTCCTCTCAGTTCGGTTGAGCCGCCCCTCAAGAGTTAATTCATTGGATGGAGCACCTCTTGGATCTGGATTTATGACCCACAGAACTGTGCCACTGACACTTCAGGTGGGTCTGTGTCATAAGGAAATTATTCAATTTTTTGTTGTTTGTTCTCCTAGAGATTTTAGACCATCCTTGGCTATGCCTCCATGACCTTCATATTTCCTGGCGCACAGGGGAACTGTTGAGCTGGGATAATCACTGCTCATCACACTGTCTTAGTTTAACACAGACATACAGTAGTTCATTAGTGGAAAACAGTTCAGCGTGTTGCTTGTGCACCTAAAACCCCGATGTGTCCGTGTGCATCTCACATCATCTGCCGCCAAAGATAAAAAATATATTTGCTTGAGCGGCAGTCGTGTAAGTCTACAATCACTATGAAATATTTAGATACCAACTAAAGAATTTCACTGACGTCTTCTTTAACCACTGCGAAAATATGGAGAATAATAATGGTCTTAAATTTACCAGAACTGTCCTTCAAAAGTGTCAGAGATATTGTCTAAAAACAATATGTGCATAAGTTACCCGGTGGTAAAAATAAAATCAAACCTTTGAAATAAAAATGTCTTAACCAACTAAATTCAACTCATTACATGAAGTATCTTCATACACAAACTCTGCATTGGAATAATACATTTTATAGTGTATGTTTTAAATGCATTGAAAATAGTAAATCAATAATAAATAGGTGCTGTTTATCTGCTTAGAGCTGCTGTCTGCTTTAGCAAGAACGCTTTGTTTTGACAACATTGTGTGGACCACAAGAGACTACAGAAGCCTACATGTGTGGATACATTATGCTTAATAAGACTTAATAGAGAAATATTAATAGTATTTTTCTGAATTTGTATGTTTTTATGTTGTTTTTACTAAACTGTGAGAGACATGATGTGGGTGACTCAGTGAAGTTATTGGTTGGAAGTTCTTAACCACAATGAAAACCGCAATGCGAGAACCGTCTTGGCTACACAATTTGCGCGTGTGATTTTACTAGTTGTCTGTTCCCGTGCCTGCCTTGTTTAGCTTCTAGTATATTGGCTACATACATTGGACTTGTCATACATCCGTGACAAGTCCAAATCCATTTCAATTGGACTCGTGACTCAGACTCGAGTCCGTGTCTGAACTTGAATACCACAACTCTACTCTGTGGGGTTTTTAAGTATATTTGAAGCAGCAAAAATAGTTAACCTTGAGTAAATTCTCATGAGAACAAGTCAAAACAAGGGAAAAATATTTGCTGAAGAAGTAATCCAAAGTGTTCAAATTATGATAGATACCTTTAGTAATCTAACGTAATATGGTAAAAGTTACATTTTACTGCATATAATATGTAATCTGTAGTGAAATGCATTTTACAATATGGATTTAAAATAAACTGCACTTCACATCGTTCTTCTGCCTTCCCCAACATTACTGGTACATGTTAGCTCACTATGAAACAGATATAATATTAGAACATGGATGCTACAGTATATGGAGAAATATCTCTGTCCATATATTATGCAGTGCCCATGATGAGCGCGTCCTCCCTCGACATCTTTAAATATGCAAGTCATGCTGATAAATAACAGTGACATCAGAAAAGACATTCAACTGTATATTTATTAGATCTGAGGTGTGTCTTATATACTCTATAGATCTACCCATAAACTACCATCCACGGTGGCCACTATTAAAAATTCTTCTCAGTTATTAAGATGAATATCTTACTCTTGTCTTTTGCATTTTAATCAACTTCTGCTAATGTTTCCTCAGGGATTCTTGGTAAGTCTTACTGTGTCTTACTGTATCTTACATAATTATTTAGTATGGTTAATTTGAGGCAACATAGTCATTTTACTTCTCAAGTTTTGTGAAAATGTAATTACAGAAGATTATCCTGGTCTCTGTGTCATTTCTCGTGTGTTGAATGAGCAGCTGCAGAATCTGTCAGTTGTATCAGTGCAGTCACTGTGCAGTCTGACTGACGGAGGTTTTTGTACGACTCTTTATCACTGTGTGAACACCCAGCTATTACTGATCCAGTGTATGCTCATACAATAATAATCTCCTGAATCTTCAGTCTGGACTCCACTGATGCTCAGAGTGAAATCACTTCCAGATCCACTGCCACTGAATCTAGATGGAGTTCCAGACTGAAGAGTTTTTATATAATAAATGAGGAGTTTAGGAGTTTCTCCAGGTTTCTGTAAGTACCAGGACATACAATTGTTACAGTGACCATCTGAGGGGCGTCCAATGGAGCTGCTGGTTTTACAGGTCAAAGTGACTGTGTTTCCATACTGAGCAGGTTTCAGTGTGGGAGTCTGAATTACAGTCACCTGTCCTGTGCAATCTAGAAAACATTTATAAGGACATTAAACTTTCTGAAGAGTAAAAATGTAAAGAACTGAAATAAGAAATAAGATATTAGATTAAATTGTATTTAGAAATTACCTTGAAATTGGATTCCTAAGATCAAGATGAGGATGTTGATGAATGTCATTTTAGTTGTTGTGTCTTCTGTTATTATGCTGAACAGTCTCAGTCATGAAGTGTGAAACTCACAGCACTATAAACACTCAGAGCACTGAAGCATGTGCTGACAATGCAAAACATCCCTCTATTTGAATGATTTGTCTCACTATAGCTCATAACATTGATGTGTGGAGATGTCCTCAACACTAAACTTCTTCTGAGCTACTACTTAAATAACCATTTTGAAATGTTAATATCAGGCACAAAATCAACACTACAGAATTATATATATATTATATTTTATTTATTTTTGCACGTTAAACAATGCTAATATGTATGACTGAATTTGAATATTTTGTTCTCATTGTCCTTTGACTGAGTGTCTGCAGATAAATAACTCTGTTGAAGAGTGTTGATAATATCACAACAATAACAAACTTAATTTATAGAGTTGCACATTTAAGAGTTGTTGTTTTTTTCACATGTGTTCTGAATGTATTTGGAGTGGTTTGTAGGTGTAATATCTGAAGTCACATAATGTTTTAGGATTTGATGTGGTGTCCATCAGTGAGAACGAATCGGTTACTAACGTAACCTCGGTTCTCTCTAGATGAGGGAACGAGTATTGCGTAAGCTAGCTTACGCTACGGGAAAGATTCATCTTTTCTGAGATATTGAAGCCAAAAAATTATCCTTAATTTTGTATCCATTGTCAACGCAGTGCGGCAGCTGCAGACCTTGAGCGGGCTAGCTAGCGAGCTCATTGGTTGCTCTGCGGCAACTGCTGCAGCCTATAGACGAGCTTGGGCTGAACTCGCGATCCAATGAGAGGCGTCCGCGGCTCACTGCATCAAAGCCCGCCAAAAGGGCGTGACTAGAGTGCATATAAGCGTAGTTCATAGGCTGGAACCCTGGTTTTCATTGAATGAAGCGAAAAATCGCCGTGGGCGTGAGCACGCCGGTTACGCAATACTCGTTCCTCATCTAGAGAGAACCGAGGTTACGTTAGTAACCAATTCGTTCTCTTACGAGAGGTTCTCTCGATATGCGTAAGCTAGCTTACGCTCACGGGAACCCTTTGTCAACGCCGCAGGCCAAGCATCCACTGCATGAGCCCCAGGGAATTAAGGGGACCTGGGGAGCCCTTGTGAGTGGGGAATTAATATTTGGCCGGCAAGAGTGCGGGCCAGTGTGTGTGTAGTACATAAGCACATAGACAGAGCGGCGGTGCCGGTCTGTGTGGACTGTGTCCCATTAATGCAGCTCACCAGGGAGCTGTAGCGTATTAAACCGCTAGCAGTTTAGCCTGCAGAGCGGGTACTTCCAGATTGTAAAATCTGACAAAGGTGGAGGGGAAGCCCAGCCCGCTGCCACACATATGTCGTGAATGGAAATCCCGCTGGACCATGCCCACGAGGAGGCCATGCCTCTAGTGGAGTGAGCCTTAATGCCTAGCGGGCATGGTAGGTCTTTTGACGCCGCACGCTGCAGCAATAGCGCCCACTATCCATCTGGACAGTGTCTGTTTCAAGGCAGCGAGACCTTTGTGCGCCCTCGAACTAAACTAAAAGCTGCTCGGAGCTTCTGAAAGATGCGAGCGCGCAGTATACAATCTCAGTGCTCTGACTGGGCAAAGGAGATTGGCGTCGCGTTCGCTATCAGATGCTGGTAGCGCCGACAAGGAAATGATCTGTGCTCTGAAAGGAGTACCGACCACCTTGGGGACGTAGCCGTGTCTAGGCTTTAAAATGACCTTAGAGTCACTTGGTCCAAACTCAAGACACGCAGGCTGACAGATAGCGCGTGAAGGTCTCCCACCCGCTTAACTGATGATAGGGCAGTTAGAAAACGGTTTTAAGTGAGAGGTGTTTCACATCCACGGATTGAAGCGGTTCGAAAGGGGGCTTTCATAGCTTCGAGAACTATAGAAAAGTCCCAGATAGGAACCGATGGGGGCGCGGAGGGTTCATCCTTCTAGCTCCCCTGAGGAAGCCGGATGACCAGCTCGTTTTACCCTGTGACTGGCCGTGCAGGGGTTCAGCGTAACGCCGCGACGGCCGCCACGCATACTTTGAGCGTGGATGGGGATCTGCCCTTATCCAGCAGCTCTTGTAAAAACACGAGCAGCGGCGACACCCCACATGTCCGTGGGTCCAGGTCTCTGTCGGTGCACCATTTTGAAAACACAGACCATTTTGACGCATAGAGTCTTCTCGTGGAGGGGGCTCTAGCGTGTATGATGGTGTTTATTACTCCTTCTGGCAAAGCGACGGGTAGTCGCTGATCACCCACGCGTGTAGCCCAGCTCTGGGTGGGGATGCCAGATCGTTCCGCGAGCTTGCGAGAGGAGATCTGCTCTCACTGGGATGGGCCACGGCGCTGTCAGTGACAGCTGCGTAAGCTCCGGGAACCATGTTTGATTCTCCCAGCTGGGCTATGAGGAGCACCGAGTGGCGCTGCTTCCTGATCCTCTGCATTACCTGTGGCAATAGCGAGACGGGAGGGAAGGCGTAAGCGGGCGGTTGGGCCAGTCCTGGGCCAGCGCGTCCTCGCTGAGAAAAATATTGGGCAGTGAGAGTTCTCTTCTGACACAAAGAGGTCTATCTCTGCTCTGCCGAATATGCGCCATAACGCCTGGACTGTTTGAGCGTGCAGGGACCATTCCCCTGGGGAATATTGTCTCTGGACAGTCTGTCTGGGCCGCCGCTCAGGTGGCCTGGCACGCGCGTCGCCCTCAGCGAGCGCAGGTGGCGCTGGGACCAACTCAGTATGCGTTTCGGCCAGATGGAAGAGGTTCCTGGATCTGACACCGCCCTGACGGTTTAGATAGGATACCACAGACCTGTTGTCCGAGCGGACCAGGACGTGGTGACCCTGAATGATCGGGAGGAAGCGCACGAGCCGCACTCGACCGCTATCATTTCCAGACAATTTATGTGAAGGAGCTTTTCCTGAACTGACCATAGGCCAAAAACCGAGAGCCCTCGCGAGACCGCGCCCAACCAGTGTTGGACGCTGCCTGTCGAGATGACTTTTCGGCGAGATACAGCTCCCATCATCACTCCCCGCTGATACCACTCGGCCACTGTCCAGGGCTGCAGAGCTGAAATACAGGTCTGAGTCACTCTGATTGGCTGGCGGCCTGTGGCCCAAGCCCGGCGAGACGCGCGGGTGTTTAGCCAATGCTGAAGCGGGCGCATGCGCAGTAAACCCAGTTGAAGTACTGCTGCGGCTGAATTTCTTCAGAGGTGTAAGGCTGTTCATCTGAAATGACGCGGCTAGTCGCTGCACACGGGGCGCGCGCTGTGTAGATAAGCGAGCCGTCATTGCCACTGAGTCTAGTTCTATTCCAAGGAAGGAAATTTTCTGACTGGGCTGTAGTGAGCTCTTGGTCCAATTGACTGCAAGGCCCAAACTGTTCAGATGACTGAGGAGAACTGTCCTGTGAGGCAGAAGCTCCGTATGTGATTGTGCCAAAATCAGCCAATCGTCCAAATAGTTCAGAATTCGCAAACCCTGACTCAAGAGGGGTCCGAAGCCAGCGCCCATGCACTTCGTGAAAGTACGGAGTGCTAAGGACAGGCCGAACGGAAGGACGGTGTATTGATAAACCTGGCCGCCGGCGTAATCTCAAGAATGGCCTGTGACGGGATTTATCTGAATCTGAAAGTATGCATCTTTCAGATCGAGAGAAATAAACCAGTCCCCTGGCGCATCATGCGCGAGGAGTTTGCTGGTTGTAAGCATTTTGAACGGTCTTTTTGTAAGCGCTTTGTTCAAAACCCTGAGATCTAATATTGGTCTGAGGCCGCCGTCTTTCTTGGGGACAAGAAAATAACGGCTGTAAAACCCCGACTCGCTCAGGGAGGCGGCACTCTCTATGGCCCTTTTGCACAGAAGTTTGCTATTTCTGAACGAAGCATGCATGCTGCTTCCGTGTTCACAGTAGTTTCGAGCCAGCTCTGAAGCGAGGAGGACGGCGATCGAACTGTAGCAAATAGCCCTGTTTTATTGTGCTTAACACCCATTCGGATATCCCTGGAATATCTTCCCACGCTTTGAAGTGTAATGTTAGAGGGTGAGTGGCCAAATCGCTCTGATTGCCGCGACACAGCGCTGAACAGAATGTGTGAGCGCTTACTGTGCTTATGCTGGACTGCTCGCAGACAGCATGGACAGGCTGTTCTGTGAGTGACTTCCGATTGAGGTGAATGGGGAAAGAGTCACGCCTGTTAAGTGATACGCAAGCATAGTCACGGGCACGGGACTTACATACAGAGAAGTGTTTGCTGGCCGTGTGACAGAGCGGCAGAGAATGGGCGCCAGCACGTATTCGTGAGCGCATTTATTGACTCTAACACTCGAAGTGGTTCAGTAACCGCTTTTGAGTGTGCTCTGATGGGGACACAGAACGTGTAATGCTTGTGTGTAGAGGTGAACACTGGATTGTGGGCACATTTTCTACACATAAGGCTGGTCGTGTGACAGAGCTGCCAGAGAATGGGCGCCGCGACGGATTCGTGGGTGCGCTTATTAACCCTAACACTCGAGCGGTTCGTGAACCGCTTTATGTGAGTGTGCCGTGATAGGGCCACGGATGTGTAATGCTTGTGTGTAGGGGTGAACACTGGATTGTGGGCACATTTTCTACACATAAGACATGTTTGCTCTCTGTTATGGACACGGATGTGTAATGCTTGTGTGTAGAGGTGAACACTGGGTTGTGGGCACATTTTCTACACATATGGCATGCTTGCTCTTTACCAGATTTATTTGGGTCGCCGTGAAAACGGCGCTTGAGCGCAGGCAAGTGGGCGCTAACACCGGCTTGTTGGCTGCTGAATCTACCACTGTAGTAGCCTGAAGGAAGGGGACTGACAGGGGCGTAAGCTTTGACGGTGGTCCGCCGCAGCGGGACTGATCCGTCGCTTTGTCAACAAAGCTAGGAGGACTTCGGTTGTTCAGGTTTCAGCGCAATTCTAGTCCGAGGCCCGCTGGGGCGGCGGTCTCGCGGTGGCTCTCTGAGCTGACGAGGGCGGCCGCCCTGTCGACGCTGAGAAGTCTGGCTTTGTTGAGCTGGGCGCTGTGAAGAGGCTCGTGCAGGAGGCTCACGTGGGCGGCCTGCAGAGGAGCTAGCGCGACGAGGCAGAAAGAGATTCATGGCTTGTGTGGCTTTTGGACCTCTGAAAACCGGTCAATGATACCACTCACCGCTGAGCCGAAGAGACCGGATGGAGAGAGCGTTGAGGAACGTAGATCGCTCTGCTTCTTCCATGTCGGCTAGCGCTAGCCACAGATGTCTCTCGGTCACAGTCAGCGCGCCATGCACTTCCCTATAGCTTGGGCTGCAGCTTTGGTAGCCGGAGGGCGAGGTCCGTAGCACTCCGTATGTCTGCAACCGCCTCTGGATGCCTGCTTTCCTCATCCCACTCCCGCAGAAGGTCCGCTTGGAGGATCTGTAGGACGGCCATAGAGTGCAGAGCAGATGCAGCTTGGCCGGGCGGCGGAATAGGCGCTGCCAACACAGGCGGAAGTTGTTCTGCAGGCCTTAGACGGGAGCACTGGTTTAGACCGCCATCTCGCGGAGGGCGGGCAAAGGTGTGCTGCTACCGCATCCTCGACCGGAGGGATGGAAGCGTAGCCCTTCTCAGTGGCGCCGCCCACCGAAGCAAGAGAGGTGGAGACGTGGGATCGGACCCTGGCCGAGAAAGGCGCTGCTCCATGATTTGGAAAGCTCAGCGTGGAGTTCCGCAGGAAGGGAGCGCCCGGTAGCGGGTGCTGAGCGCGGCGGCTCTGTAGAAAGCAGCCGCCAAGTCTGTTGGGTGCCTGCTCAAGGGGCGGTGACCACTCGAGCCTGAGGCGGTCGACGGCCTGTGTGAGGAGGCGTGTTAGTTCCCCTTCGACCCGGCGCTGGTCCTGCTGGATTCCTGGGCCAAGGAGGAGGCGTGTGAGCCTGACCACTCCTGCTGTCCGAAGCCATGATGGAACAGCCCTTATCCTCCGCTTCTTCGTCCGAGATGGCAGCAGAGCAGCCGCCGGCTGCAACTGCGCATCCCGGTGGGCGGGAGGGTGAAGGCGATGCTCGAGGGACGGGCTCCGGCGAGGCAACCGCTTCTACCACTGTTTCCGGCAGCCTTTGAGAGCGGGCGCTTTTTCTGCGCAGCTGAACGGAAGGCGCGCGGCGGCTTCGGTCCTGAGCGCTCGAGTCGAGCCCGCAGGGTCGACATCGGCAGCTCCTCGCAGAGATCGCGATCCGCCGGGCGAGGGCGAGCTCTGCATGCCCCAGTCCCAGGCAGAGAGCGCAGATGATGTGGCGGTCTCCGGTGCTGAGAGGAGCTCGGCATGAGGCGCAAGTGGAGCGAGGCATCTTAAAAAGACGCCAGTACTTTTTGTGAAGTTCTTTAAGAACTAGCTTGCTTTTAAAAGGATACGTCGCCGGATGGCGTAGCTCGCAGGACGGCTGAAGGTGGCGAAGACGGCCGGCTTCTTCGAGCGCTGTCCATGCTTGCTTGATGCCCCTCGAACGGCGACGCGGCTTCCGGTTCAGTGATGCGAAGAGCTTCGCTGAAGAGATGAAAATCAGGGTTCCAGCCTACGAACTACGCTTATATGCACTCTAGTCACGCCCTTTTGGCGGGCTTTGATGCAGTGAGCGCCGGACGCCTCTCATTGGATGCGAGTTCGCCCAAGCTCGTCTATAGGTTGCAGCAGTTGCCGCAGAGCAACCAATGAGCTCGCTAGCTAGCCCGGCCAAGGTCTGCAGCCGCCGCACTGCGCTGACAATGGATACAAAATTAAGGATAATTTTTTGGCTTCAATATCTCAGAAAAGATGAATCTTTCCCGTAGCGTAAGCTAGCTTACGCAATACGAGAGAACCTCTCGTAAGAGAACAGAAGTGAATCAGCACATAAAGCATTCAATGTTGTGAGATTTAAAGATTGGAGTGTTTTGTGCGAGTAACATTCACTGTTGAAGAGTTGTGCTTTAGATCATGTTTGGATGTGACTCTAGTTTAAGATCATGTGTTTAATTTACAGAGAAACTCATCAGTACTGAACATCATATAGAACAGACAGATGATGAAACAGTGAGAGTGAAGATGAAGAGGAGGACAAGAGAAAAGATGAACTCTAGATGAAGCAAATGAAAATGATTCACTCAGGAGCAAAAAGGAATTAAAATGAGGATGAAACTATAATATTAATCGTGGAGTTGTACGAGGTAGAGCTTGGCTTTATGAAATACTAATAAAACAATAACAGTAATTATGTAGTTGACACACCAATAAAACATTTTCTTGAAAAAAAGAGCTTCACTAAGATTTATTATTTAAGCTCATAATATGTTTGTGCACTGATCAGTGTTGTGTGTGATTGTGTTTGTGCACTGATCAGTGTTGTGTGTGATTGTGTTTGTGCACTGATCAGTGTTGTGTGTGATTGTGTTGTACGAGCAGCTGCAGTATCTGTCAGTTGTATCAGTGCAGTCACTGTGCAGTCTGACTGACGGAGGTTTTTGTACGACTCTTTATCACTGTGTGAACACCCAGCTATTACTGATCACGTGTGCACTCTGACAGTAATAATCTCCTGAATCTTCAGTCTGGACTCCACTGATGCTCAGAGTGAAATCACTTCCATAGTTTGATCCACTGCCACTGAATCTAGATGGAGTTCCTGAATAAAGGCTTCTTATGTCATAAATGAGGAGTTTAGGAGCTTCTCCAGGTTTCTGCAAATACCAGGCTAAGTTATCATAGTCTATTCCTACATCTGTATGACACTCTATTGTAGCTGTTTGTCCCTGTTGAACAGTTTTAACTTTAGGTTGAGTCACAGTGACTCCTCTGGATCCTGAAGAAAAAACATAAACAATTAAAACAATAAAACAGAAGATTGGTACATAAAATATGGGAAAAACTGCATCATACTTTTATCTATAACTAATACTAACAATAACTGCAACATGTCAGTATTCAATCTTCATGTCTCACCTTGAATACAAACTGCAATAGTCCAGATGAAGATGATGCTGAAGGTCATTGTTGTTGTTTGTGTTGTGTGATGATGAAGATTGTGTTCTGTTCTGCTGTCAGTCATGAAGTGTTAAACTCACAGCACTATAAACACTCTCATGCAAAGTGTCTCTTTATGTAAATGCTCTTCATAGAAGCTGACAGTGGCAGACAAATTTGTTTATGTATGTACCTGTTTATACAAAAATCATGAAGTATGAAGACATCATGAACAACTTTATCAACAACATTATTACATTTTTTAAATAAGATGATTATATTAATAAAGAGGATGTCTCTGCTCAAAAAAGCAGAATCTGTAGATAAATAAATGAGCCACTGATAACAAAGATAACACCATTGCTCAGATAGTGCTCAGATAGTTTTTTTCTTTTCATTTTCATGCTAAAAGTAAGAAAGTCTTTGGGTTAGGTTAAAGTCTTCACCTTTTTCCTCTGTCCACTGGGCAGATTATATTACATTACAGTAATCCAATATTTTAAGAAGTTTCATTTGATGTTATTAACAGAGATTTTGGTGACAGCATTTTAGTCTTCAGAGAATATTTTCAGTCTTGTTTTCAGATCTTTTCTTTGGTTATACAACCTCTAAGAACATTATTAGGAACACTATGGTCCTAATAAAGTTTCCGACATGATCTTCTGCTGTTGGAGCCCATCTGCCCCAAGGTTCGACTTGTTGGGCATTCTGGGATGATATTTTGCTCAATACAGTTGAACAGAGCGGTTATCTGAGTTATTGTAGCCATTCTGTCAGCTCGAACCAGTCTCCGTTGAACTCTCATCAACAACATGATTCCATCCGCAGAACTGCTGCTCTTTTGTTTTGATTTTAGCACCAATCTGAGTAAACTCTAGAGACTGTTCAGTCAGAATGATCGCAGGAGATCAGCAGTTACAAAAATACTCAAAGCAGACTGTCTGGCACCAACAATCATGCCACAGTTCACTGACATCACATTTTTTCCCAATTCCGATGGTTGATGTGAACATTAACTGAAGCTCCTGACCCATATCTGCTTGATTGTTCGCATTGCACTGCATTGGCTGATTAGATAATCACATTAATAATTAGGTGTACAGGTGTTTCTAATAAAGTGTTTGGTGAGTGTATATGCCGGTGACAATAAAGATTTTAGCCAGCAGGTGGAAACAAAAAGAGTTTTTATGTGTTATGAGCCAGTTATTTTGAGGTTCATTGAGTCAGGGCTGATTTTATGCATTGCACTGATGCCACAGGCTTGATGGCTGATTAAATAATCACATGAATAAGTAGGTGTACCTAATAAAGTGCTCAGTGAGTGCGATCTAAAACACAGTAAGTCCCAGTCCTCAAATCTGATTGGACGGGAGGTGTTCCAAGATTGCTGATAAAGATCACTAGAGTGCCCGCAAACTTTTTCAGCTGCCTGGGTTCCGGAAGTAATTTTTCCATTAATTTCTTTCATAGACCTTCATAAAATCCTTCATAAAAGAGTTCTAAACCATGAAACAAATCAACCAGCTTTGAGGTGAATCACAACATCTAAAACTTGATTGGAAGAAAAAAGTATTTGGAAAATGGACAAAAAGAGAAAAGTCCAAGACTGTGTACTTAATGTCTTTTGTGAGGGAATGAACTTGAATCCCATGAAATATAAAAAAGATGTATATTTATAAAACTATTGATTTTAGGTTGTTGATAGGTTGGTAGGTCTGTTTTTAAAGTTATATAAGTTACTATCTTTGAGTGAGGGGATTTAATCAAAGTAAGAACATCAGTTCTTGATCCGCTGCCACTGAATCTAGATGGGATATTTGGCTGTCTTCGGCTTGCGGATTCAATAAGTAGTTTAGGAGCTTCTCCAGATTTCTGCTGGTACCAGACCATACAAGTATATGAACCAGAACAGCCATTGTCCACTTCTGTGTTAGTTTTGCAACTTATACTGTCCAACATAAGTTTTTGAACTAAATAACACATAAACATTTTGATAGATGGATAATTTTATTAATAATTATTTAAATTGAACACAAAATAAGAATTGTTCAAAGTTTTTTCACTGAACATGTCATGATGCATTCTGGTGCTGCTTTAAAATTTGACCAAAATGAGGTATCTTCAAGGGTGCATATGATGCTGTAAAATACTATCTAGGTAGGCAGCTCTCTAGGTTTTAAAACAGAGCTAATGTGACTTTTCCTTAGGAAGAATTCCTCCTTCAGAACTCCTTCAGCACTGTGACGTTTGAGGATTTTTGCATTTTTTATTTGTGTGTTCTTGTAAGAATGGAGAAGGTATGTTTGTGTAATGAGGCAGGCAAAGAATAAAAATCTAAACGCAGCTTTATTAACCTGATAAACAAGTAAACCCGGAGCAAAAGGAAAAGCAAAACACTGGGAACCAAGCACAGAACATGAAAGCTAAACATGCAAAACTGACACAGGAATCAGGGAAGCCAAGGGCTTAAATACACAAGGGAATGAGAAACAGCTGGGGAAACAATCAGAGAGAACCAATCAAGAAATAAAACTACAAAAGGACTACAAAACTAACAGGAAACAGAAACTAAACAAGAATTTCAACATAAAAGTACAAAAACAAAAGACAAAGGGAATATGACTCCAGTTATAAAGCTGTGATCGGACTCTGTTTATATTAAATACACCAGCTCCTCAGATGGTTTGAGCATTAACAAGATGAGCTTCAAGTATAGAACAGTCCAAGATCATGTCAAATTGTCATCAATATATGAAATAAACTACAGAATCCATGTATATTGAGATGTGCAACAGGTTCAATAAAGTAGGAGGGTTAGAATATGTGCTGCTTTGTCAGACAGGTTCTGTTTAATCCCTATTTCTCCCCTGATCATTCCCACCTGTGCCTGTTTTTCCCATTAGTAGTTTTGTGGGCATGTGTGTTGTAAAACATGTGTATTTAGACAATTGTGTCTGGCTATAGACTGTGTGATCTGGTGAATCAATGATTCTGATGGAGGACTTGCAGACACTTTATATTATAGCAATAACGAGTTCTGATCAGTGAAATGTTTTGTTTCATGTAGACTCTTACACAGAGTCTTATCAATATTACGTGTGATTGTGTATCTGTCTAGTTTTAACGCTTATAGTTGGTCAATGATGTGATGTGTTTGTGCATCTGTTTGTTGAATAATCTTTTAGTTAATCAGTGTTATGTGTATCTGTGTATCTATTTGTTTTAATCTTATAGTTGGTCAGTGTTGTGTGTTTGAACATCTGTTTGTTTTAGATCTTAGAGTTGGTCATGTTGTGTGTGTTTGTGTTGTACAGCAGATATTTCACTTCATCCTGTCAATGCAAATATGATTTTCACTCCACACTCCCAGTGACACTGTCTGATTTGTTCAATGATCTGGACTGGAACACACCAGTTTCACTTCTTCTGAATGCTGTGATCAGTCAGTTATGAAGTTATTTGAGTGTCATTTTTATACATCATATTAATATCACTAATCATTGAACTAGCCCATCTTCAACAATGTCTGAAGTCTTTTCTTTAGACAGATTGACAGACAGTTGATGTGATGTTGTCAAAGATCATTAGATCTCTTGTGTTTCCCTCTTTGCAAGGAACTAAAAGCACATTTATGACACATACACATAATCACACACATGCTGTAAGTTACTATTTGCGTTCTCATCTGAAGTTTTGGTGTTTCTGTATGATACAGTAGCTGCATCATGAAACAGGGATGTGAACTTGAGAAACTGTTCATGTTCTTTATGATGCTGGTAAGAGATGATGAACTTTCATATATTGTAATAAAGAAGAAGATTGGATTGGATACATATTGAAGGACACATATTTTAAATAAACACACTGTATAAACAAAAACTTTGAATCAGTCCTTCTGACAGTGATTGAGAAGAGAAATCATGTTGAAAAACTTTCTATTGGTTAATCAGAAACTCTTTGTGTCAAGAGAGCAGAAGTGACTGAACACAGCAGGACTCATGAATTCATTCTGTTCACAATAAACCTGCAATGTGACGATGATCACATCAAAACTTTATCTTAATTATCAAAAATACTGATGAACCTGAACACCAATCATTCATCATTAGATCATATTGTGTTTCATTTGTGTTTGTGCACTGATCAGTGTTGTGTGTGATTGTGTTTGTGCACTGATCAGTGTTGTGTGTGATTGTGTTTGTGCACTGATCAGTGTTGTGTGTGATTGTGTTTGTGCACTGATCAGTGTTGTGTGTGATTGTGTTTGTGCACTGATCAGTGTTGTGTGTGATTGTGTTTGTGCACTGATCAGTGTTGTGTGTGATTGTGTTTGTGCACTGATCAGTGTTGTGTGTGATTGTGTTTGTGCACTGATCAGTGTTGTGTGTGATTGTGTTTGTGCACTGATCAGTGTTGTGTGTGATTGTGTTTGTGCACTGATCAGTGTTGTGTGATTGTGTTTGTGCACTGATCAGTGTTGTGTGTGATTGTGTTTGTGCACTGATCAGTGTTGTGTGTGATTGTGTTGTACGAGCAGCTGCAGAATCTGTCAGTTGTATCAGTGCAGTCACTGTGCAGTCTGACTGACGGAGGTTTTTGTACGACTCTTTATCACTGTGTGAACACCCAGCTACTACTGATGTAGTGTGCACTCTGACAGTAATAATCTCCTGAATCTTCAGTCTGGACTCCACTGATGCTCAGAGTGAAATCACTTCCAGATCCACTGCCACTGAATCTAGATGGAGTTCCAGACTGAAGAGTACTTGTATAATAAATCATGAGTTTAGGAGCTTCTCCAGGTTTCTGTAAGTACCAGGACAGACAGGGTGGGCTACAGCCTGTTAAAGGAGTGCTGGCAGAACATTTCAACACAACAGTCTCTCCTGGAGCAGCAAGTTTCACTGAAGGAGTCTGAGTCACTGTGATCTGTCCACTCGATCCTGAAGAGAAATTCATAAAGAATTCAAATGTGAAGTGCATCAACACTAATATAAACAATAACAACCATATTTATAAGATACATTAATATTTACATTTTATTAAGTATTTTTCAATGTTTAAATGTTTGATTATATACCTTGTATACAGAATAAAAGTGTGCAGATGAAGATGATGCTGAAGGTCATTGTTGTTGTTTGTGTTGTGTGATGATGAAGATTGTGTTCTGTTCTGCTGTCAGTCATGAAGTGTTAAACTCACAGCACTATAAACACTCTCAGATCACTGAAGCATGTGCTGACAATGCAAAGAAGTGGGCAGGATCTTCAACAGTCTGTACTGCTACTAAACTAATATACACACTAATATACTGTAAACATCCTGTTGAACTCACTGAATGATGAACATTCCCAGAGCATCAAAGAATGTCCTGCAGAAAGTCAATATGAATGTGACGTGAAGATGTTTGATGGTTTTCATGTTTGTTTGTTTTAAGTGTCAGTTTCAGTGTGGTTCAGATCTTGACTGTAACTTTATTAAAAAGTTACATTTAAAAGTTTCTTCTCAACAGATCACATTATTCTCAAAGATCCTCTCATGAATTTAGAATTTTTTAAATAAATAATATTGTCTAGTGCTTTTCTGTTGATGTGTGGTGGACATGAGATGTCAAACAGTAATAACAGTGTTCTGCAGTGTTACATGTTACACTTCATGTAAAACTGATTTTAAAGAATATTTCTCTTAGTCTTGTTGTGATTGTGGCCTTTAGGCACATTGCACAAAATTATATTCAAACCAATCCGTCACACTTTGAGCTCCAAACATGAATGACACCTCAAATCCTGCAGCTTGTTGAGGAGAGTTGTGCTATTACTCTTTTGGTGGATGATAAAACTGGAGAAAACCCCCCATAGACTTACATTGATGGAGGCACGTGAGCCATATCAAGAGACCAGAATATTATAGAGACTTGAGGGTGTGCTCTTTTGACTCGGGCCAGTAAGGAACCACCTAGCAACACCCTAGCAACCACCCAGTAGACTCACCACACTAAAATCAACTCAGAGCAACTGTTTAGTAACATCCTGGCAACCATCACAACACTGGCATCATGATGGGTACTTTTGCATGGCAAACATCACTTTTATTATCTTTAGAAAATACAGGACATTCCCTTGTGTAGTCGAAATATATTCACATATTAAACCTAAAAACTGTTATTGGAATAAATGGTGTTCAAGGTGCATGTCTGCTGTACAACTACCCTAAATAAAATTCATACAGAACAGATTATTATTCTCATTGTTTGCACACAAAAACAGTATTTCTGCTGATTTCAGTTCAAATGATTGAAATATCTGACTTTTCAAATTCAATATATGTTTCCATATTTTATTTATTAATACTGAAATAATGATCAAATATAATTTTTATACAATTATGAAAAGCAAATACGACAATGAGATGAAAATGTCATTAATATGAAATCACTTCTCTGTGATGCATGTGTGTGTGTGTGTGTGTGTGTGTGTGTAAAGATGTGTTAGTGATGTGTTTATAGTGCAGTTATTGAAGTGTTCAGAGGTTTTTGTACAGTCGCTCTATTAGTTTGTATCACTGTGGTGGACGTTCGGCAGCGGCACCAGACTGGATGTTGGCAGTAAGTCAATAATCATATAATCATTTTAATATAATAACTAAATAGTTTTAAAGCACTTCAATGTATTTTCTAACTTTATAAATGTATAATTTAAATGATTTAGTGTTCAATATTGTCTTGTAGATTTATTGTGTTTGAATGCTCATAATGAATGAAATCAATTCACGATTTTTATTCTAGAATTTCTTTTTAGATTAAAACTATTTGCACCATTTTCAACATAATGAATCTTAAATCTATGTTTATTAAGTTTGGATTCATAATTGTTCTCTGTGTTAATAAGTTCAGCTCTGATGGATTCTTTAGATTGATGTGAATTTCTAAATGTGTCCAGGAAGAAATGAACGCTGCACGAATACAACATTTTTATATTTAATAAAACTTCAATGCATAAAAATATAAATCTTCACAATTTGTTCATGTTTAAGAGTTATTTTAAATGTTGGGCAGTATTTGGTGCTAAATCCGTTACATGTTTTATTTTACTCTTTTATTTATTTTATTTGGATTTCCCCAGAAATGACAATGGGAAACATTTAGTGGAGGTGTGAAACATGATGTCAAAAGTGTAATATTTATAATGGAGTTTTCAAAAGCTGCAAATAGTTCGATTCCTGCAGTTGTTTTTACAGTACATTTGCATCAGGTGCTTATTGTGTAAAGAGAAATACATAAAAAACATTCTTCATCTTTTGAGTTGACCGCTGATCTCTGTTTGTCAGGCAACATCTCTCCTAAAGTGAGCGTCCTGCCCCCCTCCAGTGAAGAGATTTCCACAAAGAACACAGCAACACTGATGTGTGTGGCCAACAAGGGCTTCCCCTCAGACTGGAGCCTGAGCTGGAAGGTGGACGGGATCAGCAGGTCTCAGGAGAGCAGTGCTGGGGTCCTGGAGAAGAACGGTCTGTACAGCTGGAGCAGCAGCCTGACTCTCTCTAAGCAGGAGTGGATCAAGGGGGTCTCAGTGAGCTGTGAGGCCAGCAGGAGAGACCAGCAGCCGCCAGTCACTGGAGAAGTGAGGAGAGATCAGTGTTCAGAGTAGATCCACTCACTTCTGTTCTGCCCTTCTTACTGATGTCTCACATGGAGACTAACAGCACATGAGGGACTCCATTCATTCTCTCTCTCATCTGTCAAACAACATCAGACACCAGTGCATGTGTGCTTTTTTATTCACTGCTCATTGTCTTTTATTCTGATTCAACATCAAATAAAATTATATTATACCTTCATGTCTTTGATTTGTGTGGTCTTTTTTGAAAATGAAATACTTTTTAGTTCAAGGTTTATAATGAAACTTCACTCAACAGACCATGAAAACACCTGCTGATATTTACTGTAAAACAAGACTGTGACCGAATGACTAATCCTCAAACATTTAGTGCTGCTGGTAACTTTATCAATTTAATAAGAGATTTTTGAAATATAAATATGACAGACACATATCCTTCACATGTCAGTAGTTCTTCTATGTGTTGTTACATGAAACTCTTCTGAGGACGGTGAACATCTGCTGATGGAGCTGCTCTATTCTGAGAGGAAAGAATCACTCATCCTGATGATGCAAATATGAGTTGAACTGTTTGACACTTTATTCTGTGAAATGAGACAGTTCAGTTTGACTAATGGAGAGATGAGGTTTGTTCATATTCATCAGTTTTCAGCAGTCATACTGACATTATGAATGATTGAATGAACTGTTCAGTCTGTGATAAGACACAGTGAATGATTCATTCTGATGTGTGTTTTTCAGTATCTGTTTCTCAGCATAATCAGCTACTTTATTTGGATGTTTTTATCAATGGACAATTTGACAAAGCACATCTATGATGTAATAAACAGCATGCTGATACAGTGTGAAAAATAAAAATTCAGACAAAAAAAATATTTATCCATCTTCAATCTATCTTCAACCGCTTATCCGAAGTCGGGTAGCGGGGGCAGCTGCTCCAGCAGGGGGCCCCAAACTTCCCTATCCCGAGCCACATTAACCAGCTCTGACTGTGGGACCCCGAGGCGTTCCCAGGAGAGTTTGGAGATGTAATCTCTCCACCTAATCCTGGGTCTTCCCCGAGGCCTCCTACCAGCCGGACGTGCCTGAAACTCCTCCCTAGGGGGGTGGCCAGGGGTTATCCTTACCAGATGCCCAAACCACCTCAACTGACTCCCTTCGACGCAAAGGAGCAGCGGCTCTACTCCGAGCTCCTCACGGATGACTGAGCTCCTCACCCTATCTCTAAGGGAAAAGCCCGCCACCCTTCTGAGGAAGCCCATTTTGGCCGCTTGTACTCGCGACCTAGTTCTTTCGGTCATGACCCAGCCTTCATGACCATAGGTGAGGGTAGGAACAAAAATTGACCGGTAGATCGAGAGCTTTGCCTTTCGGCTCAGCTCTCTTTTCGTGACAACAGTCGCGATAGAGCGAGTGCAATACCGCCCCCGCTGCCCCGATTCTCCGGCCAACCTCCCGCTCCATTGTCCCCTCACTCGTGAACAAGACCCCGAGGTACTTGAACTCCTTCACTTGGGGCAATACCTCCTTCCCTATCTGGAGTACGCACTCCATCGGTTTCCTGCTCAGAACCATGGCCTCAGATTTAGAGGTGCTAATCCTCATCCCAGCTGCTTCACACTCGACTGCCAAGCGATCCAGTGAGAGCTGAAGGTCACGGACCAATGATGACATGAAGACAACATCATCTGCAAAAAGCAGCGATGAGATCCCCAGCCCACCGAACCGCACACCTTCCCCACCCCGACTACGCCTCGATATCCTGTCCATGAATATCACAAACAGGATTGGTGACAAAGCGCAACCTTGGCAGAGACCAACCCCCACATGGAATGAACTCGACTTTGTGCCGAGGACCCGGACACAGCTCTCGCTTTGGACGTACAGGGATTGGATCGCCCTAAGAAGGGACCCCCCCCACCCCGTACTCCCGCAGCACCTCCCACAGTCTCTCCCGGGGGACCCGGTCATACGCCTTCTCCAGATCCACAAAACACATGTAGACCGGATGGGCATACTCCCAGGCCCCCTCCAGGATCCTTGCAAGAGTAAAGATCTGGTCCGTCGTTCCACGGCCAGGACGAAAACCGCATTGTTCCTCTTCAATCCGAGGTTCGACAATCGGCCGAACCCTCCTCTCCAGCACCTTGGAGTAAACTTTACCAGGGAGGCTGAGAAGTGTGATACCCCTGTAGTTGGCACACACTCTCTGATCCCCCTTTTTGAAGAGGGGAACCACCACCCCGTTCTGCCACTCCTTAGGCACTGTCCCAGATTTCCACGCAATGTTGAAGAGGCGTGTCATCCATGAAAAAAAATATTTAATTAAATATAAATTAGTAGTTGAAAGTATATAAATAAATTTTATTTAAAGTATATTAAGACTTTTGGCTATATTGTGTGATTGTGTTTTATGAGCAGCTGCAGTATCTGTCAGTTGTATCAGTGCAGTCACTGTGCAGTCTGACTGACGGAGGTTTTTGAACGACTCTTTATCACTGTGTGAACACTGGACCACTGTGATAACTCAGACAGTAATAATCTCCTGAATCTTCAGTCTGGACTCCACTGATGGTCAGAGTGAAATCACTTCCAGATCCGCTGCCACTAAATCTAGGTGGGATATTTGACTGTCTTTGGCTTGCATATTTAATAAGTAGTTTAGGAGCTTCTCCAGATTTCTGCTGGTACCAGGTGTAACGGGTATTTGGGCCTTGCTAACCAATAATAATACTTCATTAATATTAACTATAATGAATTAAATAGGTAGCTATAGAAATAAACAGTATAGGCTAATTAGGTCACAGAAGTCTAAATTCGACTACAGGAGCTGGTGGTCAGTAACAACACAGAAACATAAATGTTAAACTTGGTGCAGGTACCATATATTGATAAGTGATTAAACAAAATATTTACGACAAAAATAATAAAGGACAAAAAAATAGAAAAAACCCAAAATATTGACAGACTACAGTTGAACTGGTTATAGTTAAGTGCACTTTGTGGTTATTGTTCAAGTAAAGTATGATAATGAAAATTACAACAAATGCCATACACAAAAACCAAAAACAAAAATAACTGTCCCAGCGATGTTTGGTTTCTTCAAGACCAACGCGACAACCCACAAGGGTTTTATGAGAGTTTATGTTAATAAGTCCATACGTTAATGTTCGTCAAAGGGAAGAATGTGGGACTGAAGCGCTGGTCTATGGAGAAGTGTGTGGGGGCAAGCTACAGACAACCTTCCTACCAGACCAGTAGAGCGGCTATTCAGTGGATGCTGCACAGATGGTAGGCTCCCAGCCGTAGTAATTCAGCTCGCCATCATTCATCTCCAAACAGAGAGAGAGAACCTGGCCTATAGTGCAACAACAGGGCCAGTAAATAATAAAGCTGAGTTGGAACTAGGTTTGCATTAAACTTTAGCTAATTCCACACTCACATATCCTTTCCAGGTATACCCAAATCTAAATCATTACAAAATAATCAATAAAAAAAGTACAACATACAAATAATAAACATTAAATGCAATATTAAATTAATACAATCAAACGTGAAATATTAAAGTTGCATTACCCACACAAAATTCAAATAAATAATCAAACAGTACTGCATGTAAACACACCTAGTGCAACCAAATCTATCTGTAATCTGTAAACCAAAAGAAATTGGCAGACTTCACAACAGCATAAAATGAATCAAAACCATTTCAAGTCAAGTGGTCAAGTCAAGTGGTTTTTATTGTCGTTTCAACCATATACAGTTAGTACAGTACACAGCAAAAGGAGACAACGTTCCTCCAGGACCATGGTGCTACATAAAAACAACAAAGGACCAACATAGGACCACATGAGACTACACAACGAAATAAAATACCTATATAAACTACCTATATATACCTATATAAAGTGCACGTGCAAACATGTGCAAAAAGTACAGGACAGTACAACAAATTACTGACAATGAACAGGACAATAGACAGTGCAGCGCCGACCAGTACTCAGTAGTGCAAAAAGATGACAGTTTCTAAAAATGTAAACATAACACACTATGAGATAGTATTCTATGCACATAGCAGTTATTGGGGTAGCAGACAGTTATAAAGTGACAGTAATTAAAGTGCAACTCAGGACACGTGTGTGTGTCAAACCAGTCTCTGAGTATTGAGAAGTCTGATGGCTTGGGGGAAGAAGCTGTTACACAGTCTGGCCGTGAGGGCCCGAATGCTTCGGTACCTCTTGCCAGACGGGAGGAGGGTAAAGAGTTTGTGTGAGGGGTGTGTGGGGTCGTCCACAATGCTGGTTGCTTTGCGGATACAGTGTTTTTTGTAAATGTCTTTGATGGAGGGAAGAGAGACCCCAATGATCTTCTCAGCTGTCCTCACTATCCTCTGCAGGGCTTTGCGGTCCGAAACGGTGCAAGTCCCAAACCAGGCAGTGATGCAGCTGCTCAGGATGCTCTCAATAGTCCCTCTATAGAATGTAGTGAGGATGGGGGTTGGGAGATGTGCTTTCCTCAGCCTTCGAAGAAAGTAGAGACGCTGCTGGGCTTTCTTGGTGATAGAGCTGGTGTTGAGCCAGGTGAACACCAAGAAATTTGGTGCTCTTGACGATCTCCACAGAGGAGCCGTCGATGTTCAGCGGAGTGTGTTCACCTTGTGCTCTCCTAAAGTCAACAACCATCTCTTTTGTTTTGTCGACATTCAGGGACAGGTTGTTGGCTCTACACCAGTTCGTCAGCCGCTGCACCTCCTCTCTGTATGCTGACTCGTTGTTCTTGCTGATGAGACCCACCACGGTCGTGTCATCGGCGAACTTGATGATGTGATTCGAGCTGTGCATTGCTGCACAGTCGTGAGTCAGCAGAGTGAACAGCAGTGGACTGAGCACACAGCCCTGGGGGCCCCAGTGCTCAGTGTGGTGGTGGTGGAGATGCTGTTCCCGATCCGGACTGACTGAGGTCTCCCAGTCAGGAAGTCCAGGATCCAGTTGCAGAGGGAGGTGTCCAGGCCCAGCAGGTTCAGCTTTCCAATCAGGTGCTGGGGAATGATTGTGTTGAATGCTGAGCTGAAATCTATGAACAGCATTCGAACGTATGAGTCCTTATTGTCTAGGTGGGTGAGGGCCAGATGGAGGGTTGTGGTGATGGCATCGTCCGCTGAACGGTTTGAACGATACGCAAACTGCAGTGGGTCTAGTGAGGGGGCAGCTGGGTCTTAATCTGCCTCATGACGAGCCTCTCGAAGCACTTCATGATGATGGGTGTAAGTCGCGACAGGACGGTAGTCGCTGAGGCAGGACACTGAAGACTTCTTTGGCATGGGGATGATGGTGGTGGCCTTGAAGCACGTTGGAACAACGGCGCTGCTCAGAGAGATGTTGAAGATGTCGGTAAGAACATCTGCTAGCTGGTCTGCACATCCTCTGAGCACTCTGCCAGGAATGTTGTCTGGTCCAGCAGCCTTCCGTGGGTTGACTCTACGTAGAGTTTTCCTCACATCTGCCGTGGTAAGACAGAGCACCTGGTCGCTGGGAGGAGGGGTGGACTTCCTCGCCATCACTTCGTTCTGCACTTCAAACCGAGCGTAGAAGTCGCTCAGGGCATCTGGAAGGGAGGCATCTTTGTCACAGGCAACTGATGTTGTCCTGTAGTTGGTGATGGCCTGGATGCCCTGCCACATGAGCCGCGTGTCACCGCTGTCCTGGAAGTGACTGTGGATTCTCTGGGCGTAGCGCGCTTTGCCTCTCTGATTGCCCGTGACAGTTTGGCCCTAGCTGTTCTTAGGGCTGCCTTATTGCCTGCTCTGAAGGCGGAGTCTCGGACCTCAGCAGCGCGCGACCTCCGCAGTCATCCACGGCTTCTGGTTGGAGCGCGTGGTGATGGTCTTGGAGAAAGTGACATCATCAATGCACTTGCTGATGTAGCTGGTCACTGATGCTGTGTATTCCTCCAAGTTGGTAGAATCGCCATATGTTGCAGCCTCCCTGAACATGTGCCAGTCAGTACACTCAAAACAGTCCTGAAGAGCAGAGATGGCTCCTGCTGGCCAGGTTTTCACCTGCTTCTGAAGCGGTTTTGTGCGCCTGACTGAGCGGTCTGTATGCTGGAATTAACATAACAGAGATGTGGTCTGAGTAGCTGAGGTGGGGCGGGCTCCGCCCGCACGCCTCGGGATGTTTGTGTAAACAAGATCAAGCTGCTCAGCCTCTCGCTGCAAAGTCCACATACTGATGGAATTTAGGGAGCACTGTCTTGAGATTTGCATGGTTGAAATCTCCGGCACAATAAACAGTCCGTCGGGGTGAGCGCTCTGCAGTTCGCTCATAGCCCCATACAGTTCACAGAGCGCTTCCTTAGCGTTAGCTTGGGGAATGTAAACCCGGTTATGCAAACAGTGGTGAATTCCCGTGGTAGATAAAAAGGTCTGCATCTAACAGTCACAAGCTCCAACAGCGATGAACAGTAACTAGAGACTAGCATAGAGTTCTTGCACCATTCCGTGTTGATGTAAACACACAAGCCACCACCGCGAGTCTTACCGCGAGAGAGCTGTATTTCTGTCGGCACTAAACGAGGCGAGCCCGTCTAGCTGAATGGCGGCATCCGAACTCTGTCGCTGAGCCACGCCTCCGTGAAAACAAAGACGCAGCAGTCTCTAAACTCACGCTGCGTAGCCTGCTGGAGTCGGATATAGTCCAGTTTATTGTCCAGGAGCAAACATTTGAGAGCAGGATAGACGGAGAGCCGGCCGGCTAGGGTTTGTTTTTAGCCTAGCATGGACCCCGCCCTCTTTCCGCTTCGCTCTCGCACACCGCTACGACGCCCTCTCCCCGCCACCGGCATCAGGCGACGCCGAGGGCTGGAGGCCTGGTCTCCGCAGCAAGCCGAGTATGCGTAGCGCCTCCTGCAGGTCATCATGCAGCTTGGTTTTTGCATGAGTCTTATATTTGAGTAGTGTCTGGCGATGGTAGACACGAACACTGGTTGCTCCGATGTCCATGTGTTGCAAAAGTCGGGCTTTTTTAACAAAAATAGCACCATTGTGGATCCGGAGTGGCCGCTGCGTGCTACCGCGCCGCCATCTTGGATGCGTCCATTTGTTTAGAACAGCCAATATCAATGCTAACGTTCTTAATGACTTAACATATTAGCATGTAGTTCATTCATTCAGATTACTCACCAGTTCGCTCTATACAAACATACCCTGATGGCAGCGACGGCTTCCCTACAGCCAGTAAGTTGTTCTAAAAAGTGATATTACAACGATATGCTTAACTTAATAGCATGAATAGAGCACAAGAGTGAATAGTTTGTAAAACACAAACCTACCCACAGCTGTCGATCGGCTTCCCCACACCTCTGAATGAGGAAGACGCCGCGGCCCGATTAAACACTCGTGCTCCAAAGCGCGATTGGCTAAGCACAATCACGTGACTGGAGTTACGTGCGGTCGCAGGGCACGTACTCACGCGCAGATATATTAAAGGGACAAGGACAGCCAAACCAATATACAAACATTTAATTTAATATTTTAACCTGGGTTACACAGGCCATACAAGTGTATAAACCAGGCAAGTCATTGCTCACTACAGTGCTAGTTTTGCAACTTATAGTGACCGATTCACCAATCTGAACCATCTTTACAGAGGGAGTCTGAGTCACAGTCACCTGTCCACTAAATCCTGTTTAAAATATAGCAAGAGTTAGAAAAAGTATAACATTCAAATTTTTACGATTTCATTAATTTAATATTTTCTTGCAAACTTTACCTTGAATACAAAGTGTCCAGATGAAGATAATGCTGAAGGTCATTGTTGTTGTTTTGTGTTGTGTGATGATGAAGATTGTGTTCCCCTTGTGTCACTCACTCGACAATGTGTCGATGTTCCCTTTCCGCTGTCCACCAAAGCACACAAAGAGCTGCTCAGAGAGTCTAAGGCCCTGCGTGTGATCCAAATAGATACGCAAAGCATGCGCCGGACACAGCAACGATAAGGTTGGGTCTGCCTCCTCCGGAGGCATTGCTTGTAGGCTCACCGCTTGATCCCTGAAGGGGGTACTGGGACCCTTGAGTACATAGACCGATCAGGGTCTTAGGATAACATGAGTCTTCCGAACTCCAGACACTCTTCTGTGACAGAGAATGCTTGCAGGTCCCCGACCCTCTTGATGGAAGTGAGCGCGGCTTTCAAAGAGGCAGCTTTTAGCTCAACTGACTCGAGGGGCTCGAAGGGGACTCTCCGTAGGCCTGAGAGGACCTGAGAGGACCTGAGAGAGGTGCGGTCTAGGAGGGTTCAGCCTCCTGGCTGCATCCGAGGGTAGCGGATGAGCCAAAGGACCAGGTTCGGGCAGTAAAACGTTGCCCTCCACGATCGTGTCTGCTCGTCATTCACTTCCGTGAAGAATGAGACCGGAGGGGAGCATGGCCACGAGCTTCGCGCCGAACCCAAAACCCAGTCGCAACACCCAAAGGCAGCAGCCCGGTCGAGTCCTCGGCGTCAACATCACCAAGGCGCTCTCCGATGCATCGATCGACATCTCATTCGGCTCACGAGCTCTGGAAGAGACATGAGGCTGGCGGTGAGGTGAGCCTGTCTCATCCCAGTGCTGGACGGAAGCAAACAAGCGTATCGGGAGTGGGCGGTGGGAATTCACCCGGTGGAGCCGTACCCACTGAAGCTCCCGAATCACCTCCAGCGTCAACCAAAGCGGTCTGGTACCCGTTGTTAAGAGGAGACAAGAGGCGGACAGCCGAAGTGGTTTTCTCTCAAAAGAAGGAAAGCCGAGACCAGCAACGTTGCCATCCACGAATCCTCAATGCGCTTATAGCCCAGGCACGTGAGGGAGTGATCGTGACCGTCAGAGGCGGAGAGGTAACAACCGCATCCTGAAACGGCACAGAGAAGAAAGGGTATCTTTAAAAATACGTGTCTTTAGCGGACGTGTATTTAGTGGAGTGCAGAGTGGAGAGAGAACCGCTGGAATGCGATGTATATCCAACAGCAATACTGTGCAGAGAGGTGAATGGACAGCACTTGATCACCTGATTATCCCATTAGAGTAATGCCAAACATGTTTGACCCTGACAGGTTCTTGTCAGAAAATTACAAATCGAGCACGGGAGAGACGCAACGAGCCGCTTGCCTTCTTTCAGTGGACATGACAGAGAGAAAAGCATATTAAAACTATTGTAAACGGGCACACAAAACTAACTCTAATATCTTTCTTTAATGTTCTGTGCAAATTAAGATTCAAGGGTTTAACCGGACACCTTGAGAGCCGCATGAAAGTTAAGAAATTACGACAGGAATATTTATTAAATTCTATATAGAAATATAGAAATATAGATCCTCACATAAACATATTGATAAAAAAAATTACAATCAAATAATTAAACTAGGGATATTATCATTAGATTACCATGAACATGAACAATAATTATATGATTCAAAGTGAAATAAAATGGATTAGGCTATATTAGCAAGTACTTGTGCAGGATGGGAACTATTTCTTCTTCTGCTCATCTTAACATGCACGCTGAAAGACAGAAGCAGACAAGCGCTTGCACGTCACAAGACTTGAAGAGAAGACAGCTTCTTCTGGAGAAAATTCACACTAAAATAACAACATATCTAAAGGTGACATTTCTTATAATGAGTTTGTATGTAATTGTTGTTGATTAATAATTCAATATAATAGTTAACCATGGTTATACTACAGTAATATTGTAGAAAACATGTTTTTTTATTTACTTTTATTTTTTGGCTGAAATCATGGTTTACAGTTTTTTTCAAAACCTTACACTCAAAGAGCAAAACACCGGCCTAGATTTGCACAACTCTAAGCACATTGTCAGCTTCACACATTTAGCAAAACATTACACACACTTGTATGCATTTGACACAGAAATGTATCATAATGTAATTTCCTTGCAATTTCAAAGCAAAGGCTTTAAAAATGAACACACCCATGAACCAATTGGTTAAACACACACACACACACACACACACACACACACACGCGCGCGCGCGCACACACACACACACACACACACACACACACACACTGGTGCTTAATTGTAGACACACCAATCAGGTTTAAGCCCTATAAAAAGGCAACAGGTAAGTTCACCTGTCTTCCAAAAAAAAAAATGGACGGAGGAAGAGGGAGAGTGCGGATGAGAGGGGTAATCCGGAGAGAACAAGGTGGAGGAAGAGGCAGATGAAGACCTGGAGGAGGGGTAGGACATGCACAAAGAAGAAGACAACCAAATGGTGGACCATGTAATAAACCACTGACTAACACTGATAGAGGCTGGACTGAGAGTACAGCCTAACCTAAGCAGGTACAAGGTGGCATCAATAGTTCGGACATTTCATCAAGAGCACAGGTGAGAAACTCATCTTCTGTCAACAGAAAATCCATAACTTACTGCATGTACTATATCAACAGTTTTGGTATCTATTCCTGTATCATTTTACAGTAAGCTACATGTATTTTTTTTGGCCAACATAGGATTGAACGTCGAGAACACCAAGGAGGGAGGGGCCCCATATTCACACAGGAGCAAGAGAGAGAGAGATCATAAACCTCGTTTTGGCCAATAATGCAATCAGACTTACAGAAATTCAAGCCCATATTGTCAATGATCACCAAATTTTCAATAATGTCCAACATGTCTCTCTGTCAACAACAGCCCATATCCTTAAAAAACATCAAGTTCTGATGAAACAACTGTATAAAGTGCCATTTGAAAGAAATTCAGACAGGGTGAAAGTCCTGCGGTGTGAATATGTGGTGGTACGTTTTGTTCACTGACTGTAGTATTGTGTACTGCACACATAACCTTTTTACTGTACAAGTCATTTTACTGTATAGCAGATCTACAGTAAATTGATCTACACAATGTGATCTTTTGTTGTATTTCAGAGAGATTTGCAAATGGATGTGGAGGAAGTCCAGCATGAGTTTATATACATTGATGATGCTGGATTTAACCTGACAACAGTGAGAAGAAGGGGAAGAAACATCATTGGCCACAGGGCTATTGTCAATGTACCAGGGCAACGTGGGGGTAACATTACCCTTTGTGCTGCCATTACACAGAATAGGGTCCTCCACCGCCATGCCAACTTGGGTCCTTACAACACTGACCTCATTCTTACATTTTTAGACAGATTACACAATATTATCACAGCAGCAAACCAAAGGGAACAGATGCAATACATTGTCGTCTGGGACAATGTAGCTTTCCATCGTTCTGCTCTGGTCCAAAACTGGTTTCATCAACACCCACAATTTACAGTTCAATACTTTCCACCATACTCCCCCTTCCTAAACCCCATCGATGAGTTCTTCTCAGCATGGCGGTGGAAGGTTTATGATCTCCGGCCCTATGTCCAGATGGCCCTCATTCAAGCTTTGGAGGAAGCATGTGATCAAATTGAAGTAGCATCCATAAAAGGGTGGATTCGTCACTCCAAAAGATTCTTCCCACGTTGCCTTGCAAATGAAAATATAGCTTGTGATGTTGACGAGGCCCTGTGGCCAGATCCAGCTAGGCGGAGAGATGTTTAGGTTATTTTTCTTTTTTATTCGGTACTGAACTGGATATGTAATTTATGTAACAGTATTACTGTAAGCTTACAGTACAATGGTACGTTCAGTAATACTGTAAGAAAACTGTTTTGTTATGAATGTTTTGTTGAAATGTTCAGTATTGACTGACTTGAGTACATGAAAATAAATAAATATTTGTATTAGTCTGCACAATTGGTGTCAAGTGGTGTTGGTTGAATTTATTTTGACACTTTCTCTGTGTAAATGCTAAAAGTGTTTTAGGTTGAGCACAGGAGTGTTTAACTGATTCAAACAGAATCAGAACATATATGATGGTTGGGTTTATGTTATGGCAACAAGGTTTCTATAAGACATTGTATAGTTTTGACAAAAGTGTTCCATTTTGCAAATGATCTGAGGTGTTGTGCTACTTTGGTGTAGTGTTGTGCTAATTGTGTGAAGGGGTTTGAAAAACCGGGCCCTGTTTTCAAAATTGTGCTTAAGCAATTGAAAAAAACTATAATATTGTAGTAGTTATCATAGTTAACTCAAAAGGTAACTCAAATAAATACCATGCTTAAATTATAGTTACTGCAGTGAAACCATGGTTAATTTTTGTAATAGTAAACAAAACAGAAGTCTAATAATGTTCGGTTCACAAATGTAAAGATAATAATAACTTGAATTATGACTAAATATAATATTTCAATTTACCCATTAAATTCCAAGAAATTGCAAAAAAAAGAAAAGAAAATCAAATTAATGATAGTATCGGTATTGGTAACGGTATCAACGATACTGGACTTGAATTAAGCGGTATCGCCCATCCCTACTGAGCAGCGCGCCCCCTCCCCCTACAGGTGAACACTCCCAATGGAAAAGTAATCAGTAACTCCACTGGACAATTCTGAACAGGAATAATCAATTAAATGTTAATAAAGCAAAAAAGATGACTTTATACTCGTTTTTATCACCAACACATTGTAATTAATTTAATAAAGAAAAGTTTTCCTCATATCACTTGACCATTTCGTCTTTTTTTTATGACCACATATTGTGTTGCATTAGTAAAACGGTGGACTAAAAACATATTGACGCCTTCAACACAGCGCAAGTTGAAGTTGCCTTTCTCAACAGCCTGTTGTGGCAGTATCATGGTACAGTGATGGTATACAATATGGTAAAACCAAGGTATTTTTTATAGTATATCATGGTATTTATATGGTAGGCTACTCCAAGGAACATGTCCAATAAACATGGCACTGGCTTGGTAATTTTTGGTACTTTTAAGTGCTTTAATTTAATATTAGTATTTTGATTTATAAAATATATTTACCTGCAGTGGACAATCACTCACAGGCTGCACACACACACACACACACGACCTTTTTCATCACTGGCAAACGATTGAATGCAGCTGCAGGTTTTGTTTCAGTCAATTGTAAGTAAATATCCACTTCATTCAGTGCTTTTGTTCTCTGTCTTCTAAAGCCTCTCGTTACTGTTTTACTGCATGACAAAATGCTTCATAAAATTCAGCCCACATGTTAGACAAATTAATTGAGAAGAACGGACAAAAAAAGGGATTATTTCACATATCAGGCATCGCTCCAATCCACGAGCCCTGTGCTCGTGAGTCTACGGCCATGTTTACAATGGCATACTATCCATAATACTCTCACTGTTTTAGCCAAACACAAATATAACAGAAACAGTGAGTAGTAGGGAAGTAAGGCATTCAGTTGATATGTTCCATGGAGTGCACCACAGCACAATATCGAAACGCACAGGGCTTATTTTGTTCATCTGGATTGGACACATGCTAAAATTAGCTCGGTAGATTAATGTCTCTTAATGGGTTGACTGGTGGTTAGCAATGACATCTTCCTTATTATGATGTGTTCATTTGTACTACTATATAAACTGCTATTTACGTCTACTATCATGAACACCTTTCACCCTCTTCACAGCACACTTGTGGAAATGAGGATCATGTTCAGTGACGGACTGATCCAGCAGCTCTGGTGAAACTGTGGGCAATAAAGAAGGTTTTTGTCCTGATGATATTACTGCACTTTCTGTAATTCATCTGTGCAGAGATTGAGCATTTACCATTAGATTTCAACTGAGAAACAGAAACTTAACACCTCTTGTAGTGCACTGTCTCTGTATTTTGTGTTTATTGTGTGTTGTATGTGTAGCACCCTCATGCCTGATGAGGGGAGATATAAATTGTTACATAAAAAGACACAAATCTTCTGCTTCACTGCCGGTCTCTGTATTTTCTGAGCAGTGCGCCTCATCCCCCTACATGTGAACACTCCCAAAGGAAAAGTAATCAGTAACTCCACTTGAGCACACGGAACAGGAATAATAAATAATGATCAATAACACAAAAGGATCATTTTATTTCCGTTATAAGACAAAATTTTTTTTATAACCAGCAACACATTTTAATCAGGATAGTAAAGAAGTATTATTCAGTTTAAATAAATAGTTTTTTTGTTTTATTATTTAATTATTATGTGTACCACGTATGCATATTTTTGATAAATCATATATTTTATATACATATATAGTGAATAATCTTCATCTTTGTATTTTCAGCATTTTTTGTAATGTCTTGCAGTGTTGCTGTTTGCTGCTATTGCACCATAATTTCCCCTGCGTGACCAATAAAGTATCTAACTTTACTAAAATCCTCTCCACTGATCAGTGTTGTGTGTGATTGTGTTTGTGCACTGATCAGTGTTGTGTGTGATTGTGTTTGTGCACTGATCAGTGTTGTGTGTGATTGTGTTTGTGCACTGATCAGTGTTGTGTGTGATTGTGTTTGTCCACTGATCAGTGTTGTGTGTGATTGTGTTTGTGCACTGATCAGTGTTGTGTGTGATTGTGTTTGTGCACTGATCAGTGTTGTGTGTGATTGTGTTTGTGCACTGATCAGTGTTGTGTGTGATTGTGTTTGTGCACTGATCAGTGTTGTGTGTGATTGTGTTTGTGCACTGATCAGTGTTGTGTGTGATTGTGTTTGTGCACTGATCAGTGTTGTGTGTGATTGTGTTTGTACACTGATCAGTGTTGTGTGTGATTGTGTTTGTGCACTGATCAGTGTTGTGTGTGATTGTGTTTGTGCACTGATCAGTGTTGTGTGTGATTGTGTTTGTCCACTGATCAGTGTTGTGTGTGATTGTGTTTGTGCACTGATCAGTGTTGTGTGTGATTGTGTTTGTCCACTGATCAGTGTTGTGTGTGATTGTGTTTGTGCACTGATCAGTGTTGTGTGTGATTGTGTTTGTGCACTGATCAGTGTTGTGTGTGATTGTGTTTGTGCACTGATCAGTGTTGTGTGTGATTGTGTTTGTGCACTGATCAGTGTTGTGTGTGATTGTGTTTGTCCACTGATCAGTGTTGTGTGTGATTGTGTTTGTCCACTGATCAGTGTTGTGTGTGATTGTGTTTGTGCACTGATCAGTGTTGTGTGTGATTGTGTTTGTCCACTGATCAGTGTTGTGTGTGATTGTGTTTGTGCACTGATCAGTGTTGTGTGTGATTGTGTTTGTGCACTGATCAGTGTTGTGTGTGATTGTGTTTGTGCACTGATCAGTGTTGTGTGTGATTGTGTTTGTGCACTGATCAGTGTTGTGTGTGATTGTGTTTGTGCACTGATCAGTGTTGTGTGTGATTGTGTTTGTGCACTGATCAGTGTTGTGTGTGATTGTGTTTGTGCACTGATCAGTGTTGTGTGTGATTGTGTTTGTGCACTGATCAGTGTTGTGTGTGATTGTGTTTGTGCACTGATCAGTGTTGTGTGTGATTGTGTTTGTGCACTGATCAGTGTTGTGTGTGATTGTGTTTGTGCACTGATCAGTGTTGTGTGTGATTGTGTTTGTGCACTGATCAGTGTTGTGTGTGATTGTGTTTGTGCACTGATCAGTGTTGTGTGTGATTGTGTTTGTGCACTGATCAGTGTTGTGTGTGATTGTGTTTGTGCACTGATCAGTGTTGTGTGTGATTGTGTTTGTGCACTGATCAGTGTTGTGTGTGATTGTGTTTGTGCACTGATCAGTGTTGTGTGTGATTGTGTTTGTGCACTGATCAGTGTTGTGTGTGATTGTGTTTGTGCACTGATCAGTGTTGTGTGTGATTGTGTTTGTGCACTGATCAGTGTTGTGTGTGATTGTGTTTGTGCACTGATCAGTGTTGTGTGTGATTGTGTTTGTGCACTGATCAGTGTTGTGTGTGATTGTGTTTGTGCACTGATCAGTGTTGTGTGTGATTGTGTTTGTGCACTGATCAGTGTTGTGTGTGATTGTGTTTGTGCACTGATCAGTGTTGTGTGTGATTGTGTTTGTGCACTGATCAGTGTTGTGTGTGATTGTGTTTGTGCACTGATCAGTGTTGTGTGTGATTGTGTTTGTGCACTGATCAGTGTTGTGTGTGATTGTGTTTGTGCACTGATCAGTGTTGTGTGTGATTGTGTTTGTGCACTGATCAGTGTTGTGTGTGATTGTGTTTGTGCACTGATCAGTGTTGTGTGTGATTGTGTTTGTGCACTGATCAGTGTTGTGTGTGATTGTGTTTGTGCACTGATCAGTGTTGTGTGTGATTGTGTTTGTGCACTGATCAGTGTTGTGTGTGATTGTGTTGTACGAGCAGCTGCAGAATCTGTCAGTTGTATCAGTGCAGTCACTGTGCAGTCTGACTGACGGAGGTTTTTGTACGACTCTTTATCACTGTGTGAACACACGTTTACTGTTGATGTTGTGATAACTCTGACAGTAATAATCTCCTGAATCTTCAGTCTGGACTCCACTGATGCTCAGAGTGAAATCACTTCCAGATCCACTGCCACTGAATCTAGATGGAGTTCCAGACTGAAGGCGGCTCACTAAATAAATCATGAGTTTAGGAGCTTCTCCGGGTTTCTGTAAGTACCAGGACATACAGGGTGGGCTACAGCCTGTTAAAGGAGTGCTGGCAGAACATTTCAACACAACAGTCTCTCCTGGAGCAGCAAGTTTCACTGAAGGAGTCTGAGTCACTGTGATCTGTCCACTCGATCCTGAAGAGAAATTCATAAAGAATTCAAATGTGAAGTGCATCAACACTAATATAAACAATAACAACCATATTTATAAGATACATGAATATTTACATTTTATTTTAATTACTTTTTGAAGTATTTTTCAATGTTTAAATGTTTGATTATATACCTTGTATACAGAATAAAAGTGTGCAGATGAAGATGATGCTGAAGGTCATTGTTGTTGTTTGTGTTGTGTGATGATGAAGATTGTGTTCTGTTCTGCTGTCAGTCATGAAGTGTTAAACTCACAGCACTATAAACACTCTCAGATCACTGAAGCATGTGCTGACAATGCAAAGAAGTGGGCAGGATCTTCAACAGTCTGTACTGCTACTAAACTAATATACACACTAATATACTGTAAACATCCTGTTGAACTCACTGAATGATGAACATTCCCAGAGCATCAAAGAATGTCCTGCAGAAAGTCAATATGAATGTGACGTGAAGATGTTTGATGGTTTTCATGTTTGTTTGTTTTAAGTGTCAGTTTCAGTGTGGTTCAGATCTTGACTTTAACTTGATTAAAAAGTTACATTTAAAAGTTTCTTCTCAACAGATCACATTATTCTCAATGATCCTCTCATGAATTTAGAATTTTTTAAATAAATAATATTGTCTAGTGCTTTTCTGTTGATGTGTGGTGGACATGAAATGTCAAACAGTAATAACAGTGTTCTGCAGTGTTACATGTTACACTTCATGTAAAACTGATTTTAAAGAATATTTCTCTTAGTCTTGTTGTGATTGTGGCCTTTAGGCACATTGCACAAAATTATATTCAAACCAATCCGTCACACTTTGAGCTCCAAACATGAATGACACCTCAAATCCTGCAGCTTGTTGAGGAGAGGGCAGAAATGCTCAACATACTGTTGTACACTGTGTAAATAATCACATCAAATACAAATCACATGAAAAGCACAATAAAGTTTTGAAAAAATGTGCATAACATTTCTTAATTTCAAATGAACAGGCTTACACCGCATGGTGTGACGTCATATCATCGCAGACATTACACACGACATAACTTCTCAAATATGACATTTCTCCATATTTACACAACAAAGTATACATCCACAAATGCTATTTATCAAGATTATAATCACAAAACATTATATTTATCCGTGGATGATCTCTCAATACACCACAGTTTCCCAGAGAGTGCACATCTCTCTCACACTACTCGTTGCACGTCTAACAAAACAATGACCGAGGTGAGAATGCAGCGCATAGTCTCAGTACACAACACACACCTGTTGACAACTCCAGGGAAATACAGGTGACCGCTGCTTTTCCTGTCTTATAATTCACTTAACATATTAAATGACAATGAAATAACAGTTTTAAATATGCAAGGAGAAAAACAAACTTTAAGGGGTATTTACCACCCGGTTATCTTTAGAAAATACAGGACATTCCCTTGTGTAGTCGAAATATATTCACATATTAAACCTAAAAACCGTTATTGGAATAAATGATGTTCAAGGTGCATGTCTGCTGTACAACTACCCTAAATAAAATTCAAACAGAACAGATTGTTATTCTCATTGTTTGCACACAAAAACAGTATTTCTGCTGATTTAAAGTTCAAATGATTGAAATATCTGACTTTTCAAATTCAATATATGTTTCCATATTTTATTTATTAATACTGAATAATGATCAAATATAATTTTTATACAATTATGAAAAGTAAATACAACAATGAGATGAAAATGTCATTAATATGAAATCACTTCTCTGTGATGCATGTGTGTGTGTGTGTGTGTGTGTGTGTGTGTGTGTGTGTGTGTAAAGATGTGTTAGTGATGTGTTTATAGTGCAGTTATTGAAGTGTTCAGAGGTTTTTGTACAGTCGCTCTATTAGTTTGTATCACTGTGGTACACATTCGGCAGCGGCACCAGACTGGATGTTGGCAGTAAGTCAATAATCATATAATCATTTTAATATAATAACTTAATAGTTTTAAAACCCTTCAATGTATTTTCTAACTTTATAAATGTATAATTTAAATGATTTAGTGTTCAATATTGTCTTGTAGATTTATTGTGTTTGAATGCTCATAATGAATGAAATCAATTCACGATTTTTATTCTAGAATTTCTTTTTAGATTAAAACTATTTTACCATTTTCAACATAATGAATCTTAAATCTATGTTTATTAAGTTTGGATTCATAATTGTTCTCTGTGTTAATAAGTTCAGCTCTGATGGATTCTTTAGATTGATGTGAATTTCTAAATGTGTCCAGGAAGAAATGAACGCTGCACGAATACAAAATTACACTGACATTTTTATATTTAATAAAACTTCAATGCATAAAAATATAAATCTTCACAATTTGTTCATGTTTAAGAGTTATTTTAAATGTTGGGCAGTATTTGGTGCTAAATCCGTTACATGTTTTATTTTACTCTTTTATTTATTTTATTTGGATTTCCCCAGAAATGACAATGGGAAACATTTAGTGGAGGTGTGAAACATGATGTAGAAAGTGAAATATTTATAATGGAGTTTTCAAAAGCTGCAAATAATTCGATTCCTGCAGTTGTTTTTACAGTACATTTGCATCAGATGCTTATTGTGTAAAGAGAAATACATAAAAAACATTCTTCATCTTTTGAGTTGACTGCTGATCTCTGTTTGTCAGGCAACATCTCTCCTAAAGTGAGCGTCCTGCCCCCCTCCAGTGAAGAGATTTCCACAAAGAACACAGCAACACTGATGTGTGTGGCCAACAAGGGCTTCCCCTCAGACTGGAGCCTGAGCTGGAAGGTGGACGGGAACAGCAGGTCTCAGGAGAGCAGTGCTGGGGTCCTGGAGAAGAACGGTCTGTACAGCTGGAGCAGCAGCCTGACTCTCTCTAAGCAGGAGTGGATCAAGGGGGTCTCAGTGAGCTGTGAGGCCAGCAGGAGAGACCAGCAGCCGCCAGTCACTGGAGAAGTGAGGAGAGATCAGTGTTCAGAGTAGATCCACTCACTTCTGTTCTGCCCTTCTTACTGATGTCTCACATGGAGACTAACAGCACATGAGGGACTCCATTCATTCTCTCTCTCATCTGTCAAACAACATCAGACACCAGTGCATGTGTGCTTGTTTATTCACTGCTCATTGTCTTTTATTCTAATTCAACATCAAATAAAATTATATTATACCTTCATGTCTTTGATTTGTGTGGTCTTTTTTGAAAATGAAATCCTTTTTAGTTCAACGTTTATAATGAAACTTCACTCAACAGACCATGAAAACACCTGCTGATATTTACTGTAAAACAAGACTGTGACCGAATGACTAATCCTCAAACATTTAGTGCTGCTGGTAACTTTATCAATTTAATAAGAGATTTTTGAAATATAAATATGACAGACACATATCCTTCACATGTCAGTAGTTCTTCTATGTGTTGTTACATGAAACTCCTCTGAGGACGGGGAACATCTGCTGATGGAGCTGCTCTATTCTGAGAGGAAAGAATCACTCATCCTGATGATGCAAATATGAGTTGAACTGTTTGACACTTTATTCTGTGAAATGAGACAGTTCAGTTTGACTAATGGAGAGATGAGGTTTGTTCATATTCATCAGTTTTCAGCAGTCATACTGACATTATGAATGATTGAATGAACTGTTCAGTCTGTGATAAGACACAGTGAATGATTCATTCTGATGTGTGTTCTTCAGTATCTGTTAATCACAGCTCTTCACTGATGAACACTGACTGATGTTTCTCAGCATAATCAGCTACTTTATTTGGATGTTTTTATCAATGGACAATTTGACAAAGCACATCTATGATTTAATAAACAGCATGTTGATACAGTTTGAAAAATACAAACTCAGACAAATACAAATATTTAATTAAATATAAATTAGCAGTCAAAAGTATATAAATAAATATTATTTAAAGTATCTTAAGACTTTAGGCTATATTGTGTGATTGTGTTGTATGAGCAGCTGCAGTATCTGACAGTTGTATCAGTGCAGTCACTGTGCAGTCTGACTGACAGAGGTTTTTGTACGACTCTTTATCACTGTGTGAACACTCCACCACTGTGATATCTCTGACAGTAATAATCTCCTGAATCTTCAGTCTGGACTCCACTGATCATTGTTGTTGTTTTGTGTTGTGTGATGATGAAGATTGTGTTCCCCTTTGTGTCACTCACTTGACGTTGTGTCGATGTTCCCTTTCCGCTGTCCACGAAAGCACACAAAGAGCTGCTCAGAGTCTAAGGCTCTGCGTGCGATCCAAATAGATACGCAAAGCGTGCACCGGACACAGCAACGATAAGGTTGGGTCTGCCTCCTCTGGAGGCAGTGCTTGTAGGCTCACCACTTGATCCCTGAAGGGGTACTGGGACCCTTGGGTACATAGACCGATCAGGGTCTCAGGATAACGTGAGAGTCCTCCGGACCGAACTCCAGGCACTCTTCGCTGCCAGAGAACGCTTGCAGGTCCCCGACCCTCTTGATGGAAGTGAGCGTGGCTTTCAAAGAGGCGGTCTTTAGTCAACTGACTTGAGGGGCTCGAAGGGGACTCTCCGTAGGCCTGAAAGGACCTGAGAGAGGTGCAGTCTAGGAGGGTTCAGCCTCCTGGCGCCTCTCAGGAACCTGGTGACCAGGTCGTGCTTACCGAGGGACTTACCTTGAACCAAGGTAGCAGCTACATAAACCTTGAGTGTGGAGTGGGACAGCTGCCCATCCAAATTCTCTTGGTGGTAGGAAAGCACTGACCCGACTGCGCAGCTCTGGGGGGTCTTCACTCCGGGAAGAACACCACTTAGCGAAGGTACGGCACTTCAGGGAGTAGAGCTACCTTGTAGAATGGGCTCTGGCCTGAGCGATCATGTTAAGCACAGCGAGTGGTAGACAAGTTAGGTCCAGAGCATCCTGTCCAGGGACCAGACATGGAGGTTCCAGTGGTCTGGGCGTGGGTACCAGAGGGTGCACCGTCCCTGAGAAAGAAGGTTCTTCTTAAGGGGAATTTGCCAGGGAGGAGCTGTCGGAGGGAGTGTGAGGTCCAAGAACCAGGTCTGAGTGGGCCAGTACAGAGCCACGAGGGTTACCTGCTCCTCGTCCTCCCTGACCTTGCACAGAACCTGTGCAAGTAGGCTCACTGGGGGGAACGCATATTTGCGCAGCCCTCTGGGCCAGCTGTGTGCCAGCGTGTCTGTGCTGAGGGGGTCTTCCTTCGAGGCATACCAGAGCGGGAAGAACAACATATGCTTGCCCTGAATCAATGGCCGTAGCCTCCACAGTCCAAGCAGTACTGCCAGCAACTCGAGGCAGTTGATGTGACAAAGCAGGTGAGGTAGTGTCTAGGAGCCAGCAGCTGTCTGAATTTCTTTCAAATTGCACTTAATACAGTTGTTTCATCAGAACTTTATGTTTTTTAAGGATATGGGCTATTGTTGACAGAGAGACCTGTTGGACATTATTGAAAATTGGGTGATCATTGACAATATGGGCTTGAATGGCGGCACAAGGCGGGCTGGATCGGGCAGTAAAAAGTTGCCCTCCGCGACCATGTCTGCTCATCATGCACTTCCATGAAGAACGAGACCGGAGGGGTGGGGGTGGCCACGAGCTTCGCGCCGATCCCAAAACCCAGTCGCAACACATAAAGGCAGCAGCCCAGTCGAGTCCTCGGCATCGACATCACCAAGGCACTGTCCGATGCATCGATCAACATCTCATTCGGCTCACGAGCTCCGGAAGAGTCATGAGGCTGGCGGTGAGGTGAGCCTGTCTCATCCCAGTGCTGGACGTAAGCAAACAAGCGTATCGGGAGTGGGCGGTCCGTGGGGAATTCACCCGGTGGAGCCGTACCCACTGAAGCTCCCGAATCACCTCCAGCGTCAACCAAATCGGTCTCGTACCCGTAGTTAAGTGGAGACAAGAGGCGGACAGCCGAAGTGGTTTTCCCTCGAAAGAAGGAAAGCCGAGACCGCAACATTGCCATCCACGAATCCTCAATGCGCTTATAGCCCAGGCACGTGAGGGAGTGATCGTGACCGTTAGAGGCGGAGAGGTAACAACCGCATCCTGAATCGGAACAGAGAAGGAAGGGTATCTTTAAAAAGACGTGTCTTTAAAAAGACTTTCAACATCACTTTGCCTGCTCTAATAGAGGAAATACACACGAAGCGCCCAGGGGTGTAGTCTACAGCGGAGTGCAGAGTGGAGAGAGAACCGCTGGAATGCGACGTATATCCAACAGCAATACTGTGCAGAGAGGTGAATGGACAGCACTTGATCACCTGATTATCCCATTAGAGTAATGCCAAACATGTTTGACCCTGACAGGTTCTTGTCAGAAAATTACAAATCGAGCACGGGAGAGACGCAACGAGCCGCTTGCCATCTTTCTGTGGACATGACAGAGAGAAAAGCATATTAAAACTATTGTAAACAGGCACACAAAACTAACTCAAATATCTTTCTTTAATGTTCTGTGCAAATTAAGATTCAAGGGTTTAACCGGACGCCTTGAGAGCCGCATGAAAATTAAGAAATTACGACAGGAATATTTATTAAATTCTATATATAAATATAGAAATATAGATCCTCACATAAACATATTGATAAAAAAAAATTACAATCAAATAATTAAACTAGGGATATCATCATTAGATTACCATGAACATGAACAATAATTATATGATTCAAAGTGAAATAAAATGGATTAGGCTATATTAGCAAGTACTTGTGCAGGATGGGAACTATTTCTTCTTCTGCTCATCTTAACATGCACGCTGAAAGACAGAAGCAGACAAGCGCTTGCACGTCACAAGACTCTTTCAAACAAGAGGGATCAGTGCCTTGAAGAGGAGATGATAGAAAATCAGAGAAACGGCTTCTTCTGGAGTAAATTCACACTAAAATAACAACATATCTAAAGGTGACATTTCTTATAATGAGTTTGTGGGTAATTGTTGCTGATTAATAGTTAAATATAATAGTTAACCATGGTTATACTACAGTAATATTGTAGAAAACATGTTTTTTTATTTACTTTTATTTTTTGGCTGAAATCATGGTTTACAGTTTTTTTCAAAACCTCACACTCAAAGAGCAAAACACCGGCCTAGATTTGCACAACTGTAAGCACATTGTCAGCTTCACACATTTTGCAAAACATTACACACACTTGTATGCATTTGACACAGAAATGTATCATAATGTAATTTCCTTGCAATTTCAAAGCAAAGGCTTTAAAAATGAACACACCCATGAACCAATTGGTTAAACACACACACACACACACACACACACTGGTGCTTAATTGTAGACACACCAATCAGGTTTAAGCACTATAAAAAGGCAACAGGTAAGTTCACCTGTCTTAAAAACAAAATGGACAGATGTAGAGGGAGAGTGCGGATGAGAGGGGTAATCCGGAGAGAACAAGGTGGAGGAAGAGGGTAAGGTAGAGGAAGAGGAAGAGGCAGAGGAAGACCTGGAGGAGGGGTAGGACATGCACAAAGAAGAAGACAACCAAATGGTGGACCATGTAATAAACCACGGACTAACACTGAGGGAGGCTGGACTGAGAGTACAGCCTAACCTAAGCAGGTACAAGGTGGCATCAATAGTTCAGACATTTCATTAAGAGCAGAGGTGAGAAACTTATCTTCTGGCCAACATAGGATTGAACGTCGAGAACACCAAGGAGGGAGGGGCCCATATTCACACAGGAGCAAGAGAGAGAGATCATAAACCTCGTTTTGGCCAATAATGCAATCGGACTTACAGAAATTCAAGCCCATATTGTCAATGATCACCAAATTTTCAATAATGTCCAACATGTCTCTCTGTCAACAACAGCCCATATCCTTAAAAAACATCAAGTTCTGATGAAACAACTGTATAAAGTGCCATTTGAAAGAAATTCAGACAGGGTGAAAGTCCTGCGGTGTGAATATGTGGTGGTACGTTTTGTTCACTGACTGTAGTATTGTGTACTGCACACATAACCTTTTTACTGTACAAGTCATTTTACTGTATAGCAGATCTACAGTAAATTGATCTACACAATGTGATCTTTTGCTGTATTTCAGAGAGTTTTGCAAATGGATGTGGAGGAAGTCCCGCATGAGTTTATATACATTGATGATGCTGGATTTAACCTGACAACAGTGAGAAGAAGGGGAAGAAACATCATTGGCCACAGGGCTATTGTCAATGTACCAGGGCAACGTGGGGGTAACATTACCCTTTGTGCTGCCATTACACAGAATAGGGTCCTCCGCCGCCATGCCAACTTGGGTCCTTACAACACTGACCTCATTCTTACATTTTTAGACAGATTACACAATATTATCACAGCAGCAAACCAAAGGGAACAGATGCAATACATTGTCGTCTGGGACAATGTAGCTTTCCATCGTTCTGCTCTGGTCCAAAACAGGTTTCATCAACACCCACAATTTACAGTTCAATACCTTCCACCATACTCCCCCTTCCTAAACCCCATCGATGAGTTCTTCTCAGCATGGCGGTGGAAGGTTTATGATCTCCGGCCCTATGTCCAGATGGCCCTCATTCAAGCTTTGGTGGAAGCATGTGATCAAATTGAAGTAGCATCCATAAAAGGGTGGATTCGTCACTCCAAAAGATTCTTCCCATGTTGCCTTGCAAATGAATATATAGCCTGTGATGTTGACGAGGCCCTGTGGCCAGATCCAGCTAGGCGGAGAGATGTTTAGGTTATTTTTCTTTTTTATTCAGTACTGAACTGGATATGTAATTTATGTAACAGTATTACTGTAAGCTTACAGTACAATGGTACGTTCAGTAATACTGTAAGAAAACTGGAAAATGTTTTGTTATGAATGTTTTGTTGAAATGTTCAGTATTGACTGACTTGAGTACATGAAAATAAATACATATTTGTATTAGTCTGCACAATTGGTGTCAAGTGGTGTTGGTTGAATTTATTTTGACACTTTCTCTGTGTAAATGCTAAAAGTGTTTTAGGTTGAGCACAGGAGTGTTTAACTGATTCAAACAGAATCAGAACATATGATGGTTGGTGTAACGAGGCAGACGAGGAGTGGGATCTAAATACAGCTTTAATGGAAAAACAAAAGATGAACAGGGTAACTCGGTGTACAACAAAAACACAGGGAACAAATAAAACATCCACGATGGGAAACCAAAATATAAACAAGAGACAACATCCACGAAGGGCACATTCAAGAACAAACATACAACTACATTCAACAACTGACAACAAATGATAACACAATAGGCTTTAAATACACAAAGGATAATGATTAAATGACACACAGGTGAGAACAATGAAGTACTGCTGGCAGTGATGAGGGCAGGGAATTATGGGAAGTGTAGTCGGGGAAGTAGATGACAAGGGAGAAACACAGGGCAGACAACAGTGAATCGTGACAGTTGGGTTTATGTTATGGCAACAAGGTTTTTATAAGACATTGTATAGTTTTGACAAAAGTGTTCCATTTTGCAAATGATCTGAGGTGTTGTGCTACTTTGGTGTATTGTTGTGCTAATTGTGTGAAGGGGTTTGAAAAACCGGGCCCTGTTTTCAAAATTGTGCTTAAGCAATTGAAAAAAACTGTAATATTGTAGTAGTAATCATAGTTAACTCAAAAGGTAACTCAAATAAATACCATGGTTAAATTATAGTTACTGCAGTGAAACCATGGTTAATTTTTGTAATAGTAAACAAAACAGAACTCTAATAATGTTCGGTTCACAAATGTAAAGATAATAATAACTTGAATTATGACTAAATCTAATATTTTAATTTACCAATTAAATTCCAAGAAATTGCAAAAAAAGGAAAAGAAAATAAATTGAATGATAGTATCGGTATTGGTAACGGTATCGACGATACTGGACTTGAATTAAGCGGTATCGCCCATCCCTACTGAGCAGCGCGCCCCCTCCCCCTACAGGTGAACACTCCCAATGGAAAAGTAATCAGTAACTCCACTGGACAATTCTGAACAGGAATAATCAATTAAATGTTTATACTCACTTTTATCACCAACACATTGTAATTAATTTAATAAAGAAATGTTTTCCTCATATCACTTGACCATTTCGTCTTTTTTTTTATGACCACATATCGTGTAGCATTAATAAAATGGTGGACTAAAAACATATTGACGCCTTCAACACAGCGCAAGTTGAAGTTACCTTTCTCAAGAGCCTGCTGTGGCAGTATCATGTTACAGTGATGGTATACAATATGGTAAAACCGTGGTATTTTATAATATATCATGGTATTTATATGGTAGGCTACTCCAAGGAACATGTCCAATAAACATTGCACTGGCTTGGTAATTTTTTTTTATTATTATTGCTTTAATTTAATATTAGTATTTTGATTTATAAAATATATTTACCTGCAGTGGACAATCACTCACAGGCTGCACACACACACACACACACGACCTTTTTCATCACTGGCAAACGATTGAATGCAGCTGCAGGTTTTGTTTCTGTCAATTGTAAGTAAATATCCACTTCATTCAGTGCTTTTGTTCTCTGTCTTCTAAAGCCTCTCGTTACTGTTTTACTGCATGGAAAAGTGCTTCATAAAATTCAGCCTGCTATTTTTGTCTACTTTTGTGAACAACACCTTTCACCCTCTTCACAGCACACTTGTGGAAATGAGGATCATGTTCATTGACGGACTGATCCAGCAGCTCTGGTGAAACTGTGGGCAATAAAGAAGGTTTTTGTCCTGATGATATTACTGCACTTTCTGTAATTCATCTGTGCAGAGATTGAGCATTTACCATTAGATTTCAACTGAGAAGCAGAAACTTAACACCTCTTGTAGTGCACTGTCTCTGTATTTTGTGTTTATTGTGTGTTGTATGTGTAGCACCCTCACGCCTGATGAGGGGAGATATAAAGTGTTAAATAAAAAGACACAAATCTTCTGCTTCACTGCCGGTCTCTGTATTTTCTGAGCAGAGCGCCTCATCCCCCTACATGTGAACACTCCCAATGGAAAAGTAATCAGTAACTCCACTTGAGCACACGGAACAGGAATAATCAAATAATGATCAATAACACAAAAGGATCATTTTATTCCAGTTTGAACAGAAATATTTTGTATAACCAGCAACACATTTTAATCAGGATAGTAAAGAAGTATTATTCAGTTTAAATAAATAGTTTTTTTGTTTTATTATTTAATTATTATGTGTACCACTTGTGCATATTTTTGATAAATCATATATTTTATATACATATATAGTGAATAATCTTCATCTTTGTATTTTCAGCATTTTTTGTAATGTCTTGCAGTGATGCTGTTTGCTGCTATTGCACCATAATTTCCCCTGCGTGACCAATAAAGTATCTAACTTTACTAAAATCCTCTCCACTGATCAGTGTTGTGTGTGATTGTGTTTGTGCACTGATCAGTGTTGTGTGTGATTGTGTTTGTCCACTGATCAGTGTTGTGTGTGATTGTGTTTGTGCACTGATCAGTGTTGTGTGTGATTGTGTTTGTCCACTGATCAGTGTTGTGTGTGATTGTGTTTGTGCACTGATCAGTGTTGTGTGTGATTGTGTTTGTACACTGATCAGTGTTGTGTGTGATTGTGTTTGTCCACTGATCAGTGTTGTGTGTGATTGTGTTTGTACACTGATCAGTGTTGTGTGTGATTGTGTTTGTCCACTGATCAGTGTTGTGTGTGATTGTGTTTGTGCACTGATCAGTGTTGTGTGTGATTGTGTTTGTCCACTGATCAGTGTTGTGTGTGATTGTGTTTGTGCACTGATCAGTGTTGTGTGTGATTGTGTTTGTGCACTGATCAGTGTTGTGTGTGATTGTGTTTGTGCACTGATCAGTGTTGTGTGTGATTGTGTTTGTGCACTGATCAGTGTTGTGTGTGATTGTGTTTGTGCACTGATCAGTGTTGTGTGTGATTGTGTTTGTGCACTGATCAGTGTTGTGTGTGATTGTGTTTGTGCACTGATCAGTGTTGTGTGTGATTGTGTTTGTACACTGATCAGTGTTGTGTGTGATTGTGTTTGTGCACTGATCAGTGTTGTGTGTGATTGTGTTTGTGCACTGATCAGTGTTGTGTGTGATTGTGTTTGTGCACTGATCAGTGTTGTGTGTGATTGTGTTTGTGCACTGATCAGTGTTGTGTGTGATTGTGTTTGTGCACTGATCAGTGTTGTGTGTGATTGTGTTTGTGCACTGATCAGTGTTGTGTGTGATTGTGTTTGTGCACTGATCAGTGTTGTGTGTGATTGTGTTTGTGCACTGATCAGTGTTGTGTGTGATTGTGTTTGTGCACTGATCAGTGTTGTGTGTGATTGTGTTTGTGCACTGATCAGTGTTGTGTGTGATTGTGTTTGTGCACTGATCAGTGTTGTGTGTGATTGTGTTGTACGAGCAGCTGCAGAATCTGTCAGTTGTATCAGTGCAGTCACTGTGCAGTCTGACTGACGGAGGTTTTTGTACGACTCTTTATCACTGTGTGAACACATATTTACTGTTGATATAGTGTTCACTCTGACAGTAATAATCTCCTGAATCTTCAGTCTGGACTCCACTGATGCTCAGAGTGAAATCACTTCCAGATCCACTGCCACTGAATCTAGATGGAGTTCCAGACTGAAGAGTACTTATATAATAAATGAGGAGTTTAGGAGCTTCTCCAGGTTTCTGATTATACCAGGCTAAGTAGGTGCTGTATATCCCAACATCTATATGACACTCTATAGTGGCTGTTTGTCCCTGTTGAACAGTTTTAACTTTAGGTTGAGTCAGAGTGACTCCTCTGGATCCTGAAAAAAGAGAGGAATAAATCTATTAGTGTGCAAAACTCTACCATCACATACTATTAGTCCTGATAACAACAGATATAAAGTCTTTGACTCACCTTGAATAAAAACGGCAAAAGTCCAGATGAAGATGATGCTGAAGGTCATTGTTGTTGTTTGTGTTGTGTGATGATGAAGATTGTGTTCTGTTCTGCTGTCAGTCATGAAGTGTTAAACTCACAGCACTATAAACACTCTCAGATCACTGAAGCATGTGCTGACAATGCAAAGAAGTGATGTAAAATAAAGCTGTTGTGGTTTGAACATCTGGAGACAGAGCTGCTCTATTCTGAGAGGAACAGAATCACTTCATCCTGTCAATGCAAATATGATTTTCACTCCACACTCCCAGTGACACTGTTTGATTGGTTCAATGATCTGGACTGGAACACACCAGTTTCACTTCTTCTGAATACTGTGATCAGTCAGTTATGAAGTTATTTTTGTTGTATCTTTAAAACAATTCAGTGGTGATTTCTCAGGGTAGCAAAGCCTTCTCTGCTGGCATAACATGCCTAATAAAAAAATATTTTTTTCATCTTTTCAATCTCATTGACCTTTTGCCTATGTATTTTCAATCGCTTTCCACTCCTAGTTCATCAACAAACGAATAGCAAAAAACGCAAAGTTTATCCAATCAGAATTTATTTAATGATCCTTACAAGCATAGTGTGACAACTGTTTCACAAATCAGCATGCCCGAAGCCATGCCCCTTGAATCTGAGCTCAACCCCGTCAGGACTTCAGAATTTCTGCAGAATCCCTCAACACTGCAGTGAATAGGCATCTAAAGTCAGATTGTCAGATTCATCAGCCAATCAGATTGATTGATTTGTTCTTTGTGGGTGTAATATTTAGGATATGTCCCAGTGGAGGCCTTCTAGCTGGCCTTGAGTGACACAATCACGCTTTAAGTGATGTACGTAATTTAAAAGCGAAGAGCGAGAGATCTTGCTGACCAGTCGGCTGTCATCACTGCTGATATTGCTGTTGAGAAAGAGATTCTTATGGATTTAAAAACCTGAGATGTTCTCCATGATCATGTGACTGATTTATTAAACAGGAGGACTGATTTTCACTTCAGGTAAATTGGTAAGTGCTTTTTGCATCATTGTTATAGCAACATCAGGAGTTTTCTACGTGTAAATTCGGCTGTTTGAGCATTCAGTGTCGGATCAAGTTTTGAAAAGCAACCGTGTACCCGGATGAAACAAAATGTATTGCAAGCATCTTCTTATTAGACCTCCTTGGTTCTGGCTTTCATGCATGGACATGTTTTTAAAATGCCAATTAGTATTGACTGCCACGTAATGTATAATTACTTTATATTGGCATACGTTTTACTTATTCATTGTGAAACTGTTTTCTTAATGGCATGAATCGCTGAAGGCCTAGACTTAAAATGCACGGACCGCCACTGTAACACCTAATGAAACATTCTAGCCCCTCAATAATACATAATTTTTTTCTCTTTCTCCACGTCTAGAAACATTTGATGCATTTTGGGGATTCAGAAAAACAAAACAAAAAAATAAAAAAAACTTTTCAACATCTGTGGTGACATTGTATCATTTCCCACTGCTTCTTAATCGGTCAATCAATCAATCAATCAATCAATCAATCAATCAATCAATCAATCAATCAATCAACCAACCAATCAATCAATCAACCGATCAACTGATCGATCAATCAATCAATCAATCAATCAACCAATCAACCAATCAATTGATCAATCAATCAATCAATCACTCAAGGGATGAAAAAATATTGTATCAATTTCGTATGTATCGTTCGATAAATAAATAAATAAATAACTGGTAGTGTTAATACAGCTAATGCTTTACAACTGTTTAAAACCAAAGACTGCAACATTGAAAGCAGCAAAATACTCTCTTTATTATTTTCATATATTTACTGAACATTGTAACATTAATACATTTAATAATAGTCATAAAATATATCATAAAATAAAAACAGAAAAGATTGTATTAAGTGAATATACTCAAAATAATATTTTTACCTATTTTTAGAATTAACACATTTCAATTTCATAACAAAATTCGAACAAATTCAAATGTGTAATATTTAACTACATGAAATTAATAAAATTCAAAAAACAAAATACTTTAATATCATTTAGTTAAAATTGACTCAATTCAACTGAAATGTGTAAATCTTAAAATATATTTTTAGTGTAGAGATGCAGGGATTGTTTCTCCCCTCACCTGACCTGTGTTCTTGTTCATTGTATTTTCTGTCTTTTATGCCACTGAAACACAAGCAACAGATTTACAGGCAGGGCCTAGCTAATGGGGTGAAAGTTGGTAATGACTATAGGGGCCCACAGGTGCACTGAAAAATCCCCATTTTGACTACTGTGCCCCCCCACTTCAACCGCCTTTCAACCAGTGGAATATTCAGACAGTCCCTTACACACTGTAGGAGAATATGAAATGAATATCAAACCTAAAATTACCCCCCATGGAATTAGCGGCCTGCCTATGAAAAAAGTCTCTTTAATCCACCTTTTACCAATGTCCCGTGATGCTTAGTGCAAAATGTGGACATTACGTCTGTTATCAAGCAAACACAGTTGTTGTTGTGGTGTACATCTGAGAATTCTTTCGTTGCGCTGTTGGGATTTCTAGGAGCAGGTGTCTGATTTCAAGATGACGTACATCAATCACTATGTCAGTGTGTTACTGAACGATTATAAACTGTAAAAAAAGTCATAAAGACAAAGGATGCACAAACCAAACATGTGCTCTGTTTCCCTCAGATGCAGTTAAAATTGTATCTAAGCACAAACGAAACATTTCGAGCAAAATATTCTGTTGTTTTAGTGGAGTACCTCTGTTAGTTCAGCTTTAGCTGTGTTTGCTTGTCATCTTGTCACTGATGAAGAGTTGTGAGGAGTTGTGAGTATGTAATCGCTTCTCATCCGCTGCCATCCGGGACACATCATTCAGGACGGAGGTACATTTTCTGCACTTATTTAGCACCTTTTTAACCTTAGCGGTAATGCAAAGTGCTTTACACTGCATCTCATTCACCCATTCACACACCAATGACGGCAGAGCTGCCATGCAAGGCGCTAGCCTGCCATTGGGAGCAACTTGGTGTTCAGTGTCTTGCCCAAGGACACTTCGACATGTGGGTCAGAAATCAAACCACCAACCCTGCGATAAGTGGACAACCCACTCTACCACCTGAGCCCCATGTGCCTAAAGTCTTCATACAGACATACAGTGCCTTATAACTTTTTTAAATTTCACAGGTTTATAAATTTCAGAGGTGAAAAAAAATTTTTTTTCATTTTCGAAATACATTCAAAATGTATTTGTTCATTCAGGTGTTCTGCAGCCTCCTTTCCAAATGAAAACTATATAGAAGAATAGTTAGTAATGTTCTTTTTAAAAGTAACTTTTTGAAACACATAAAATCATGAGCACTCACATGAGATGAAAACTCAAGTCATATCAGTATCCTTTGGGGTCCCCTCATAAGGGCGGCCATGTAAGAATCACATGACCAGACAAATACTGCTCGCTTAATCTCAGTAACCGCCTTATTATTAGACACTCTCAGTCCTGGATTAAATTAATCATGTCAGACTGCGAATGGTGAATTTCTACAATAGCATGTAAAACGTCTAGGTTACGTATGTAACCTCTGTTCCCCGATGGAGGGAACGAGACGTTGTGTCAGAGAAGCGACACTAGGGGTCTCTCTTGAGCGCCGATATTCACCTCTGAACTATGAAAAAAGGCCAATGAGAGTTGGCAACCAGTATTTGCATGTCCCGCCCCCGGACATACGGGTATTTAAGCGGCGCAAATACGAGAGTTCATTCAGGATTTTTCTGAGGAGCCGGAAATGGTCCGGCCACAACAGTGGCTCGGCTCAGCGACGTGGCAGGGGAGACACAACGTCTCGTTCCCTCCATCGGGGAACGGAGGTTACATACGTAATCTAGACGTTCCCCTTCTGTCGCTCTCTCCACGTTGTGTCAGAGAAGCGACACTAGGGGTCCACTTAAAAAGTGCCATGCACTGAGCCGTGTATGTGAACTGCTGATACAGGAGCGAGCAGGTATACTTACGTGCAGAACGACCAACTGTATCAGGCTGCACGTACCCTTCCCCAATGCCCCATTTAAGCCATCAGACTCCTTATCGTTACCCTGGAGGGGGGAACAAGGTGATGGCTGCCAACATGGGAACGGGCCAGCCTGGCTGGGCCTCTTTTCTCTCTATGTTTCTCGCATAGAGTAACTACGGCCGGGGCCCTTACACGCATTGAGGGAAGGGGGTCTTAGCCCTCATTCAGGGTGGAGAAGACCCTGCGGAGGCCACACCTACCCGAGAGGGGAGGCAAATTTTAGTGGCAAATACATCAGATGGCCTATACTTAGGACCTATGTGGAAAAGTTGGTGCGGTGGTAGATCCAGCCTCGTAGAGGGGGGAAGCATTCAGCACGGCAACCGAGGCAGCTGTAACTGCCTAAGGGAGACACGGGAGTCAGCTCGTGAGGGGACAGTACCGTGGCATTACACACAGGGGGAATCCGAACAGGAGGCCTTACCTGTGGAGCACCTATACCAGTACAGGGTAGCTTGCGGTACCCGCAGTGGTTTGGGTCGGCGAGTTCCTCCGCTGAACTGCGGACCCGCGAGTGCTAGGGAGGAGTCAACTAGGGCCCAAAAAATGGGATCTCCTGGGAACAGAGGCGCACTGTTTTCCCTTGGTTAGGGGGGAAGGGCGCTAGGTGCAAGCGGTTCACCCGGTCAGATCGTCAGCGTGCTACCGAGTTCTACAGGCTCGGACCTGAGAAAACACGGGACGATACTGACTCAACTCGGAGATTATAGAATCTCGCAAAAGTGTTAGGTGTTGCCCAGCCCGCTGCTCTACAGATGTCTGCTAAGGCAGTGCCCCTAGCCAGTGCCCACAAGGACGCAACACTCCTGGTGGAGTGAGCTCAGACCCGCAAGGGGGGGACACGGCCTGGGTGTGATAAGCCAGGGAAATGGCGTCGAAAACCCAGTGGGCGAGTCTGCTTGGAGACAGCGTTCCCTTTCTGCTGTCCCCCAAAGCAGACGAAGAGCTGCTCAGAGCGTCTAGTGATCTGTGTGCGGTCCAGATAGATACGTAAGGCACATACTGGACACAGCAGTGAAAGGGCTGGGTCTGCCTCCTCCCGGGGCAGCGCTTGCAGGTTCACTACCTGATCCCTGAAGGGTGTGGTAGGAACCTTGGGCACATAGCCCGGTCGCGGTCTTAAGATCGCGAAAGTGTCTGCCGGACCGAACTCCAGGCAAGAGTCACTAACAGAGAACGCATGCAGGTCCCCGACCCTCTTGATGGAGGCGAGCGCGATCAGCAGGGCGGTCTTGAGAGAGAGGGCCCTGAGTCCAGCTGAGTCTAGCGGCTCGAAGGGGGGTCTCTGGAGTCCCGTGAGGACAACCGAGAGATCCCAGGAGGGGAACAGGTTAGGCCGGGAGGGAGTCAACCTCCGGGCACCTTTTAGGAACCTGACAATTAAGTCGTGCTTACCAAGAGACTTGCCGTCTGCCGTGTCGTGGTGGGCCGCGATAGCAGCGACATACACCTTGAGGGTGGAGGGGGACAGCCTCCTCTCCAGCCTCTCCTGTAGAAACACGAGCACTGACCTAACCACGCACTTCTGTGGGTCTTCGGCTCGGGAAGAACACCAGTCTGCGAACAGACGCCACTTTAGGGCGTAAAGATGCCTGGTCGAAGGGGCTCTGGCTTGGTTGATAGTGTCTATGACGGCCGGTGGTAGGCTGGCTAGATCTTCCGCGTCCCGTCCAGGGGCCAGACGTGGAGGTTCCAGAGGTCTGGGTGCAGATGCCAGAGCGTGCCCCATCCCTGAGAAAGAAGATCCTTTCTTAGGGGAATTCGCCAGGGAGGGGCTGTCGTGTGGAGCGTGAGATCCGAGAACCACGTCCGGTTGGGCCAGTAGGAGGCCACCAGAGTGACTTGCTCCTCGTCCTCCCTGACCTTGCACAGCATCAGAGCAAGAAGGCTCACTGGGGGAAAAGCGTACTTGTGCAGCCCCGCGGACCAGCTGTGCGCCAGAGCATCTGTCCCAAGGGGAGCCTCTGTGAGGGCATATCAGAGCGGGCAGTGGGAGGTTTCCTGGGAGGCAAACAGGTCTACCTGGGCCTTGCTGAACCTGTCCCAAATCAGCTGAACCGACTGGGGGTGGAGCCTCCACTCTCCACCGGGCAAGCTTTGTCTTGATAGCGCGTCCGCTATCACATTGAGGTTGCCGGGGATGTGAGTGGCGTGCAGTAACTTGAGTCGCTGCTGGCTCCAAAGGAGGAGACGACGGGCGAGCTGTGACATGTGGAGGGAGCGTACTCCGCCTTGGCGGATTATGTAGGCCACCACCGTGGTGCTGTCTGTCCTGACTAGGACGTGCTTGCTCCGAATTAACGGAAGAAACCTCTTTAGGGCAAGAAAAACAGCCAGCAGCTCTAGGCAGTTGATGTGCCAGCGCAGCGGGCCTCGGTTCCACCGGCCTGCGGCTGTGCGCCCGTTGCAAACGGCACCCCAACCCAGTTTGGAAGCGTCGGTTGTAACCAGAACACGTCAGGACACCTGCTGCAAGGGCACCCCTGCCCTTAGGAAGCAGAGGTCTGTCCAGGGTTTGAAGGTTTGGCGGCAGGCAGTGGTAGGAAATAGCTCTTTTATTGAGAATTTGGGTACCGCAGCCCCTGTTGAGGGGTGCGGCAAATGAAAAAACAAAGGATTCTCCTCCCGGCCCTCCACCGGGGGACGGAGCGGTCTTACTGTAGAAACACGGAAGGTCTTCTGGCCACGGGAGGATGCCCTCGGCGAGCAGATGGGGCCTGGCCTGTGGCGGCAGGCTTATGGCGAGGCATGATGTGAGAGATGGCCTCCATCTGCTTCTTCACCAGGGAGAACTGCTGGGCGAAGTCCTCCACGGTGTCGCTGAAGAGGCCGAACTGCGAGACAGGGGCGTTGAGAAAGTGAGTCTTGTCGGCTTCACGCATCTCAACCAAGTCCAGCCATTGCTGATGTTCCTGGACCACCAGTGTGGCCATCGCCTGCCCGAGCGCCTCCGCTGTGACCTTCGTTGCTCTTAGGGCGAGGTCGGTCACTGAGCGCAGTTCCTGCAGCACGTCGGGATCAGGGCCACCCCCGTGCATGTTTCGCAGTGCCTTGGCTTGGTGGACCTGCAGGAGAGCCATGGCATGCAGGGCGGAAGCGGCGCGTCCGGTAGCGCTGTAGGCCTTCGCGGTGAGCGAGGATGTTGCTCTACAGGACCGGGAAGGGAGTACAGGGCGACCCCGCCAGGTGGTAGTGCTTCCGGGGCATAGGTGGAGCGCAACAGCCCTATCCACCTGGGGAATCGCCGTGTATTCGTGGCGCATTCCGCCGTCGAGGGTGGTGAGGGCGGATGAGCAGGTTGCGGTGCGACGAGTGGAGAGGGGTGCTCTCCACGAAGACGTCAGCTCATCATGCACCTCCGGGAAGATTGGAACCGCGGGGGGGTGAGGCTGTGAGCGGCGCCCAGCACCCAAGAACCAGTCGTCGTGATGGCTGTGGGGAGGATGGAGGGTTCCAGTCCAAGCCCACACTGTTGGCTGCCCGGGAAAGCATATCGGACATCTGTGCGTCGGCCTCTTCCTGGGCGTGCAAGCCCGAAGGCAGCAGCCCAGAGGAGTCCTCCGCATCAGATCCCACGCCCTACGATTTCGCGGCGAACTCATCTGCTTCCATCGCAAGAGGGTAGGCAGACTGACTGTAAGGCGAGTCGCCGTCACCTCGAGCGGGGACGGGAGTCAACGAGCGTGTCGGGGCACGGGTGGTCCGAGGGGGCGTACCCGGCGGAGCTGCACCCGCTGCCATCTTGAATCGCCTCCATCGCCAGCCGCATTGTCCTCAATCCCGTGGGAAGAAGGAGCGACGCGGGGGGTGGCTGGAGTGGCTTGCTTATGGTTGTAAGCAAGCCGCGACCACAACGTTGTCATGGTCATGTTCTCGCAATGAGAACATGAACCATCCACAAACGCAGCCTCGGTGTGATCGCTGCCCAGATACACGAGACAACGCCTGTGGCCGTCGGAAGCGGAGAGTACTCTACCGCATCCAGGAACAACACAGGGGCGGAAAGGCATCTTGAAAAAGGCGCGTCCTTAAAAGGACATTCAACGCCGCTGTGTTTTGCTCTTTTAGAGGAAATTACTATAAAATATAAAAATAAAATCACTCTTTTATGAAAAAAAGAACTCGTAAGAGATCTTTATTATCTGCGCTGTCGAAGCGCTCAGGGGCAGGAAGTGCACAGCCGTGCAACAGGAGAAAGCCGCTGTTGTGCGCCGTAGGATCCAACAGCATGCAGCAGAGGGATAGCAGGAACTCGGTGTGTACACGCAGCAGTTGCAGACATGACCATCGGCTCCGAAGAAATTTTCTGAATGAACTCCCGTATTTTCGCCGCTTAAATACCCATATGTCCGGGGTCGGGACATGCAAATACTGGTTGCCAACTCTCATTGGCCTTTTTTCATAGTTCAGAGGTGAATATCGGCGCTCAAGAGAGACCCCTAGTGTCGCTTCTCTGACACAACGTGGAGAGAGCGACAGAAGGGGAACTGAAAACTATTGAGTTTGAATGATGTTGCATCTGCATAATAGTCTAAATCTCTCTCTCCTGCATGCACACACAAACTGCATTGGCCTGTTTGGACTAAACATCACATTTTGCAGGCCAAATTATTATTATTTGTTTTAAGTTGGTTTTTAGACTAGCAGGTTACCTTCAGAATCAAAGCACATGCTTTTGTTAACAAAAAAAAAGAACTCTTATTACAGGCAACAGTAATTTGTGAAATTCATAAAATGTACTGTGATAATTCCTTTGGTCTTTGGTTTCATGAAAAAATGATTGGAACAAAATTAACTGGTTATCAACGGGTTACCAGCATTGAAAAAAATCATGTTTTCACTCTGCAACAATTGAAAGGGATTTCATTCTCATTTTCAATTAAGTTCGGCAAAAAATGTTGTTCATTTTAGGATTTAGGTTTCAATCCTTGAACCGTTTTTAGTCCCTGTTCCTAACTCTAGTGAGCTGCTGTGCTCCCTTCTGTCTACATAGGCAGCATTCGTCTAATCAAGAGGATAAATTCTAATGAATGTCCCTCAGTATACCACCTTAATAGAGATCTTCACGTGAAGCACACGAGAGACTCGACTGACGCTCAGTTGATTCCAGTAGAGTCTAATGTAAGCAGTGTTGGGTAAGTTACTCAAAAAGTGTTCACTACAAATTACTCATTACTACTTTAAAATAGTAATCAGATTACTGACTTTGCTTATTACTTAATCGAAAAATAACTTTGAAGTTGCTTCATAAAAGAGTATATAAAAAACAATATTTATATTTCTACATATTTCTACACTTTGTCCTTGTTCATTGACTCATTAGTAGACGCACACACTTCAGCTGTCACAAAATGCAAACAGATGTACATATTAATGTAATTCATGTTTCAAATGTTTTCAACATACATAATATTATTTAGACACGTGTAACCCAAATTAATTCATTCAAAGTAATTCAAGTAATTTCAGTAATCTGATTACAAGAATTTTAAAATGTAATTCACTGCAATACTTGTTTGAACTAAATAGCACACAAATGAGGTCCAACTATTCATTTTTGATTAGATGGATCTTTTTATCCAAAATAAATTAAATAAAAACTATTTTTTTATGAATTTTTTTTCATAAAGAACATTTTTCAATATTTTTTTCACTGAACATGTCATGATGCGTTCTGGTGCTGCCTTAAAATTTGGCCAAAATGAGGTATCTTCAAGGGTGCATATGATGCTATAAAATACTATCTAGGTAGGCAGCTCTCTAGGTTTTAAAACAGAGCTAATGTGACTTTTCCTTAGGAAGAATTCCTCCTTCAGAACTCCTTCAGCAGTGTGATGTTTGAGGATTTTCTTTTGTGCCTTAGTGAGGACTTTTGTGAGCATGTGTGTTGTACATGTACATTGAGGCAAAAAACACACAAATAGTTTTTTTCTCAAACAAAATATAACATAATATAATGTCCATTGTGTCTGGTTATAGACGTGTTTGATCTGGTGAATTATGATTTGATGGAGGACTTGAGACACTTTTTATTTTACACAACAGTTCTACAGTGAAATGTTTTGTTTCATGTAGACTCTTACACAATTCTTATCAATGTTGTGTGATTGTGTATCTGTTTGTTTTTAACCTTATAGTTGGTCAGTGTTGTGTGTGTTTGTGTATCTGTTTGTTCCCTTTACAAAAGGCTTCACTACGATGTTGCGCTGCTAAGCGCTACGGGGGAACAGCTTTAGCTGTGAGCCGAGCTGAATAATGTGTGGAACACGTCAATGAACATTGACCGGAATTTATAGCCTCAGCTGATGTAATCATTAGATGCACCTGAGGCCAGGCTATAAATGGATACGTCACCAGGTGTCGCCAGAAACTCTTTTTTCAGAGCTGATTCTGTTTCTGTGTGTTTCACACACCCTGTCAAAACTTTCTTTCCTCTGTTAGGAGATAGATTCTGTTAGGCAGTGTGCAGTGAACGTTGTTCTATTTTTCTCTTCTGTTTAGAAAATATTATATATATATATATATATATATATATATATATATATATATATCTAAAAAAAAAAAGAAAGAGAGAATGACTGAAAGCAACGGTGCGTGTTCCCCTTCTTGCTCTATAGCTGAAGACGGCACACATCAGTTTTTGCTGTTTGTTTGGGGTAGAGCACGCTGCTCTGCGTTGCAGCAGGGCGTGCTCTGCTTCGCTTGCTTCCGGAGTCAGCACTCACTGAAAAGATCGTTCGTGGGGCTCGTGCATGGATTTGGCTGAGGAGCAAGAGACGGGTTGATCCCTTTCTCACTCTCTCCCCAAACCCAGCTGGTCCTTCACATGATCTCGGCTGCTCCGACGCTTCTTCGGATCATGAGGTGGATCGCTATTCTCTTCCGGCCTCGAAGCTTCCGTCCGCGATAAAAAATCTACGGAGGAATTGCTCGATGTTGTTACTCGTGCGGTTGCCAGATTGGACTGGCCACGCAAAAAGAGACCCCCAAACGCTCCAATTAGGGGATAGATTTTATCTTCCAGTCTAAGAAAGGGAACGCTCATGGGTCCCTTCCCTTTCTTTGATAACCTCCTTGAAGAGCTTTTTCGCCATGGAGAACCCCTAAAAAAAAAAAAAAAAAAAAAAATATATATATATATATATATATATATATAAAAATATATATATATTTTCTTCCCGTGTTCACATACCCTCGACGCCATTATATTCGACTATCGTGGGTGCTGAGGCACGGGGTATTCAGTGATGCCGCCGGTCAAGAGACGCTTATGGCTATCTCTCCGGGCTCGACATCGCCACTTAAGAAGCCCTCTCTCCCTCAAAGCCTTATAGGACAACCTCCACTTTAGTGGGAAGGGCTTATCAAGCAGCAGGTCAGGCTGGTGCTGCTCTGCACACTATGCTGTTTTTCAGGCATACCAGGCTGACCTCCTGGATCGACCTGAGTGTGGGTTCTGGCGCTTGACGAGCAAGCCTCAGACCCACCTCGGTCCTGACTGAAGGGAGGCTCAAAAGCAAAGCGTGGCGAAGTCGTGCTCCTCCTCCCAGGGATTGGGGACAGTCTCGCCACCCTTGCCAGCCCTCAGGACTATAAATTCTAGTAAGAGAAGACCCTGACGGTCTTGATGCCTAGATTAGGGGTAGCTCCCTCGGACGGGCGCTGCTTCACTTCACCCCTCCCGTACCCCTCGAAGCCCCTCCATTCCCGCCACCTCTTGGTGTTTCGGGTTGCAGAGGCTTCGTCGAAATTGGGTGTTTTCGCTGTTCCTGCATTTTATTCAGGACGCTAAACACCGACAACCCCTCAACAGGAAGTGTTAAAATATAATACCCATCTCAGAGATCCTGGCAGCGTGGAAACTTCTGCCGGATATATCCTTTTCTGTGGGTCTTATAAGGGCGTCAGGATTTAATTCTTCGCCGCTTTCGTGTTTCAACGGCGTGTTCTCACTATCAGAACCGGATTTCTTTTTTTTGTAAAAAAAAAACTCTCAATCTCCTGGTTAAAGGGGCCATGGTATGTGTTCCCTTCCAGAGAGAGAGTTAGGTTATTACACCAAATACTTCCCGCTTCCCATGGAGGGTGAGGGGTGGCGCCTGGCTTAGATCTTAAGCTTGAACTACCCGTGGGTGTTCAAGTCCAAGATGATGCCTGTCAAGACGGTCGTGTCTCAAGCCCTACAACTCGCTTGGCTGGTCACCATCGATCTTATGACGCACTTCTATACTTCATTTAGAAGTTCTGCCACAACATGGAAAGTTCCTGAGGTTCACTTCCGGGGCTAAGTCTTCCAGGGTCAGGTTCTTTCACCCAGCCTAGCCCTTTTACTCCAGCACATTCACAATGCATGATGTAGCGCTGGCTCCTTGCGACTCCGGGCATCTGCATTCTGAATTACGTAGATCTACTGGCTGATCCTAGCGCAGTTCCAGGAACTGGCAGTTCAGCACAGGGACATCGCCTTAGCTCATCTGTTTCTCTGGGGTTGAGGCTCAACGCCAAGAAAAGCATCCTCTCTCCCACTCAGAACACTGTCTATCGGGCATCGTGATGGAGTTCAATCACTATGCAGGCACAACTGTCTCCCGCTAGGATTGAGTCCATTCAGATCACCCTGAGCAAAGTCAGGCTAGGTTGCACTGTTATCAGTATCAACGATTTCCAGGTCTCAGGGCTTAACGGCCCACGGTGATCCCTCTGGACCTTCTGCTCATGAGACCGCTTTTGTTGTGGCCAAAAGCCAGGGATTTCTTCCAAGGGCCAAAACCCCTGGGCTAAATAGGGTTACGCCTCAGGCTTCGCTCCTTTCTATGTGGTTCAGACCCCGGTTTTCTGCCTTGGGTCCCACTCTAGGTGCGCCTTGTTGTCGCAGACTGCTAATCGACAGACGCTTCCCTGACGGGCGGGTAGCGGCCTTAAGTGGTCGCCCAGCTTAAGGGGATAGGAGGGTCGCCAGCTCGGTTGTCACAGTCACTGTCTCGGGTTGATGGCTGTATTTCTGGCCCTGAAATACCTCCTCCTGAGGCTGCCATGTCTTGGCGCGGTGGACAATACAGCTGTAGCCTCTTACATAAATCATCAAGGAGACCCACGCTCTTGTCAGCTGTATTTCTGACACGCCGGATTCTCCTTTGGGCCCAGGGCAAGCTCCTGTCACTCAGGGCAATTTACATCCCTGGATGCCTAAATGTGGGAGCAGATTTGCTGTCCAGACAGAACATACCGAGGGGCGTAGTGGAAACTCCACCCCGGGTAGTACAACAAATTTGGGAGAGATTTTACAGAGCAGAAGTGGACCTCTTCGCCTCTCAAGAGACTGCGCAATGTCCCTCTACTTCTCTCTGAGTCACCCAGCCCCCTGGGTCTGGACGCGATGGCGCATACATGGCCCAGAATGTGTCGGTATGCTTTTCCCCGGTTTCTCTGCTCCCGGAGTCTTAGCCAGAGTTCGCCAGCAAGGGTCTTGCCTCTTACTGATAGCCTCACTGGCCTAACAGGATTTGGTTCTCAGAAATTATATCTCTCCTCGACGGCTCGCCTTGGGCTGATTCCGACAGGAGGGACCTTCTGTCTCAGGCACAGGGGACTATATTTCATCCCTCGCCCGAATGGTGAAACCTTTCATGTCTGGCCCCTAAGGGTACCAAATGAGGTTCACAGGGTTTTCTTGAGATTATCGAGACCATTTCAAGTGCTAGGGCTCCTCCACTTGAACTGATCTGGGTAGATTTTACAGGGCAGAAGAGGACCTCTTCGCTTCTGTTGATAGCGCAATGTCTCCTCTACTTCTCCCCGAGTCGCCCAGTCTCCCTCCCTCCCCTTGGGAGGGGCTGAACGTAGTAACGCAAATGCACCTGCATGCTTCCTTCTACTAAAGTTCTTATTACAGAACCAGCTAACTGCCAGTTTGTTTCAGTTCTGGATTTTCTGTAGAAAGAACTGTCAGCAGGCACTTGCCTCGCCACTGCCAGGTTCTATGTGGCCACTGCGGTTTGCCACGGCTTGGTGGGCGGGTGCCCTCAAAGAGGCATCCTCATTATTGCCCGGCCTACGAGGCGCAGCGGTCAAGCTTCGCCAGTAGGTTTCAGGGCGCACTCTACCAGAGGGCTCTCCTCCTCTAAAACCTTGGCTAGAGGTCTCCTCTGCAGCAAGTTTGTGATGCGGCAGGTTGTCCTCTCCGCACACATTCATTAGATTTTTATAGTTTGGATGTTTTGCCACTCGGGCTCTTATGCCCTTGAGTCGACATCTCAAGCTCATGTCTGGACAAGTTTGTGATGCGGCAGGCTGGTCCTCTCCGCCACATTCATCAGTTTTTATGACAAGTTTAGTGTTACGATAGGGTTCTCTTCGCACACATTCATCGAACTTTATGGGCTAGATGCTTTGCTACTCCGGACTCTTATGCCCTTGAGTCGACATCTCAGCCCATGCCTAAACAAGTTTGTGATACGGCAGGTTGTCCTCTCCGCACACATTCATTGGACTTTTTAGTTTGGATGTTCTGCACTCCGGCTCTTATGCCCTTGAGCTCGACATCTCAGCTCATACCTGAACAAGTTTGTGATGCGCAGGCTGGTCCTCTCCGCCACATTCATCAGTTTTTATGACAAGTTTGTGGTGCGATAGGGTTCTCTTCGCACACATTCATCGAACTTTATGGGTTAGATGCTTTGCTACTCCGGGCTCTTATGCCCTTGAGTCGACATCTCAGCTCATGCCTGAACAAGTTTGTGATGCGGCAGGCTGGTCCTCTCCGCCACATTCATCAGTTTTTATGACAAGTTTGTGGTGCGATAGGGTTCTCTTCGCACACATTCATCGAACTTTATGGGTTAGATGCTTTGCTACTCCGGGCTCTTATGCCCTTGAGTCGACATCTCAGCTCATGCCTGAACAAGTTTGTGATGCGGCAGGCTGGTCCTCTCCGCACACATTCATCAAAATTGAATGGTTTAGATGTTTATGCTACTCCGGCTCTTATGCCCTTGAGTCGACATCTGAAGCTCATGTCTGAGACCTCTCGCTTTCTGTGAGTACACTGCACAACCGTAGGGGTCCGGACAGCCCCAGCGCGGCGGCGTGGGTATTGTGTTCCTCAGTAGCGCTTAGTAGCGAACATCGTAGTGAAGCTTTTTGTAAAGGGAACGCCTCGGGTTACATGTGTAACCCTTGTTCCCTGAAAAAGGCGGAACGAGATGTTGCGCTGCTTTGCCGCGACTGGGACGTCCCAGGACTGCTCTTCAAAAGAAGTATCTGATCGACACCTGGTGACGTATCCATTTATAGCCTGGCCTCAGGTGCATCTAATGATTACATCAGCCGAGGCTATAAATTCCGGTCAGTGTTCATTTACGTGTTCCACACATTATTCAGCTCGGCTCACAGCTAAAGCTGTTCCCCGTAGCGCTTAGTAGCGCAACATCTCGTTCCGCTTTTTTCAGGGAACAAGGGTTACACATGTAACCCGAGACGTTTTGTTTGTTTCTGCACACTCCTTCACATTCTATAATTAGAATCTGTATAATTACATTTTTAATTTACACTTATTATTTAAGTGAATTAAATAATTAATTCATGAATAAGTGTTAGAATGAATGAATTAATTAATTAATTAATGAAAAGCAACAAAAATATTTTAAGTGTCTGGATTCATTGCTATACTGAGTTGTACAAGCAGCTGCAGAATCTGTCAGTTGTATCAGTGCAGTCACTGTGCAGTCTGACTGACGGAGGTTTTTGTACGACTCTTTATCACTGTGTGAACACATAACTATTGTGATAACTCTGACAGTAATAATCTCCTGAATCTTCAGTCTGGACTCCACTGATGCTCAGAGTGAAATCAGTTCTTGATCCGCTGCCACTGAATCTAGATGGGATATTTGACTGTCTTTGGCTTGCATATTTAATAAGTAGTTTAGGAGCTTCTCCAGATTTCTGCTGGTACCAGGCCATACAAGTATATGAACCAGGACAGTCATTGCTCACTACTGTGTTAGTTTTGCAACTTACAGTGACCGATTCACCAATCTGAACCATCTTTACAGAGGGAGTCTGAGTCACTGTCACCTGTCCACTAAAACCTGTTTAAAACATAGCAAGAGTTAGAAAAAGTATAACATTCACATTTTATAAGTTATAAAGTTTAAATAGTTTAAAACTGTATATTCATTCAAACTAAACTATACCTTGAAGACACATAAACAAAGTCCAGATGAAGATGATGCTGAAGGTCATTGTTGTTGTTTGTGTTGTGTGATGATGAAGATTGTGTTCTGTTCTGCTGTCAGTCATGAAGTGTTAAACTCACAGCACTATAAACACTCTCAGATCACTGAAGCATGTGCTGACAATGCAAAGAAGTGATCAAAAATAAAGCTCTTTTTTATTTTTTCAAAACTTGTTGCAGGTGTGTGAAAAACATATAGCAGGGCGTGTCTTTCCAACTAGATGCAGTCCAACCAATCAGCTCACCCGAGGAGACACACACAAACATGACCACAAAGCAAGGATAAGTATAGTTTTAAAGATTCATAAAAATTGAGTCCACATCACAACTATAACTATAACTATAATGACACAGATAAATGTTATTGTTTGGATCACTTTCAGAGTGATTTGTTTCCAGCTGATGAATGATAAAAACATTGACAGCCAATCAAAATCCATCCAGCTTTAAAGTATTCCTGATTTCTGCCCTTCACAGCCGTTTGACAGTCCTGCTATCAGAGTTTAACACCTCAAACATGTTCCCTCTGTCGTACTGGAGCAGCGACAACACCAGCACCTGCTTCGTGAAGTGGAAGTCATCATAGTTGGGGAAATGCAACTATGGCCGCTGCCGATGTGTATGCATTTTCACAGTCCTTAAAAGTTTTGCCTGCATTTACGTTTGGAGACGTAGACTGCATCGTCCATCAACACTTAAATCTAAACTCAACAAATTTTATAAGTTGTTTTTCGAGATTTATCAGCACAAATATGAAGGTAAATTGCTACAAATAATAATTATTGAGATGTCGTGCGTTAAATCAGCAGGCACATATTTCTGTATTAAAAGAATGATCTACAAATCTGTCGCCATTAATTACAAATAGGCAAAAAAGAGGGCAAGAAATATATTTTCAACAACTAATCTCTCTCCAAACATATTTTACATGATGTTGCTCTTGAGTTTCAGAGTTTATCACAGAATAGTTTTTTCCACCATTAATTTCTACTGTTTGTGTTCTTCTAATTGACCTTATACTGTAAATAACATACATGCTAGAATATTGATTATTAATAAGAATATGGATTTTATATTGATGTTAAAAAAGGAATGTGTGTGTGTGTGTGTGTGTGTGTGTGTGTGTGTTCGTGTGTGTGTGTGAGCGTGTATTTATCACTTTGTGGGGACCAAATGTCCCCATAAGGATAGTAAAACCCGAAAATTTTGACCTTGTGGGGACATTTTGTCGGTCCCCATGAGGAAAACAGCTTATAAATCATACTAAATTATGTTTTTGAAAATGTAAAAATGCAGAAAGTTTTCTGTGAGGGTTAGGTTTAGGGGTAGGGTTAGGTTTAGGGGATAGAATATAAAGTTTGTACAGTATAAAAACCATTATGTCTATGGAAAGTCCCCATAAAACATGGAAACACAACAAGTGTGTGTGTGTGTGTGTGTGTGTTCGTGTGTGTGTGTGTGTGTGTGTATGTGTGAGTGTATGTGCGTGTGTGTGTGTGTCTGCAATTTATTTTTTAATATTGATTATATTAACTGAATTAATGGATTTATTGTATTTCTTTTCACTGTAATATAATGTTCGGCCGGATCTTAATAAACCGAGTAACATTTTTAAAAGTGAAAATAAAAGCATTGAATATCTCAATTTACTAAAGCATATTTAAAAACTGTATGTAGTGGTATAAACACTACAGGAATGTATAAATGTGTGAGCTTAGAATCACTTATAGTTGCTTGTAAATAGTTACACTGATTGTGTTTGTTTGCATACTGTATTTCTCTGAATGCATATGTGATATGGAATAACATGAATGATCAGATTATTATGATTTCTAATTTATTACTCATGTTTACTTCTGAAAATAATGTTTAAATTGTGTTACTTAAGGTGAAAAGTTAACAAACATATAATGAAAATTAAATACATAAAGTTGCAGTTTGTTTTTTTCTGTTTCTGAAAGTGATGTGTTTGTGTCCTGCAACTGGTCACTTATGGGGCTTTTCCACTGCACGGTCCAGCCTCGACTCGAATCTGCTCGCTTTTGTGGGTTTTTACACTGTGGTTAGTACCTGGTACTTTTTTAGTACCAACTCGGTCGAGGCTCCAAGTGAGCCGAGCCGATACTAAATGTGATGTCATGACACTGCAGATCACTGATTGGTCAGAGAGAATCATCAATATCAGCATCACTGGATTTGCGACACGGGACATCCACCCGCTTGTTTTAAAGTTAGCAACAGTGATAGCAGTATCATTTGTTCACGTGACTTTCACAAAAAGAAATGGCTGAGCTCAAATCAACGCCTTGGTCAATAAATGTTGTTGACCGATGTTCCTCTCGTTAGTAGCCGAGGAGAGGATCCAACGAGAGCTGGATGAGATGACGCAACTATGACGATCAGCCTATAATCCCACCCACGTTGAGGCTGCACTAAATTGCAGTGGAAAAGCAAACTCAGAAAGTAATGCGAGCAGAGTTGAGTCGAAACATAACGTGCAATGGAAAAGTGCCAATAGTGAAGCCGTCAGTGTCTCTGCTGTTGTCCTCTTCTCTGCAGATCTCTGGACACTCTGTGGCTCTGCTCTGTCTGCTCAGCTCTTACTCTCTATAAGGGGCGCCGGTAAGCTGGACAGTGGACGGTCAGACGTCACTGACGGGGTTCTGACCAGTACAGAGAGTGAGCAGGATGGCCGATACAGTTGTAGTAGTCTCTTGATAGACACTACTGACACGAGAGGTGTTCGTCTGCAGAGTAACACATGATGATGCTCTTCATGAGGTCTCATTCCACAAGAGTCACTGTGAAGAGCTCTGAGTGCAGATGTTTCTCTCTCCTGAAGATGTGTCGTATCTGAGTGTGTCAGACAGCATTCACATGAGTCGAGTGATTTACAACTGAATACTGAAAGAGAGCTCTAGTGTCACTCACTGTGAGATCAATCAATGTTCTGTGTTTACTGCAACATTCAATAAAGCTTCTCAACAAGTTACATTTGTGTCTAACACTCAATGTTTCATACAACTAACAGATGAAGGTGCATGTAGTTTTAGTTCAGAGATAGTTTGAATAGTTCTGAAAGGTGCATTTACCAGTAAATGTCAAATAAAGTTGTTGTGGTTTGAACATCTGGAGACAGAGCTGCTCTATTCTGAGAGGAACAGAATCACTTCATCCTGTCAATGCAAATATGATTTTCACTCCACACTCCCAGTGACACTGTTTGATTGGTTCAATGATCTGGACTGGAACACACAAGTTTCACTTCTACTGAATACTGTGATCTGTCAGTTGTGAAGTTATTTTAGAGGTTTTGTGAATTTCTGGGTGAGGTTTTTTATAAGAGCACTGTTGAGGGCTCATCCAGTGATTGAACTATCAACGTTTTGGTCAACAGATCTGAGTTTTAACCATGAAACTGTCAGGGAATTTTCCAAGAATGTGAAATAACACAATGAAGTCTTTGAATTCTTTTCACCAACATAAGAAAGTTTATTCTGTAGAAGAAAAATTCTCCCATTCAAGAGAAGTCTTCAAACAAACATCTTATCACACATGTGTTTATACCACTTCAAACAAGATCTTCACACATCCAACTAAGTCTCTGATTGGTTACTTTTTACTGCATAAACACATATTGTGTCACTGTGTCTGGTTGAACTTGACCCTGTGACCTACTGATATAGTATTGCCTTTTCTAACCTAAGTGTTTATGTCAAGAACTGAAAGAAAAACTCTCTTGCTCCAGTTTTTGAGTGTTAATCAATGTTAAGATGACTAAGACTAGAACACTGATAGTAGAGACCAAGAATCCCGGGCAAAGGTTACACATGACAGTTATACAAAGAAATTAATAAAAAAATGAATGTTTGCATTTCATTCTCTCCTGTGATTATTTGTCATTTATCATTTATTAACATTCATTTAAAAATCACTTTCTAAAATCCATTTATATTCTTCCGCTCCTTCTCAACTTTAGTTCTTCAGCATTATAGATTATATTTCTGAGAGAAACCTTCTTTTTCTTTCATTTTAAATCTACAAAACCCTGGAATTCCTTCCTCACAACATTGCATGATTAACTTGACATGATTAACAGAATAAAATACCAAAATGAATGCAATAGTTCCCAGTATGCTTAAGATGTATTTCAATCCTCCACCTGCTGAACTGAAAATCCAAATAAACTGAGCGCTTCTGAAAGAAATATAGAATCCTTAATCAATTCACTTAATACTTCTAAAGCGAAAGATGTTTTTGGTATGGATAATACAATGTTGAAAGAATTAGGTTCGTCATTGATTATCCCCATCACAAAAATTATAAATCAATCGATCTCTGTGGGGTAATTCCCAAACGCTTGGAAATTAGCTATTGTTTCCCCTTTATTTAAATCAGGAGACAGACAAATTATTTCCAATTATAGACCTATTAGCATTTTGCCAGTAATATCGAAGGTTTTAGAAAAATGGGTGTCTCAACAGATTAGGGATCACTTGAATAACTCAGTATTTTCCCTTCATCCATTACAATTTGGATTTAGGTCAAATCACTCCACTGAGACAGCAAACTGTTTTTTTTTATCGAAAACGTTAAATCTTTGCTTGATAGGAACAAGGTTGTTGGAGCTATTTTTTTAGATCTTAGGAAAGCCTTTGACACTGTTAATCACAATATTTTACTGTCTAAATTATCTCAATTTAATTTTTCAGATAATGCTCCAAAGTGGGTAGCATCTTATCTTTGTCAACGATCACAAACTGTACGTATTGGCAGCTATCAATCTGAACCTCTTCAGTTGTCCACTGGAGTGCCTCAAGGGTCTATATTGGGCCCTCTTTTGTTTTGCATGTATATTAATGATTTGCCACATGCGTGCTCAGAAGTGAGAGTTGAAATGTATGCAGACAACACTGTTTTATATATACATGGAACATCAAAAGCAGCAGTGGCAGCCAAACTTACAAATGCTATGGTTAAAATTAGTGAATGGTTAAACCACTGTAGTCTTCAGTTAAATCTTTCCAAAACAGTTGGTATGTTTTTTAGTAAAACCACCAACTCTGCAGTTGATCCGGACATTTTTATTACCGGTGAAAAAATTCAAATTGTTTCAGAATTTAAATATCTTGGTATTATCATTGACTCCACACTTAAGATTTCAAAAACTGTTAAGAAAATAAAATTTAATTTATCTAATTTTCGACATATCAGGAATTCAATGTCTACCCAAGCTGCCAAAATGTTTATGCACTCTATGATTTTTTCACATATGAATTATTGTCTAACTACTTGGTCTCAGGCCAACTACTCTGCCTTGTTACCAATACAGACTATATATAAACAAACGCTAACATTTTTTGATAAGAAACCACATCATTTTCATCATTGTAAGATTTTATCAAAATATAAATTGTTGAGTTGGGAAAACTTTGTTAAGTTTTCAAATGGCTGTTTAGCTTATAAAATTCTTAATGGCCTGGCCCCACCACCTCTTAGTGAGTTTCTGAGTTTAAGATCGGATAACAGTCGTCTCACTAGAGGTACACTTAGAAGGGACTGTGTTATTAATTTCAGGAAAACTGCTTTTAGTCAGTCTGTCTTCTCTATTAAAGCCTCAAAAGAATGGAATGACATCTCAACATTAAATAGTTATAATGGATTTCGTTCTTCTTTTAAAACTTGGCTTTTAAGCATGCAAATATGTCAACATTGATTTTTATTTTATTTTTTTATTTTCTGTGGTTTTGGAAATTGTAGGGTTTGTTGATTTTTGTTATGTTTTGATTAAATTGTTGTATTTACTTTGTATTTTTAGGTTGCCTATTGTACATCTGGCCTAGGACTGCAGATGAAAACTAGCCTTTTGGCTAACTCTGGCATATTTTGGCTTGTCATGTTAATATGCATTGTCCTTATAATAAATTAAATAAATAAAGTATCCCAAAATCCATCCAGCAATCCATTATCCTGGTGTATTTGACTCCTGGTGTAGCCTCGACCATCCCAGAGCCAGCGCATGTAGCCTCGACCGTCCCAGAGCAAGCGCCTGTAGCCTCAACCGTCCCAGAGCCAGCTCAGCCTCCAAGATCTCCGCCTCCCAGGGCTCCGCCTCCCAAGCCTCCCAGGGCTCCGCCTCCAGGATCTCCGCCTTCCAGGGCTCCGCCTCCCGAGTCTCCCAGGGCTCTGCCTCCCAATCCTCCCAGGGCTCTGCCTCCCGATCCTCCCAGGGCTCCGCATCCCAGGGCTCCGCCCCCTGAGCTTTCCACAGCTCTGCCTTCCATGGCTCCGTCTCCCCGGCCTTCCACCACTCCACTCACACAGCCTTCCATGAATCTGCCTTCCACAGCTCTGCCTTCCATGGCTCCGTCTCCCGGGCCTTCCATGGCTCTGCCTTACATTGCTCCGCCCCCTGAGCCTTTCACAGCTCCTCCTTCCATGGCTCCGTCTCCTGGGCCTTCCACCATTCCGCCCACACAGCCTTCCATGAATCTGCCTTCCACGGCTCCGCCTTCCACGGCACTGCCTTCCATGGCTCCGTTTCCCGGGCCTTCCATGGCTCAGCCTTCCACGGCTCCATCTCCCGGGCCTTCCACCACTCCGCCCACACAACCTTCCATGAATCCAGATGTGGAAGTACGTGTCCTTCAGGTCCATCGCTGCGAACCAATCTAGATGCCGGATGCCAGATAGAATTTGTTTCTGGTGAGCATTTTGAACGGGAGTTTGGACAAGGTCCGATTGAAAACTCACAAGTCCAAGATCGGTCGTAAGCCGCCGCCTTTCTTGGGTACAACGAAGTTAGGGCTGTAGAAACCCTTCTTCATTTCGGTTGGAGGGACAGGCTCTATCGCGTCCTTTTTTGTTAGAAGGGAGGCGATTTCTTCACGCAGGGACTGAACGTGTCTGTCGTGCACTGCGAAAAAACGAACGCCCGCGAAGGGGGGCGGAGACCTGGCACACTGAATTGCGTAACCGAGTCGAATGGTCCGGTGCAGCCATCGCGATGGGTTGGGCAGCAAAAGCCATGCCTCTAAGCTCCGTGCAAGGGGCACCAAAGGGATGGGTTTTTTGGACGTACCCGGCGGGGCTTCGCAGCGGTGCAGAACAGGAAACGCGGCGTCGGGGGGCAACGTGGCCTCCCGAGGCCCTGGTGCTGAGAATAAACTCAAAGCACTTACCTTGCTCCGCGCACCCGGCAGGGGGCGGGTTCAAGACTGAGGAGGAGGTCCGATGTTGGCGTCCTCTGGACTCATCTGAACCGGCCAGCCGGGGAACAGTCGTGGGGCTGAGGGCGGGAGCACCGCATCCAGGGAGCCGGGACTGTTGAGGCCTGAAAGCAGAGTGCCGTGAGAACGGCATTTGCGGTCCATGTGACCCAGAGGTAAAGGAAATAGCTCTGTTATTGAGAATTTGGGTACCACAGCCCCTGTTAAGGGGTGCGGCAAATGAAAGTACAAAAGATTCTCCTCCCGGCCCTCCTCCGGGGGACGGAGCGGTCTTACCACCTCCAGAGCTAACTTCTTGCCCTCTGGGTCCGCTGTCTCAGGAGCGCCTGGGAGCCTTCCGGGTCCTCGACGGGGTTCGTGAGACAGGTGGCGTACGCTTCCCACGGTTCGCTCGACGCCGGGGCTGAGAGCTGGGCCCGCTTTCTGGTTGAGGCAGAGCGGAAGGTGTTCTGGCCGTGGGAGGACGCCCTCGGCGAGCAGACGGGCCGCGGGCCGTGGCGGCAGGCTTGCAGCGAGGCATGATGTGAGAGATGGCCTCCGTCTGCTTCTTCACCAAGGAGAATTGCTGGGCAAAGTCCTCAGTGGTGTCGCCGAAGAGGCCGAACTGGGAGACAGGGGCGTTGAGGAAGCGAGTCTTGTCAGCTTCACGCATCTCGACCAAGTCCAGCCATTGCTGACGTTCCTGGACCACCAGTGTGGCCATCGCCTGCCCGAGCGCCTGCGCTGTGACCTTCGTTGCTCTTAAGGCGAGGTCGGTCGCTGAGCGCAGTTCCTGCAGCGTGTCGGGATCAGGGCCACCCCCGTGCATGTTTCACAGTGCCTTGGCTTGGTGGACCTGCAGGAGAGCCATGGCATGCAGGGCGGAAGCGGCGCGTCCGGTAGCGCTGTAGGCCTTCGCGGTGAGCGAGGATGTTGCTCTACAGGACCGGGAAGAGAGTACAGGGTGACCCCGCCAGGTGGTAGTGCTTCCGGGACATAGGTGGATTGCAACAGCCCTATCCACCTGGGGAATCGCCGTGTATCCGTGCCGCGTTCCGCCGTCGAGGGTGGCGAGGGCGGATGAGCAGGTGCGACGAGTGGAGAGTGCTCTCCACGAAGACGTCAGCTCATCATGCACTTCCGGGAAGAAAGGAACCGGGGGCGAGGCTGTGACCCAAGAACCAGTCGTCCAGCCGTGATGGCTGTGGGGAGGATGGAGGGTTCCAATCCAAGCCCACGCTGTTGGCTGCCCGGGAAAGCATATCGAACATCTGCGCGTCGGCCTCTTCCTGGGCGTGCGAGCCCGAAGGCGGCAGCCCAGGGGAGTCCTCAGCGTCAGAGCCCACGCCCTCCGATGTCGCGGCGAACTCATCTGCTTCCATCGCAAGAGGGTAGGCAGACTGGCTGTGAGGCGAGCCGCCGTCATCTCGAGCGAGGACGGGAGTCAACGAGTGTGCCAGGGCACGGGTGGTCCGAGGGGGCGTACCCGGCGGAGCTGCACCCGCTGTCATCCCCGTATCGCCTCCATCGCCAGCCGCATCGTCCTCAATCCCGTGGGAAGAAGGAGCGATGCGGGGGGCGGCTGGAGTGGCTTGCTTACGGTTGTAAGCAAGCCGCGATCGCAACGTTGTCATGGTCATGTTCTCGCAGTGAGAACATGAACCATCCACAAACGCAGCGTCGGTGTGATCGCTGCCCAGACACACGAGACAACGCCTGTGGCCGTCGGAAGCGGAGAGTACTCTACCACATCCAGGAACAACACAGGGGCGGAAGGGCATCTTGTAAAAGGACGTTCAACGCCGCTGTGTTTTGCTCTTTTAGAGGAAATTACTCTTTTAAATAAAATCACTCTTTTATGAAAGAAAGAACTCGTGAGAGATCTTTATTAATCTGCACTGTCGATGCGCCCAGGGGCAGAATTCACAGCCGTGCAAACAGGAGAAAGCCGCTGTTGTGCGCCGTAGAATCCAACAGCATGCAGCAGAGGGATAGCAGGAACTCGGTGTGTATACGCAGTAGTTGCAGACACGACCATCGGCTCCGAAGAAATTTTCTGAATGAACTCCCGTATTTGCGCCGCTTAAGTACCCGTATGTCCGGGGGCGGGACATGCAAATACTGGTTGCCAACTCTCATTGGCCTTTTTTCATAGTTCAGAGGTGAATATCGGCGCTCAAGAGAGACCCCTAGTGTCGCTTCTCTGACACAACGTGGAGAGAGCGACAGAAGGGGAACATGAAAAGCACAAGATCAAAAACTTAGAATCTGCCATTCTGACAATGACTGTTTCAACAATAAGATCAAGGAAGAAAAACTTTGATCATAAAGAAACAACCATAAAGTTCATGTCAAGAGAGCAGAAGTGACTAAATACAGAAACTAGTCTCTGTTGTTCAGTCTGACGGAAAAACACCAGAATCACATTAAAACAATTACTAATGATATTAATATACTGAAGGAAGATTTATGTTCTTCATAAGATCAAAATGTTTCATTTGTGTTTGTGCACTGATCAGTGTTGTGTGTGATTGTGTTTGTCCACTGATCAGTGTTGTGTGTGATTGTGTTTGTGCACTGATCAGTGTTGTGTGTGATTGTGTTTGTGCACTGATCAATGTTGTGTGTGATTGTGTTTGTGCACTGATCAGTGTTGTGTGTGATTGTGTTTGTGCACTGATCAGTGTTGTGTGTGATTGTGTTTGTGCACTGATCAGTGTTGTATGTGATTGTGTTTGTGCACTGATCAGTGTTGTGTGTGATTGTGTTTGTGCACTGATCAGTGTTGTATGTGATTGTGTTTGTGCACTGATCAGTGTTGTATGTGATTGTGTTTGTGCACTGATCAGTGTTGTGTGTGATTGTGTTTGTGCACTGATCAGTGTTGTGTGTGATTGTGTTTGTGCACTGATCAGTGTTGTATGTGATTGTGTTTGTGCACTGATCAGTGTTGTGTGTGATTGTGTTTGTGCACTGATCAGTGTTGTGTGATTGTGTTTGATGACAGTGTGTGTGTGATTGTGTTTGTGCACTGATCAGTGTTGTGTGTGATTGTGTTGTACGAGCAGCTGCAGTATCTGTCAGTTGTATCAGTGCAGTCACTGTGCAGTCTGACTGACGGAGGTTTTTGTACGACTCTTTATCACTGTGTGAACACATATTTACTGTTGATGTAGTGAAAACTCTGACAGTAATAATCTCCTGAATCTTCAGTCTGGACTCCACTGATGCTCAGAGTGAATCTCTCAATCTACAGTGAGGGAAAAAAGTATTTGATCCCCTGCTGATATTGTACGTTTGCCCACTGACAAAGAAATTATCAGTCTATAATTTTAATGGTAGGTTAATTTGAGCCTTGTGTTGATCTACAATCTTGTCCCTGATATCCTTGGACAGCTCTTTAGTCTTGGCCATGGTGGAGAGTTTGGAATCTGATTGATTGATTGCTTCAGTGAACAGGTTTACTCCCTTTAAGAGTGTGTTCCTAATCTCAGCTCGTTACCTGTATAAAAGACACCTGGGAGCCAGAAATCTCTGATTGAGAGGGGGTTGAATACTTATTTCCCTCATTAAAATGCAATTCAATTTATAAAAATTTGTATATGCATTTTTCTGGATTTTTTTGTTGTTATTCTGTCTCTCACTGTTCAGATTAACCTACCATTAAAATTATAGACTGATAATTTGTTTGTCAGTGGGCAAACGTACAAAATCAGCAGGGGATCAAATGCTATTTCCCCTCACTGTACATGGAGTTCCTGAATAAAGGATGTTCTTGTGTCATAAATGATGAGTTTAGGAGCTTCTCCAGGTTTCTACAGATACCAGGCTAAGACCGGACTGGCCATGGGGAGAACCGGGACTTTTCCCAGTGGGCCGGCCATGAATATTTATAAATAAATACATAAATAAAAATAGTGAAAGTATGATATTTATTTTTGGTCACAGTATAAATGGTGGGAAACTACAGAATCCAAATTTTGCTCAGTTGCTCAATAAGACCAGATGGAAAGATACAAACAACAAAGTAACAATTTATTTTTTACTAACAATCAATTGCAGAAGTAATATTAATACATCAATAATAGACCATTTAAACATGACATGTAGAAAAATATGGTGTTTTTTATGTATCATGGTAAATGGTTTTACTTGCTTCCTTTTATAGAGCTTTGACAAAGACATCATGTTGTAAAGGACACAACGGTATTAAATGGCTCTGTTCATGTGACTATTTTCACATGAAATCAAGACAGTCTGCACTGTCATTTACAATTGACAACTCTGTATAAAATACAACAACTCTTTTAGACCCTTGACAAACAAACAAAAAACAAAGCCTAATGGTTGCAGATCTTCCACGGATTTACATTAGCTTACATAACATTAGTATTCATCCAGCATCTCTAACATCAGAACCAGCCGCTAGTTTTATAGGCCATTCTCCTCTTCCTAATCTTCAGTATTTAGATACGTATACTAATCCATTTCTCCCAGTCCTTTTCAAAAGCCCTTGTATGCAATCTCAGCTTGAATGTAATTTCCATGTTATTCATTTTTGTAACAATTTCTTCCAATATAATTCTGGTTGTTGAACCCCCTTGCTACCCCTCTCCCTGGGCAACTACCTTCCCTGAGGCTGCCTCTCCTGTTACCTGGAGTCTGTTATGCTACAAATAAACAAGCAACGTTACAATTTGCCAGTTACTCCTGTTTATTTACTCTGCTTATTAGCCAGCTAGCTACCTCAGCGTTAGCTGTCTCTTCCTCATCTGGGGTTTGACGTCTCTTAATATATTTTTGTATGCTCATTCTGTAAAGCAGGGTAAAAACTAGGGATATCAGTTTCAGCTTTTTATCTTTTAACGTTACCTCAGACTGCTAACGTTAGCTAGCTAGTGAAGCTGTAAGCAGTGTGACATTATAAACCTAGTAACGTTAACATTAATTTACGTTAATCATCATGATTCTAACTTCGGCAGAAATATTATCTTTGTTTTTCTTTTCAAATAATTCAGTTATTTTATTCTCTTTAAGTACAATTTATGGTTCATATGATCGTTATATTTCTGAACAATAAACAATGTAGAAGTCATGGTTTGTTGACTGATTATTGCACAGTCATCTTGCAAAATAGAGGTTAGGAGAATGTTCTGGGAATGTTCTCCTAACCTAAAGAGAACATTCTATTTACGTAAAGAAAACTTTCCTGGCTAACCAACAGGGAGCATTAGAATATCTGTTCTGGGAACCAAAAATTGTTAGCTGGGAGTTAGATTAACATACAGGTGCAAGGGGACTTCTACATTTCTAAATTGCACAAATGAAAAATACATACAAATATTCTCTCGCTTGCTTTTGCTTGCGTCAATGATTCAAATCTGCGTTTTAATGATGCCAAGATCTACTTTTATATTTAATTTAATCACTGAGAAGGTTTACCTGCAAACTTAGTAGCTCTAAACATCACAAGTAGCCTCAAGAATGAACACAGAGTGGCTGTATAACACATTTCCTTGAGCAGAATGTTGCACTCACAGGCATGGTTGCCAGACCCCACAAAATAAGTATAACATTAGGCAGAATATTTCCAATTTGTGCAAGTATAAATCTCATATTGGGGGTGTTGCATATCTTATCTGGCAACCCTGAGTATGTTAAATGCTTGTGGAGGCGTGTTAGGTCCCAATGCTTGAAAACTGAAATATCCAATAAAAATAAAAATAAATGCTTTTAGGACCACAGGCGGAGGGCTGGATCAGGCCCGCGGGACACAAGTTGCCCGGTCTGCTGTAGACCTTTCAAATTCCAAAGTACATTTCCATCACAATTGTAACCGGTGGGGTTAAATGGGCTAAAAATGAGATAATACTTTTAGTGAAATACCTTTATGTTTTTGTACAGTTTAGCCAATAATTCTGCAACACTAGAATGACACTTCATCTTAATGTATATCCCTTTCAATTTGCATTATATCATCTAAATTGTTGTGTGTACAATGCTATCTTAAAATTAATGTGCTTAAAAAAATTGCCAGTCAATTCTTCTGTACTTCATTGGAATTCTGACATCTATGAAAAATGGAATGAGTTCTTTCATGGACAAGGATGTTTTTTTTTCAGTGCAAAACTGATTGAACAAAACACATCTATAACACACAACATTCTGAAGTTGTGTGTGATAAAATATTAAATACAATCCTGAAAAATGTATTAAATATCTAATTAGATATAAATAAGAACATTTATAAATCAATTTTATTAAGTTCTCTGAAAACATTAATACACTCAGCCATCGTGTTTCATTTGTGTTTGTACACTGATCAGTGTTGTGTGTGATTGTGTTTGTGCACTGATCAGTGTTGTGTGTGATTGTGTTTGTGCACTGATCAGTGTTGTGTGTGATTGTGTTTGTGCACTGATCAGTGTTGTGTGTGATTGTGTTTGTGCACTGATCAGTGTTGTGTGTGATTGTGTTTGTCCACTGATCAGTGTTGTGTGTGATTGTGTTTGTCCAATGATCAGTGTTGTGTGTGATTGTGTTTGTGCACTGATCAGTGTTGTGTGTGATTGTGTTTGTGCACTGATCAGTGTTGTGTGTGATTGTGTTTGTGCACTGATCAGTGTTGTGTGTGATTGTGTTTGTGCACTGATCAGTGTTGTGTGTGATTGTGTTTGTGCACTGATCAGTGTTGTGTGTGATTGTGTTGTACGAGCAGCTGCAGAATCTGTCAGTTGTATCAGTGCAGTCACTGTGCAGTCTGACTGACGGAGGTTTTTGTACGACTCTTTATCACTGTGTGAACACCCAGCTACTACTGATGTAGTGTTCACTCTGACAGTAATAATCTCCTGAATCTTCAGTCTGGACTCCACTGATGCTCAGAGTGAAATCACTTCCATAGTTTGATCCACTGCCACTGAATCTAGATGGAGTTCCAGACTGAAGAGTACTTATATAATAAATGAGGAGTTTAGGAGCTTCTCCAGGTTTCTGATTATACCAGGCTAAGTAGGTGCTGTATATCCCAACATCTATATGACACTCTATAGTGGCTGTTTGTCCCTGTTGAACAGTTTTAACTTTAGGTTGAGTCACAGTGACTCCTCTGGATCCTGAAAAAAGAGAGGAATAAAACTATTAGTGTGCAAAACTCTACCATCACATACTATTAGTCCTGATAACAACAGATATAAAGTCTTTGACTCACCTTGAATAAAAACGGCAAAAGTCCAGATGAAGATGATGCTGAAGGTCATTGTTGTTGTTTGTGTTGTGTGATGATGAAGATTGTGTTCTGTTCTGCTGTCAGTCATGAAGTGTTAAACTCACAGCACTATAAACACTCTCAGATCACTGAAGCATGTGCTGACAATGCAAAGAAGTGATGTAAAATAAAGCTGTTGTGGTTTGAACATCTGGAGACAGAGCTGCTCTATTCTGAGAGGAACAGAATCACTTCATCCTGTCAATGCAAATATGATTTTCACTCCACACTCCCAGTGACACTGTCTGATTTGTTCAATGATCTGGACTGGAACACAACAGTTTCACTTCTTTGGAACGCTGTGATAATTTAGTGTCTGTATTTGTAATTTAGTACTGGTAAAGAAAAATGAACTGAACATTTTTTTATGCAGCCAGATCTAAAAGAAACATTTGTATTTACCTTTTGAAGCAAGTAGCTAAATCACAAATAATGTTTCATAAGAGGATTTTCATTTCATTGGTAGCTAAAGGTGGAGGAAGAGCGCCCCCTACTGAACAATCTCCCAATCTGCAGATTCACTCTTCATCAGCTGCAGCACACATGTATGGTGTTCCTTAAATCAAAGCTAGATGCCTAGATTGCACTTTAAGCTGGGATAGGACAAATCATTTTGACAGGAAAAAGTTAAACATATCACCTTTAAAAATGATTGGTAACACTTTTCAATAGGTTGTTTGTTTACATTAGGAAATGCATTAGGTATCATTATCTAACAATGAAAAATTATTTTTACAGCATTAATTAATCTTGGTTTATGTTCATTTATAAATAGACTATTGCTAATTTTGATTTCAACTATTGTTAACAAATGCAACTTTAATTTGAAATATATATTATTATATGTTGAAATGAACAATGCTCAAGTTTAACACGTTATTAAAGTAGTGTTCAATGTTCATTTAAATCAAATATATTGTAGTTAACTAATACAGCCTTATTGTAAAGTGTAAAAAATTATTAAATAATCTTGCATCCTTTGACTCTCAAATTCTCCATTCATTGCTGCTGAGCTGTGTAGTATTGTTTAAATGATATTCTAAAGATAAAAATGTTTCTGCACACCAAACCCATTTGGATTCATAAGAATGAGGCTTAAAGTCCAAGATCCAATGAAAGGAAAGCTTTACTGAAGGAAAAGTAAACAGTGTAAAAAAAAAACATGTGTGCAAAAGTGCACTAATACAGTATGTGAATATGTGCACAAAAAAGGAAAGAGAGAAAAAAGCAAACATTTCATCTTCAGTGCTTAAAGTAAATGTAACCAGCACAAAGCATATATACTGTACATATTTAAAGTCAACATTGATCACAAACAATGAGTAGATAAGCTGGACCATAATCAACGATAACAAGTTAGAAATCAGTCAAATGAAGAATTATTAAATAATGCACAGTGGCAAAACTACTAACTAAACTGTTTTAAAGTTTTTACATGTCTACAGGGAAAGAACAAAACATCTTTAGGACCAAAGTCAAACTCAACTAGTTGTGTTGCAGACAGTAACACCCTGCAGACATTGCCGTTCATGCCACAACAAAAGTTAGATTTGTCACTAAAAAGACGCCCATGTGGGTGGTACCTGTGCATTATTAAATCATTGGTTAACTGATTTGCACACAAATATATTTAGTTTGACACTAAGTAAATGTTATGCTTTCTGTCCTTACATTACTTCCCCACCAGATGACACTCTATTCTATGACTTTTTCTAATTGTAATGTCTGAGTATGCTGGTCTAGATTATGTAGTACAGAAGAACCCTTATGTGTGTTGGCCTGTGTCTCAGTAAAAAAAATGATCATCTTTTTATTTTTACATCAGAAGGGTAATATTCCTTATTGCTGGAATTTGTTAATATTTCAACTTAGAAATATAAACAGTATATTTTCTTCAACTACACTTGATTAATTGTCTGAATACTCCACAACATTATGCACACATTAAACCTGCAACAAATCATATTTTCCCACCTCAGGCATTAATCACTTTTATTATTTTTATATTTTTTTCTGATTTGGACTCCTTTTGTTCTCAACCCCGTTAAGGACATAATGGTATATAAATGGTTTGAAATTATACTACATAAAACTGGTTATAAAATAAACATCTGCCTGCAGCTCATCATACCAATTTAATAACGACAAAAATAAAATGATGAAACTACAAATAGGCAAATTGTGTGGCTGTGGTCTCATTATTCTTGTTAAAAATGTTTTTAAGTCAGATTTTTAACTAAAACACTAGTTTTTTGTGCTAGCCCTTAACATATCAGACTGTGTTAAACAAACAATGTATTGATTTTTAATTGTGTTTCAATTTAATTTCCCAATGCTGTCACTCTCATCTTAACCCCGCCACAATTCTCCAACAGCTAAGCTGCTTGCACCCACATATTTTAAACTAAATAGTGTTATAATGTACACTCACCGACCACTTTATTAGATAAACCTGTACATCTACTTATTCATTTGATTGTCTAATCATCCAATCGTGTGGCAGCAGTGTAATGTATAAAATCATGCAGATATGGGTCAGGAGCTGCAGTTAATATTCACATCAACCATCAGTGTTGGGTGCTGCCCCTTTAAGGACGTTGATTTTGTGGGCTCATGGGATCGCCTAGGAAAAGGCACAAAAAAAACAGAGAGACTAAGAGACTTGCTGAAATTCTGTAACAATAACAGATGAATCTATAATTTAAAACTATCTATTCCCAGTGTGGTGAGTAACAATTTGTTGTTATAAGTATATTTATGGTTCTTGATGTATTGCTATGTTGATCGCTATTTGCGACTTTGTGAACTCACTAAAATCAGTTGGGTTCAAAATTACCCAACACATATATCACCGACCCATTGTTGGGTTATTTTAACCCAATGCATTGAGGAGCAAGTTTTACCCAATAAACTGGGTTATAAAATAACAAATTTTTTGGGATTTTTTTTGTGGGGTGGGGGGCAAAATGTTGCTTTAACCATCCTAGTATTATTGGTACTATTATTATTATTATTATTGCTGTGTAAATAAATTATAATGGAAAAGTTACAAATGTCTTGAAAATGCTTTATTTCCATTAAATTAAAAGTTGCAAACATTTTCATTAAATGGTTGCAAGTAAATGGTTGCAATTATGTTATCAATTTACTTAATTTTTATCATTAAGTTACTTACAATCATGTTTCAATTTACAAGAACCACCACAAATAAAAAAGTAATAAATAAGTAGGCAATGGTGTGACGATGCTGGCAAGGACAAAGATGATGAAGTGACGAACACAAGTGCAGTTTATTAAACAAAAGTGAGATCCAAAAACCCTAACATGAAACATGAAACATGAACGTGACTAAACTAGACTTGACACAAACAAAGCATGACTTGATTAAATCTTGACTTGACTTAAACAAAACAAAACTACAACAAAGTTACATTAACAATACTACACAAAGGACAATGGCAAAGGGCTAAAATACATTGACATGGGTAACAAATTAACAAGACCACCAATGAAAATGCAAGACTGAAAACAATATAACAAGACAATGAAACATGAACCAATAACAAGACAAGACTAATAAACAAAGGAACCAATGAGAAAAAAAACTCATGAAACATCTCTGGAACAGGATGACTAGACAGAAGTGAACAAATTTCAAAATGAAGGACCTGAAGACATAATAAACATGACATATCCCCTCCTCTAAGGGGTGGCTCCCGATGCCCCAACACATGAACAAAAACAGAATAAATATGACATAAGTCCAGTGTTCTGTAGGGACCTGGGGGGGTGTCTTGAGGCATGGGGTGTGGCGAGATAGGGTGTGGGGCATGGGATCAAGGCGGAGATCTGGATGAGAGGCTCGAGGAGCGGAGCCAAAGTGGAGTCGTAGGAATGGAGGTGGGCCTGGACCGTGGAGCAGAGGTTTGCTTGTGACATGGTATGGAGCAGTCAGGGGTTCGACTGAAACATGGCGTGGAGCAGACTGAAGCTCGGCTGTGACATGGCATGGAGCAGTCTGAAGCTTGGCTGAGACATGGCATAGAACAGACTGGGGCGTGGCTGTGACATGGCATGGAGCAGGCTGAGGCGTGGCTGTGACATGGCATGGAGCAGGCTTAGGCGTGGCTGAGACATGGCATGGAGCAGGCTGAGGCGTGGCTGAGACATGGCATGGAGCAGGCTGAGGCATGGCTGTGACATGGCATGGAGCAGGCTGAGGCGTGGCTGTGACATGGCATGGAGCAGGCTGAGGCGTGGCTGTGACATGGCATGGAAAAGGCTGAGGCGTGGCTGTGAGTCCAATTTACACTGGTGCCGAAACCCGAGATCTGGAAATACACCCCATGGGGTCCTCCCAGTTGACCGAGGTCCTCCAGTCCCTCACCCAGCCTACATCAAGTCAAGTCAATTTTATTTGTATAGCGCCTTTCACAACACACATCGTTTCAAAGCAGCTTTACAGAATATTAGCATTAACAGACGATAAGAACTGTAATGTCTATAAAGTCGATTAATCATCATTGTGTAATTTAGATAAAATACGAATTTTAATAGTGTTTATAAATAATTAAATGATAATTGTATTAATAACCCCAGTGAGCAAGCTGTAGGCGACTGTGGCAAGGAACACAAAACTCCATAAGATGTAGATTAATGGAGAAAAATAACCTTGGGAGAAACCAGACTCACTGTGGGGGCCAGTTCCCCTCTGGCTAACATTATGAATGTAATGTAAATATTAATTATGTATAGGTAAAATCATGGTTTAAAATTATTAAACTAAGTGATAAGGGTCATTGATTAAACATAGATTGTGTTTGAACTGTAAGATTAATGACCAAAGTCTTTGAAGTCCATCTTGATTAATTGCAGAAGTTCACATAGATGCAATTGTCCTTGTTAATTGGCTGATGAAGGCTTTTGTTGGCAATTGTTAGTCTAAGCATTTCATTTCAGGATCGTAGTCCATAAATAGACCGAGGTGATGCAGGTTGGAGTTGGCATAATTTCATCCTCTGAAGTCCGTCATAATAGATTGAAGTGATGTTTGGCTGGCACCGGCTGCATTTAGTCATCATCATTCTGCGACATGTAGCAGTGGAGTCCAACATGAAGCAGGAATGGTGCTGGATCCAGCCGGTTCTGGTGACCTCAGGATAGGAGTCCCGAGGTTGAGACAGGGAAACAAATAAAAAGATGTAAGCGTAGATGCCATTGAATTTATTGCAGAGTTAGAGATCATGCTCAATGTTTCTGGTTTCTGGTTCCGGCAGACCCAACTAAAGCAGCCTAATTGTGGGATAAATTAGGTGTATGCCTGGCTAAATAGATGAGTCTTTAGTCTAGACTTAAACTGAGAGAGTGTGTCTGCATCTCGAACAGTGTTTGGGAGACTATTCCATAGTTTAGGAGCCAAATATGAAAAGGATCTTCCTCCTTTACATCAGAGCCACCAACAATCCCCGGCCCCGGTGAGATTCCCGGCCATGACCCAGGACAACCACAGCCCCCTCCCACGATCCTGAAGAGGGGGACAGAAGACGACGCGGAGGCTTTCCTCGATCTGTTCAAGCGGACTGCTGAGATCTGGAGCTGGCCGTGTGACCAGTTGGCGGACCTGCTCCTTCCGCTCTTGTCCAGGGAAGCCCAGCTTGCTGCTCAGCAACTGCCGGTGGCTAACCTCCTGGCCTATGCCGACCTGAAAAAGGCCGTCCTACAGTGGGTGGGTCGAAATCCTGAGCAATCCCAGGCGCCGCACAGGCTGCCCCCAACCGAGCCGGAGCATAACGAATACCGGTAAGAATCAAGGGGATACTCGCCAAACTTTGGTGGACACCGGTTGTAATCAAACCATTATCCACCAATGCTTGGTTCAACCCTAGGTATTGGGCACTGCTAAAATGGTGAGGGTGAAGTGTGTGCATGGGGATATTCACAAATACCCTGTATACCGAAATTTAAATGGCAGGGAGGCCACGGTTAGTTCTAACATCTCTAAAGTCTCTCCTGTAACTTCAAAGGCATTCCACAAGTCCACCCCCCCCCCGTGGAGAACACTGAAAAACAAATATACAATCCCTCCATTTAACTCTTAATTGAACTATCCCAAAATGTATATGATGCATTCCTGTGTTGTATGCATGTCCTGATGTTATATTAACCTAGGTATGATTCTGGAGTTATGTTAGGGTAACTTCAGATGCTGACATCCAAGTTTAATTATGTACCACTCTATGTATATAGTATATATCAATTTATCTCTGCAAACCCCATCTGTTTGGTATTGAAATGATCCTCTCTTTATGCCTTAATTAATGGTGTATTGTATGTTACTATAAAATATATCATACAATTTTTTACCATACTTTGGAGTAAAGCTGTAAAAATGCTTAGACCACCTTAAAGGGTTGTGAAGGGGAACATAGGAAGATCTCACGCTAAAAGTTGGCACCTATGATTGGTAATTTTACAAAAGATGGGTGTGAATTGATTTGGATTCAAGAGACCTCTGTGCAAGAATATTGGTGCTCATTCCCTTGTGAGACAGTGCTCATTCCCTTGTGAGACGGACACTTTCCTGCCTTCAAGTTAACTCCATTCACGCGGACAACCGATCTCCGGAACAATCCAACAAACGCTTCAGCTCACGAACTCTACCATACAGGCCTGATTGGTGGAGTGCTGCAGAGATGGTTGTTCTTCTGGAAGGTTCTCCTCTCTCCACAGAGAAACGCTGGAGCTCTGTCAGAGTGACCATCAGGTTCTTGGTCACCTCCCTTACTAAGGCCCTTCTCCCCTGATAGTTCAGTTTGGCCGGGCGCCCAGCTCTAGGAAGAGTCCCGGTGGTTCCAAACTTCTTCCATTTACGGATGATGAAGGCCACTGTGCTCATTGGGACCTTCAATGCTGCAGACATTTTTCTGTACCCATTTTGGAATAAGGCTGTAACATAACAAAATGTGGAAAATGTGAAGCGCTGTGAATACTTTCTGGATGCACTGTGTGTGTATATATATATATATATATATATATATATATATATATATATATATAGTAATTCTAATTCTCACCTGGTTGACCTCAATTCACCCCCAGGCACATTAAAGTATACAGCCCATTCGCTTATTATAAGCCAAAGGGTATTAGATATTCCCCGGTTGTTTAAGTGTTTGGCCCATCCTCCCTCTCTTAAGTATACCCTCTCGCTAGGCATAATAACTCGACAGCGCCCCCACTCTGTCAGTCCTGTCATAAACCTTAGCAGTGGTAGTAAGCTTAGGCCTTTTCTTCCCTCTATCTTATTCTGTGTTTATTTTATCTGATTTATGTTTATATGAATTAATTGTTTTAGTTTGTTTTATTGTGTTCTGTTTGTTTGTTCTGTTGTGTTTTTGTTTTCTTTCAGTTCACATGAGAGCCATCAGGGAAAGATGACCCACACAAATCGGCCACACATGGCCATTCACGGTCAAGATAATAGGTTATTGGCCTACATCCCACTAACTGTCTGCACCAGTTAGTCAAAAACACACACACACAGCTTACATGATCAAATATTATTGTAGCTCACTAACTCTGCACAGCCTTTGTGTGCTGTTTTTCTCTCGCCACCAGTGAGCCAGTATGTCCTGATCATCCAGTCCTGCTGCCCACTGGGATCTCCTAGAGGCCTGGCTTAGTGCTATGACCAACGCCCTCCTGCCCAAAGCCGCCAGCGACCTACAGCACCTGAGCCAGGATCAGCTGGACGACGACTTGAACAGGCTGATGGCCACGATCCGACCCAGAGATACAACCACAAAGAATGGGCCAAGATCATCGGGGGCCTAGCCCACAACCTCATCCTCCAGGCACGGCTAAGTGAAAAGAACAGCATCCACCTGGAGCAAGAAGTAGCAGCGCTAAAGCTGGAGGAACCAGGCACATGCTCAAAGTTGCCTAGATCAGCTAACCCTTGAGGCTCAGGACCGGCGTCGGATAGAGGATGAAATGGACCCAGAACAACAGGAGGAAGTGGAGAGACTCCAAAGTGCCCTGGCAGATCTTCATGTAGAGACAGAGCAGTTGTAGAAGGAAGCCAGAGAGGAACTAGATGGAAATCTCAAGCTCATATCAACAAGCTGAAGCTCTCCTAGTAATATCAGAGACTGAACTAAAAGAAAGGGACGCTAGGGCCAAGGCCTGTGAAGGCCACCTGCAAATGGCCCAGGCTGAAATCCATGCCCTGGTTCAGCAAAAAGACTATTTAAAAGATGAACTTGACACTGGTCACAGAGAAATGAAACAGTCTTAAAGACTGCAATATGACCAGAAAGGGAAAACACACACCACATCGGCCAGAGCATCAAGCCCAGACAGCCAGCTGCGGAACCCCTCTCGACAGGCCACGGACAAGTCCATGTCCGAGCTCTCACCAGAGCAGAACAGTGCAGCTATGTCTGAGTCAGCAGAGATCCTGAGGATTCTAAAAGCACTCATCCAGAAGAAACCCTGCAAGAGAGACAAAAGGGACAGGCCAGACTCCTTATGACTAAGTGTAAGGCCCGAAACCAACATCCGCTCTGACTGTCCTCCGACTGAACCTAGCACCCAGCCACTGACCACAGAACCAGCCATCCCATCACCAAGTGACGGCGTCACCCAACCACCTCAGCTGATGGCTGCACATCCAGAGAAAGCCAACACACTTCATCACACCGTCAACCAGGACCCCAAGGTATCAGAAAGTGCTGTTTTGGTTGTCTGCCTCCCTAAGAGATCTCTGCGCAAGAATATCGGTGCTCATTCCCTTGTGAGACGGTGCTCATTCCCTTGTGTGACGGACACTTTCCTGACTTTCCAACAACTTGCTTTTAAGTTAACTCAGTTCAAATATCCCGCAGACAACCGATCTCCGGAAGAATCCAACAAACGCTTCAGCTCACGAACTCTGAAAAACAAATACACATTCCCTCCATTTAACTCATAACTGAACTATCCCAAAATGTATATGAAGTATTCCTGTGTTGTATGCATGTCCCGATGCATGTTATATTAACCTAGGTATGATTCTGGAGTTATGTTAGGGTAACTTCAGATGCTGACATCCAAGTTTAATTATGTACCACTGTATGTATATAGTATATATCAATTCATATCTGCAAACCCCATCTGTTTGGCATTGAAATGATCCTCTCGTTATTCAGAGAATCTCTGAATTCTACACTCATCCGGATTCTTGTTCAGCACCAAAGCCATTGCAAGTAACAGTTTTATAAATCTTTAGATTCGTCATTAAGCTTTGACCCCTTTCTTTAATGGTGATTTTGATTCTCTGATGGTTCTCAAAGTTTGTTTATAATTGATCGTAAATCTTGCCATTCTTTGCTCTTCTCTCTCTCTTTTTCTTCTGTATATATTCTTTGTTTAGTTGTATTTAACCGTAGGTTCATTTATCAAACCTATTATATCCACGCTTGATTGTCTATGTGTTTGCGGCTCATACATCAGTGACTTAAACGTATGATCTTGCAACATGCTTTTGTACTGTTAGTACTATATAGAACAAGAAAGTTATTCTTCTTGGCCAGAAGAATAATCTTTCTTATGAGTTGATAGAATTTAGTTGAAATATATTTATAGTTAATTATAACCTGTTGTAGTTAAGTATCTGTCTGTCTGTCTGTCTGCGTTGATCGACCGACCGACCCCTGGCATCCAAAGTTGGATGAGGAGGGCAGGAAGAAACAGCTGCGTGTGATCAACTCAGGGAGAGAGAGTGCTGTGTCTGCAGTGAGGGATAGAGCAGAGTGTGGAGTGAGAGAGGGAGTCCGGTGGATCCATGACAAATATAATTTGGCAATATTTTATTTTATTTTATTTATTTATTTTTTCTTCAATTTGATTTTGAAATTTAAATTGCAAGTTAGATGTCAATGCAGTTTTGCTTCTTATATTATCGTACTATCTCTTTTTTTTTTTTTTAAATGTATTAATTTCCATTAAAAAAATAAAAAATAAAAATAAACTAATGTACTATATATTTTCATGAGCATTTTTGATTGCTCCATGGGGACTGCCTCTGTTGCAGGTATAATGTCCTGCACTTTGGGGAAAAAAGCATTTCTAAACATGCATATTACACATAAATATGAACATGAATTCAGTATTGAACATGCTACAGTATATTTAATTACTTAACAGATGGAAAAATAAAAAAGTAACAACAGTGTTAAATGTGGTACCACTTAACTAATGTTAACTAATAACCTTATTGTTAACAATACTTTCATAACATTTATTAATCATGATTAATATTAATTTTATCATATACTAATACATTAATTTAAATCAAAAGTTGTATATGCTAACATTATCTAATGCAATATGAACTAGCATTAACAAATATTAATAAATGCTGTAACAAATATATTGTTCATTGTTAGTTCATGATACCTAATGTATTAACTAATGTACAGTGTGGGTCAAAAAAAAAAAGACAGCAAAATATCACCCAGTCTACAAAGACATTTGACCAAAACTATGCAAGTTAAATGTCACTCAGTTAATCTAATGTGCCCTTCAAGTGGAGTCGAAAATATCATATTACAGTTCTGGGCACATGAACGATCAAGCGAAGTCGTACTTAGAGAAACACAGATTCTAGATGATACACAAGTTGCCGGGATGGGGTCCCAGATAACAATTGTTGTTTCGCGGTATGTTCTGGGAACGTTATTTTATGGTTATTAAAATAAAACCTAAAAATAACCAGTAGAGAAAGTTCTGTGTAGGTTATTTTTAGGTTGTCACAAACAAAACCAAAAAAAAACCTGCTATGTTCTGGGAAGGTTATTTTATGGTTATATAAATAAAACCTACAACAATTAGAGAATGTTCTATAGGTTCTTATTAGGTTGTCACAAAAAAACCTCCGGGCAACGTTCTGGGAAGATTATTTTTTTATTTTTTGACAATAAAACCTAAAATTAACCATTACAGAATGTTCTGTGTAGGTACTTTTAAGGTTGTCACCAAGAAATCTCCCTGCAATGTTCTGGGAAATTTATTTTATGACAATAACACCTAAAAAGAACCATTAGAGAACGTTCTGTGTAGTGTAATACACTTATGCAGGTGTATTTATTTATGTTTATTCACTTGTACAACAGAAAAAGAGCTTTTGCCCTATTTCTTTTCTTCAGTATTTTGTTGCCACTTGAACGCGTGACATGTCGTTGTAACAAATGCCCAACTCGTAGGTACGAGCTTCCCAGGTCTCATTTACGATAGAAGTACAGAGGTAGCTCACCATAAAAATGAACATATATTCTATAAGGAAGTGGTGAAATGGGGGAGGAGATTCACTGAAGTGCTGTTTCACATTCCTGTGTTGGGCTTCACAGGGTTTTTGCCAGTTTTGACAAGAGGAAGTATCTTAATCAGAAGTAAGTACAGTTAAGTTGTTGGTCTTTACACATACTAACGTTTTGTTTGTTTGTCCTTGATGACTGGACCTTTCGATGTGTGTACCAGAATTGAATTCTACAGTATTGTAAGACAAATTGGGTTGTTTTTTAAAAGTACACATACCTGCCTTTCGTAACATGTAAATAATGAACCTGAGCAGCATATTTGCCTAAAGGCACAACGTTTTAAATGGTAAAGAATTACTGGGGTCTACAGTTATTTCCACAGTAGCCTAAAAAGCGAGAAGTCTACAGCATATAACAGAAGTAGATTGAAGGGGTGACTTGCACTGTAGCTGGACATGTGCTATAAATAGACAGTGGATAGTTCAAAATGAAACAAATTTCACAGTGAGTTTCCTTTTTGTGGCTTCAGATCTAATCGCAACAGATTGTGAAAGTACCTTTGGTAGTGCTAGATTTATTTTATTTCATTTATTTTTTTAGGCTAACGTGCAGTACATTTCAAAACCATTTCATTTTCTTTAGTTGTTTTGTTGTAGCCATTTCATTCAAAACATTTATAGTTGATTGTAAATCATGCTCGAAGAGGAACAGTGGCTGAGGGTTTAACAAGTATTAGGAATTGATTTAGCAAGTTTCACTTTTATTATGATGCATCAGCACAATCAGAGAATAGTTTCACAAAAAAAATAAAAAATCTGCATTACATTTGCCCAAATTTTACCCGCATCTTCAGCTGAATTGTGAAAATCTACAGTTGCAGAAAAAGAGTATGTGGACCTTTTGGAATTATTATTATTATTATAAGTTTAATAATAGACTATAATAGACTATATATATATATATATATATTAGTTCATTGTTAGTTAATGATACATAATGCATTAACAAATGTACAGTATGTTAACAAATGGAACCTTATTGTAAAATGTAACCAGTGCCTTACATAACAGTTAACACATTTGATGCAAATTTTGAATCTAAAGGTCCACTTGAAGGTAGCATAAATCTCGGGTCTCATCTCATTTACGATAGAAGTACAGGGGTAGCACAACATAAAAATGAACATATATTCTATAAGGAAGTGGTGAAATGGGGGAGGAAGTGCTGTTTCACATTCCTGTGATGGGCTTCACAGGGTTTTTGCCAGTTATGACAAGAGGAAGTTTCTTAATCAGAAGTAATTACAGTTAAGTTGTTGGTCTTTATACATATTAACATTTTGTTTGTACTTGATGACTGGACCTTTCGATGTGTGTATCAGAATTGAATTCTACAGTATTGTAAGCAGAGGTGTTATAGTGTACTTAAGTACAGTTTTTAAAAGTTTCTACTTTATTGAGTATAAATATTTCTTTGGATGTTTACTTTCACTTTACTACATTTTGAAGAGAAAATTGACAATTTTACTCCAATAAATTTCTCCAGACCCTTTCGTTACTTTTGCGACTGAGCACAGCAACAAAATAGCAGCTTTACGTGTAAAAATGCATGCTGATCCGCGATAGTGATGTGTGATTCGTTAAAGAATCAAAAGAATCAAATCGTATAAATTTGATTCCTTTTAACTGATCAAAAAGATTCAAAAAGCAGTCTGAATTATTTGTTTTGCGAATCATGAACCTGAATCAAAATCACAAGCGAAGCGTGCGCCAGATTGCGTGTTCTGTCGTCTGTCTCTGGGGAAGAAAGGAAACTGATCGTGTAAGTAATTAATTTAATACGTTTAGGCTTAAACATTATGAAAGCCTTTCCAGGAGACCTGTTCATATAAAAGTCAATCACATGGGTTTACATTTTACATTTAAACACGGTATGATGTGAATGAATAATTACCAGCACTCATGAAAATGTCCAATAATATTTATTTTTATATTTGCCAGTGAATATGTCCATACATATTTATTTTGATAATTGATGAAGATGTGAATGGTCTTTGCCTAAGCAAAACTAGTTCCCTATCGAGAGGTCTCTCCTATTGCGTAAGTAGCTTACGCTATGGGAAAACTCAGTTTCTCGAGAAATATTGAAGTCTTTATGTAAAACGCATTGCAGCTGCACAGCAGACAGCGATGAGCGAGGCAGCTCGGTCATTGGCTGTGCCGCGGCAACTGCTCGAACCAATGACGGGCGACTCTGAACGCGCGACCAATGGGCGCTACGCCTGCGTCAGCGCTCAGAGCCTGCCGAAATTAGCATAGGCAGGCTATATAATGGGCACCCCATCATGCGAGTTCCTTTAGATTTAATCTCCTTCAGCGAAGACCTTCTTCGCTGGATCCTCCGGATTGTTGGAGTCTTTCCGCCGCTGACAAGCTTACAGCGGGACTGCTAAGAGGACGCCGGCGCCTTCAGCCGCCTCGAAGCCTTCTGCTACGCCATCCGGCACGCATTGCATATCCTTTACTGCAAGCGCCGCCTCGCGACGCTTTTAAAAGTAAAAGAGTGATTTTCCAAGGCGTTGTTTCAAATGCCTTCAGCCTGCGCTCGTGCAGAGGCCCTCTTCACGACGGAGATCGGCACATCATCTGCATTCGCTGCCTGGGTCTGGACCATGCAGAAGCTGCACTCATTCAGGGCGGATGCCCCGAACGCGACTCCTTGGGCCTCGCCGAAGCGCGCTCGCTTTGCCGCTTTCACCGCGAACGAGCCGGCTTCCACCGTGCTGCCACCTCCGCTCGAGCCGCGCAAGAAAAAGCGCCGCCACAGAGGCTGCCAGAGCACGCCGACTTCGGTGACGCCACGCCGGCTCAGTCCCCGCGTACATCACTGCTACCAGAAATCTCCCCGCCGCCAGTCCACTTCACGAGAGCAGACCTGCACCCCTCCAACAAAGCGGTGGGTCTCGCCTCGCTCGGCACATCAGGGGACGACGATGGAAAGGATGACAGCCTCTCTCTTGACGCTGCATCCGACGACTGGCCGGGCTTGTTCGACCCGCGCCATCGACATCAGCGGACACGAGCGCTGGCACCAGCATGGACTCGGAAATCGTCCAGTATCCTGTCAAAAGCCGTGGAAGACCTCGGGCTCGACTGGTCTTCCCCGAAGAACCCACCCAGCAGCCGGCTGGACGAGTGGTTCCTGCAGGCGCCGGCAGGCCCCCGACAGAGACCCTCTCCTTTCTTCCCTGAGGTCCACGACGAGCTCACAAAGTCGTGGAAAGCCCCGCGACTCTGCTCGCCTAAAGCCTTCTTTTTCTTCCTCGCTCTCTTCAGTGGACGGCGCGAGAGAAAGAGGCTACGAGGCAACTCCGCCTCGAGGAGACCGTGGCCAACCATCTATGCCCACCCTCCACCGCTGGATGGAAGGCCAGAGCTTCACCCCTCGAGCTCTGCAGAACCACCTCAGCTTCGCCGGTCGCAGCATACGCCGCCGCCGCCAAGCTGCGCCAGCGCTGCATTCGATGGCGGTCCTACAAGTTTTTCAGGCCAAACTTCTCCGCACCATGGACGAGTCTGGACCTGAACCCGAGGCTTTCAAGGACCTGCGCAACGCTACGGACGTAGCCCTGCGAGCCACAAAGGCCACCGCCCAATCCATCGGCCGGGCCATGGCTAATTTGACCGTCCTTGAGCGCCATCTGTGGCTAACGCTAACGGAGATGAAGGACACGGATAAGGCACCATTTCTTGACGCGCCTGTCACCCAAGCGGCCTGTTCGGACCGGCGGTGAGAGAATTCACTGAGCGCTTCACTGAGACTCGGAAGGATTCGCAAGCTATGCATCACTTCCTGCCCAAGCACTCCAGCTCGTCTCAGAAACCGCCCCAGCAGCAGCAGCGAGCCAGGGCAGAGCCGCCCGCCTCCCAGCCGAAGAGCAGACCTGAAAAGGACGCCGACGCCGCCGCGTCCGCTGGCCGAAGAAAGCCGCACGAGCAACGAGGTCCTCGGCCCAGAATCACTCTGAACACGGAGCCTCGTAAGTCTTCCTAGCAACAGGAAGAAAAAGAGAGAGTATGTGTCTCGCAAAAGCCAGACCACTCTCTCTCAAACATCTAAAACATTACTCAGTCCCCTTACAGGCGGCTGGAAATGTCTATACAGCAGTCAATGGGCCAGTCATAAAACTCACTCACCTGCAATCAAATGCCGTTTTTACGGCGACACACAGAAATCACGAAAAGAGTCATTTTCTGCCTGTGTCACTAAGGGTTCACATGTCCACACTAAAGTGCGCATTCCCACATATCAATACTGTCTAAACAGTGCCAAATACCTCCCCAGTTCAGGCTGGATGTCCCAAAAATGTAGATCGTGTGCCTATTGTCATGTATGCACCACTACACACAAGCACTGTTCCCACAGTTATAAACACTTCCCCAGTAAATACGGGAAATACTATAAGTGTAGCGCACGTGCCTGCTGTACTGCACGCACCCCTACACACAGCTACCCATACAGTTTCAAACAGCTCTCTATTTCATGCCGCAAGCATCACAGATGCAATGCGCGAGCAAAGAAACTTCCCGCTAAATGCGGAAAGCTTTATGAATGTGGCGCGCGTGCCTATTATGATGTATGCATCCCCACCCCAAAACACTGTTCATACAGTTGCAAGCATCTCTCCGACTCATGCTGTGAGCATCTCGGAGATAGCGCACGTGCCTGTACTCTCACACGCACCCCTGCACTCGGCACTCAATACGGCTGCTCAGCACGCACCTGCACCTCTGGGAGCCGTAGACTCTGTGTTAGCACAAAGCGATTTGCCGGTGGGGCCCATACGTCACTGCGACACGCCCCCAGCCAGCATTCAGCCCATATCTGTGCGAGCAGAAGCCTGGGAAAAAATCCCCGACATGCCGAAATGGGTTTTGAACATAATAAAACACGGATACTCACTTCAGTTCGCCAGAGACCACCCCGCATTTCAGCGGTGGTCGAGACGAAAGTGAGAAAAGATGTGTCACATGTTCTACGCACCGAGGTGCTCAAACTGATAGAGAAGGGCGCTATAGAAACTGTTCCTCCCTCTTTGAGCGAGGCGGTTTTTACAGCCGCTATTTTCTCGTCCCGAAAAGGACGGTGGCCTTCGCCCCATCCTGGATCTCAGACATCTGAACAAAGCTTTAATGATTCGCTCGCTCAGAATGTTAACAACCAAACATATCCTCGCGCAAGTTCGCCTCGGGATTGGTTTCTATCAGTGGATTTGAAAGACGCTTACTTTCACATTCCGATAGCGCCTCATCACAGGCCCTTTCTGAGATTCGCTCGAGGGACAGTCATACCAGTACACAGTACTACCATTCGGCCTATCATTGGCCCCCGTACATTCACTGAAATGTATGGACGCGGCACTTTCCCCTGAGACAGCAGGGAGTGCGAATACTGAATTACCTCGACAATTGGCTAATCATAGCACAATCAGAGGACCAGTTAATGATGCACAGATCTTGGATTATCAGCCATCTAGAATGCCTGGGTCTGAGAATCAATTTTGCAAAGAGCGTGCTATCCCCCAGCCAGAATATCTCTTTTCTGGGAATAGTGCTAGACTCAGTGCAGATGACAGCGCGCTCTCATCAGAGCTGCGCTTCTATTCGACGCCTTGCAACATCGTTCAGAACGTGCGACACGCCTCGCCAAACGATTTCAAAGAATGCTCGGTCTCATGGCCTCGCATCAGCTGTACTCCAGCTAGGATTGTTGCACATGCGCCCTCTCCAGCGCTGGCTCAAGAGCCGTGTCCCCACTCACGCCGCGGGCGCTCGGGCCACTTTTTGATCAGAGCGAATCACGGCTGTATAAAAGCCCTGACGCCCTGGAAAGCCATCAACTGGTATCAAACCGGCGTGAGTCTGGGCGTGAGTACGCGGAGAAAAATGATCATGACAGATGCCTCCAAAATAGGATGGGGGCTCTTTACGAGGGCAGGCTTCGTCTCCGGTTTTGGTCAAACCCGAAAAGCGCCTACACATAAACTGTCTGGAATGAAAGCGGTCGCCTTGGCTCTCAGAGCCCTGCTTCCGTACCTAAAACGAACACGCCCTGGTCCGAACGGACAACATGACGGTAGTTTCAGATATAAATTGCCAAGGTGGATCTCAGGTCGAGCTCCCTGCACTCTATGGCCAGGGAGCTCATTCTATGGTCACAACACCACCTGCGCCGCTAAGGGCAGCGACGTGCCAGGTGTCCTGAACCAAGGAGCGGACATGCTATCCAGAGACAAGGTTCTCCCAGGAGAATGGTCTCTCCACCCTCTGACGGTTCAGTGGTTATGGCAAACCTTTGGCGAGGCAGAGGTCGACCTCTTCGCCTCCAAGGAAAACGCCGACTGCCCTCTCTTCTTCTCAAAAGCACGGACACGCCGCCCAAGTTTGGCCAAGCCGCCCCTTGTATGCTTTTTCCCGATCGCGATGCTACCTCAGGTCATCAGTCGGATCAGGGAGGTGAAATGTGCAGTGCTCCTGGTAGCCCCACTCTGGAAAAACCAGACGTGGTTTCCAGAACTGATACAGATGATGCAATCTGCCCCATGGCCGATTCCGCTGAGGCAAGACCTCCTCGGACAGGCCAGCTGGATGATTCTTCATCCCCGCCCCGATCTGTGGGCCCTCCATGCATGGCCCCTCAACGGGTTCCCCGAGATCCTCCCCAGTGGAGTTTTGAGAACCATTACTGAGGCGCTGAGCGCCTCTACGAGGCGCTTGTATGCCCGAAAGTGGAAAGTGTTCAGTGACTGGTGTGATACCAAGAGTTGAACCCCAAAACGCGCGAGATACCAAGTGTACTCGCTTTTTGCAGGAGCTGCTGGAGGCGGGCCGCACACCCTCCACGCTCAAAGTCTATGTGGCTGCCATAGCGGCGTCACACAATCCTGATAAAGGACATTCATTAGGGAAAACGATCTGATCGCTCGCTTCCTAAGAGGCGCTAGGAGGATGAACCCTCCTCGCCCACCTTCGGTGCTGATATGGGACCTGGCCACGGTCCTGGACGCACTCAAGGGTGCCCCGTTCGAACCTCTCCGAACCGTGCACCTTAAGCAGCTCTCGCTCAAAACCGCGCTCTTGCTGGCACTCGCTTCAGTTAAAAGAGTGGGCGACCTGCACGCGCTGTCATCAAGCGCTGCTTGCCTGGAATTTGGACCTAACGACTGCAGAGTTGTCCTTAGGCCAAAGCACGGGTATATTCCTAAAGTGCTCTATACACCCTTCAGAGCACAGGTGATATCTCTGGCAGCACTATCGTCCCCAGCAGACGAAAGCGACGCAAATTTACTCTGCCCGGTCAGGGCGCTCAGAGTATATTTGGAACGTTCTGCCCTGTTCAGACAGACGGAACAATTATTCGTATGCTTTGGCGGCCGAACTAAGGGTCTCGCTGTCTCAAAGCAAAGAATATCGCGCTGGATAGTGGATGCTGTAGTGCTGGCTTATGAAGCCAAGGGCCTTCAATGCCCCTTAGGCATCAGAGCTCACTCTACGAGGAGCATGGCCTCCTCGTGGGCGTGGTCGAGTGGGATACCCATTGAAGATATTTGCAGCGGCGGCAGGCTGGGCCTCGCCTTCGACATTTATCAGGTTTTATAACCTACAGGTCCCCTCATTGCATTCCAACATTCTATCAGCCTGACTATAGAATGGAATAGAGTGTGTGTATGCTGGACATCACCTCCTCCCTTATAAGGTCCGTCTCTGACCGACTTAGAGGATTTATTATGCGTACCAGTACATAAAAAGCTCAGTACATAAGATGTGTGCTTGTGTTTGTACAAAGAGCTCGCCTTGGCAAGGACGCTCTGTAATATCCCTAGTATATAGCTCGCCGCTGGTCGGCTCGAGGAATAATCACTTTGCTTTAAAGCTCAGGCACCTGCCTCTGGTTTTATAGAGCGAAGTCAGCACGCACGGCGTTTTACATGGTGTTCCCATAGCGTAAGCTACTTACGCAATAGGAGAGACCTCTCGATAGGAAACGACTCGGTTACTAACGTAACCTCGGTTCCCTGAGAGGAGGGAACGAGTATTGCGTAAGCTGCTGTGCTTGTGCTTGGTCAGTTCGCTTCAGTCGATTGAACCTAAAGGAACTCGCATGACGGGGTGCCCATTATATAGCCTGCCTATGCTAATTTCGGCAGGCTCTGAGCGCGCTGACGCAGGCGCGCGCCCATTGGTCGCGCGCTCAGAGTCGCCCGTCATTGGTTCGAAGCAGTTGCCGCGGCACAGCCAATGACCGAGCTGCCTCGGCTCATCGCTGTCTGCTGTGCAGCTGCAATGCGTTTTACATAAAGACTTCAATATTTCTCGAGAAACGGAGTTTTCCCATAGCGTAAGCTACTTACGCAATACTCGTTCCCTCCTCTCAGGGAACCGAGGTTACGTTAGTAACCGAGTCGTTTTCTGTTGGTTGCTAGATTGTTATATTTGCTTTGTAGCATGTTTATGCTACAGTATTACTAGGGTTTTCTGGATGGTTGCTAGGGCATACTATGCAGTTGTCAAGGTGATCTCTGCTGTGTGTTTGGCACATTGCTACAGTATGTGGTTGTCAGGTTGTTACTATGCTGTTGCTAAGTTGTTTTCTGTGTTTTTTGCTAACTACTCTGCAGTTTACAGGGTGTTCTTGGTGGTTGTCAGGTTGTTGCTATGCTGTTCATTTGTTTTAACTGTGTTTCAGCGCATACCTATGCAGTTGCCAGGGTGTTCTGGGTTGTTGCTTATTGGCCCAAATGAAAAGAGCCCATAAGTCTCTGTTCTGGTCACTAATATGACTCAACTCCCTCCTTTGGTGTTCCAATTTTTATGGACTGTGGTGTTCATTTACACTCATCCCATAAATATTATCATTCTGATTTGACTTGAATGCACCATTAAAGTGATAGTTCATTTCATTTTCTTACCCTCATTCGATCCAAGATGTGTATGACTTTCATTTTGTTTCTGCAGAACACAAACAAAAAAAGATTTTCAGAAGTATATTGCTGTTATGTAGGTCAATTCAATATAAGTGAATGGTAGCTAGAACTTTGAAGCTCAAAAAAGCACATACATGCAGCATAAGAGTAATCCATAAGACTCTGGGTTCATGGTAGTGGTTTCATCAATGTCTTCTGAACAGATCCAATTGGTTTTGGGTGAGAATAGACCAAAATATAACAGCATTTTCGACTATAAATCTTTACATTAGCAGTCTCATTGGTGATCAGGATTTCAAGCTCGATTACACCTCCTACAGTGCCATCTAAAGCTCTGCGCAAGCATCAAGCACGAGAAAGTGAAATCAAGCTTGAAATCATGATCATGCATAGAGATTGCAATGGCAAGATATTCAGTGAAAATGAGTTACAATTTGGTTTGTTTTCACCCAAACCCAGCTGAATCGCTTCAGAGGACATGGATTTAACCACTGTAGTAGTATGGTTAACTTTATGCTCCACTAATGTGCTTTTTGTTGCTTGGAATGTCTGGCCACCATTCGCTTGCATTGATTTGACCTATAAAGCTGAAATATTCTTCTAAAAATCTTTGTATGTGTTCTGCAGATGAAAGAAAGTCATACACATCTGGGATGGCACGAGGGTGAGTAAATGATGAGCACCACCAATCAAATAAGTTGCTATGGGTTTAAGAAAAAGTGGTCACTGTGGATGAGATGCATACTGCATGGTAGAGTTATAGACAAAATGTAGCTCAAATCAAGAGACTGTAATATGTCTAAAGGCACTGTTTTCTCTGTTATCCCTTTTATTAATCAGCATGGCTTGAGTATTAAAAAATATTGAGGCCGGACATGATCACGAGGGGGCGTGAGGGGACAATGCACCTTCCCCCAGACTCTCCCACCCTGTCAGTCAATATGAATGTGAAAAGGGATTTTATTGATGAAAAGTTATGCTGAAATATATATATATATATATATATATATATATATATATATATATATATATATATATATATATATATATTTATTTTTTATTTTTTATTTTAATTTTTTCATGTTTTTGAGCATTAAATAATTGGCCCTTGTTAGTTGGTTATTTCACAGTATTGTTATTGATTGTGACGGTTAGCGGTTCAGGCTGTTCTAACCTACCATAATATTATGCATGTTTAACGGGTCGCAATGAGTGGGTACGTTAGAGTAAAGCAGGCACAATTAATTTTTGGTGCTGCCATGGTAACTTGACTGTATTCACGGTAAAAACCGCTGAAACGGTGTAAATAAAACTTATTTCTGGTGGTCTAATATGTATATCATGGCTATCGAAAAGTCAAGTTTTTGAATATGTAGGTCTAGGCTGCTTTTATTTTATGTAGTAAGATTTTAAAGTAGCTTTTAGTTTCGTGGTTGTAGTAGCGACATGTTTGATCACGGCCTGACAAATATATTCGGGATTTGGACACATATTTTTCTAATTTGGAATTCTTTGTGTTACGTCATCAACCCCTTTAGGAATTTCAAACGCCCCTTGACACTTTCTCTTATCCCACCACATTGTATGGACCTACAGAGCTGAGATATTCTTATAAAAATCTTCATTTGTGTTCTCCAGATGAAAGAAAGTCATACACATCTTGGATGGCATGAGGGTGCGTAAATGATCATGTGGAAAATATAATATTTGACTGTTCCAACAATAAGAGAAAAGTGTAGAAAAGTAATCAGCTGATATACTGTATGTATTCTGACACAAGTCTCTTTTCTTCCTCATTCTTATATCGATGAGATTGTGAGTAGTTGTTGATTTCTATGCAGGAATTGATTTTCAAAAATAAACCTACCCCGAGTATCGAGTAATTTTCACTGGAGTAAAATTTCTGACAAATATCTCCAAGCTTCCCTATTTAATTTCATCACCAGACACTTGCTCAATAAATTTGTGGTTTGTGTTCTATGTTTCCAGCTGTAATGGACATCATTGAACCAATCCTAGCCATAGCAGAGAAGCTGTATGGCCTGTGTGAGGAGGTGAAGGCCAACAAGAAGCGCTGCCAGCGTCTAGCTCACCGTGTGTCCACTTTGACGGAGCTAGTAAAAGCTGTGAAGGTTCAAGGCTTTGGCAAGGAGCCTAAGCAGGTAGAAAGAGGGCTTTATGAACTTAAACAGACCCTGGAATTAGCAGAGAACATTGTGAGGAAATACACTACCATCAACTATCTGAAACGCATCACAAAAGCATTTCACTTTGGTGAGGAGTTCATCTCACTAAATGAAAGACTGAACGATGCTGCTCAGTTACTTTCTCTAGTGCTTCAGGTTGAGCATAGGGACAGCATAGTCAAAGTGTTTCAAGAGGCAACCAGGCTACGGGAAGATGAAGAGGACAGGCAGAGCGACTGTCTGGAGCTTCGCAGTTGTGAGTTACAATACTTCCAATACTGTATTGACTAACAGGTGTATATACTGTAGAGCAATCTAGATGTTATTTGTTTGCTGTATGGATTTGTAGTTGGATAAAATTACTTTTAAACTCTTAAAGCAGGGGTTCCCAACATTTTAGTCAGTCAAAATCCAATGGCTTCCCCCCAGAGATTTTAACTTCTTATTCAATCACTCTTTAAAGGTACAGTCAGTCATTTTTTCCTGATTAAAAAAGTTTTACTCCACACAAAATGAATACTAAGTTTGAAGCATATGTATAAAATCATGAGCACTCACATGAGATGAGGAATCCAGTCATACATTTCTACAATGGCACCTGTATTTGACAATTATTGTGTTTGAATGATCCTGCATCCACACAGTCTGTGTGTCATGTTCATTGGTGTCTTTTGTCTTTGTGCTTTTATGTTGAAGTTCAGTTTAGTCCCTGTTTCCTGGTTCCTGTTTCCTGTTTGGTTTTTGTAGTCCTTTGTAGTTTGTTATTATGATTGGTGTTCCCTTGATTGTTTCTTCCAGGTGTCCCTCATTCTCTTGTTTGTTCCTTGCTGTATTTAAACCCTGTTTGTTTTCCTTTCCCTTGTCGATCGTTGAATGTTCATGTTTGCTGATGTTCGTTGTCCCTGCTGTTCGTTCGAGGCTTACCCTGTCGTTCTTGTTCCCTGCTGTTTGTTCCAGTCTTTTAGTTTCCTTTTCCCCTTGTGGATCTTTTTATTTGTTCCCGAGTTTGTTTATTTAGTGTTGTGTCAATAAACTGCTATTGGATCCCAGCTACCCGTCTGCCTTCTCCTGCATTTCCACACATTCATGACACTGTGTAAGTCCAAAATGACAAATGAAAACATTTACTGAGTGCACATTTTAAGGCATACTTTAGAATTCAGGAATCTGTCAACACTTGTGGATGAAACTTAAAATTGCAAGTTACTTGTGGAAGAACATTGTTTTGTTTGTTATTTCAGTTGTGCTTTGGCTCTTTCTCTGTGGAAAAGTTCCTACAGTGTTTGTCAGTTTTGGTTGTAGAGGAACCCAGAGCTCTGCACATTTCAGATGTCTCCTTTAACTAACACACCTGATTCTACTGACTAGCTCACAAGTGGAAGAACAATGACCTGAACTGGATGTGTCAAATAAGGAACACATCCCAAATATCCAGTATAGGGGCTCCTCTAGGACCAAGACTGAGAAACACTAACACTGATCTAACTATTAAAAGGTATTCTTTTTACAATAGTGCTCCAGTCTCTAGTCCAGGACACTAGAGGAACAAACACGATGGTTGATGCTGTACAAAGGACAGTTGAACAAACGCACAGGGATGTGCAGGATATTAAAGATATCTTGGAATCATGTATGTATAGAAGCAAAAGTCTAAGTGCTGATTTGCCCTGTGGCACATGTAATTGCAGAAAATGTCTAAATGATAATATAAATGACTGAATAGTTAATATTTTAATAAAAATTTGTATCGTCTCGGTTACTGTTGTAACCTCCATTTTCTGATGGAGGGAACGAGATGTTGTGTCGATGTAGTGGCACTAGGGGTCAATCACGAGAGCCTGAGACACCTTCAGATCTTTGAGAAAAGGCCAATGAGAAATGGCGAGCAGAATTTGCATGCCACTCCCCCCGACATACGGGTATAAACGGGAGGCTGGAATTCCGATTCATTCAGGTTTTTGCAATGAGGAGCCGAGACAAGGTCCCGGCCATTACAGCTGTGTCTTGTTCCCTCCATCAGGGAACGGAGGTTTTGACAGTAAGCGAGACGTTACCCTTCTGTTACTCACTCGACAATATGTTGATGTAATGACACTAGGATTCCCTTATACGAAATGCCACAATGGCCGAGACATATCTAGTATGGGAGCAGGCCGTGCCTGCCATGGCCTTTTCTCTCTCCACAGAATCTTAGATTTGTCTGGGGCCTTTAAATGCTCATAAAATACGCCGGGGAAGGCATTCTTTTCCGTTTCTATTCTTTCAGGGGGAAAAGACCCCGCAGAGGCCACACCGTGCCCTGAGGGGGGGTAAGAAAGTGGCAAATACATCATATGGGCCTGAGGGTGCACAAGGAAGAGGGGCGGTGGTAGGTCCTGCCCTTCATAGGGAGGGAGCTCTTCAAACACAACGACCAGGGCAGAGAGGAATCTGCCAAGGGAGACGCGGGTTTACAGAAGAAAAAAGAAAGGGAGACCGTACCGTAGAAGATACATCACAGGAGGTTACCGGGGTAACCGAGACCTGAGGAGCACTTACCCCAGTACAGGGCACGTTAGCACATGTACTGGGCCTGATGACAAATTCCATGAGCTATAGGGTTAGGAGGAAGGACATCCAGGGTTCACAGATCAGGAACACGCATTGGAGAGAAGAGAGCACGGCTTCAGCTTCATGGAGGGGAAAGACGCTATACACACGCGATACACCCAGCCAGCTGCCCCGCGTAATAAAACTTACCTTAAGAACACAGGACGAAACCGGCTCAACCTGGAGATTGTAAAATCTCGTAAAGGTATTGGGTGTTGACCAGCCCACTGCTCTACAGATGTCTGCAAGAAAAGTGCCATTAGCCAGTGCCCACGAGGATGCCACACTCTTTGTAGAGTGTGCTCGAACCTGCAAGGGGGCGATCCAGTGGGCAAGCCTCTGTTTGGAGACAGCGTTCCTTTTCCGCTTCCACCAAAGCAGACAAAGAGCTGCTCAGAGCGTCTAAAGCTCTGCGTACGATCCAAATAGATGCACAAAGGATGCACTGGACAAAGCAATGATAAAGCTGGGTCTGCCTCCTCTGGGGGCAATGCTTGCAGGCTCACCACCTGATCCCAAAAATGGTCATGGGAATCTTCGGCACATAGCCGGTCGGGGTCTCAGGATCATGTGAGTGTCTTTTGGACCGAACTTTAGGCACTCTTCGCTGACAGAGAATGCTTGCAGGTCCCCGACCATCTTGATGAAAGTGAGCACGGTCAGGAGGGGCGGTCTTCAATGAGACAGCCTTTAACTTGACTGACTCTAGGGGCTCGAAGGGGGCTCTCCGTAGGCCTAAAAGTACCATGGAGAGGTCCCATGAGGGAAAGAGGAGTGGCCTAGGAGGGTTCAACCACCTGGCGCCTCTCAGGAACCTGATGATCAGGTCGTGCTTCCAGAGAGGCTTACCTTCAACAGCGTCGTGATATGCTGCTATAGCAGCTACATATACCTTGAGAGTGGAGGAGGACAGCCGCCCGTCCAACTTCTATTGCAGTAAGGAAAGTACTAACTCGACTGCGCATCTCTGGGGATCTTCGCCAAGGGAAGAACACCACCTAGCGAAGATAAAGCACTTCAGGGAATACAGCTGCCTTGTAGAAGGAGCTCTGGCCTGAGTGATCATGTTAACCACTGTGGGCGGTAGACCGGTTAGATCTTCCACATCCCATCCAAGGATAAGACGTGGAGATTCCAGAGGTCTGGGAGTGGGTGCCAGAGAGTGCCGGCCAGCGCGTCTGTACCGAGGGGAGCTCCTGTCAGGGCATACCAGAGCAAGCAGTGGGAGGATTCCTAGGAGGCGAACAGGTCTACCTGCACCTTGCCAAATCGACTCCATATCAGCTGGACCACCGTATCCACTGAAGTCCCCAAATCGCTTTCAGTGTCAACCGGGTTGGCCTCGTACCCGTAGTTAGGAGGACCACTGTGGGGTACAGCTGAAGTGGCTTTCCCTCGATAGAAGGAAAGCCGAGACCGCAACGTTGCCATGTTCATGTTCTCGCAATGAGAACATAAACCATCCACAAACGCTTCCTCAACCTGATCTGAGCCCAGACTTGTGAGGCAGTGATCGTGACCGTCAGAGGCGGAGAGGTAACGACTGCATCCAGGAACAGCACAGCGATGGAAGGGCATTTTTAAAAAGATGCGTCTTTAAAATGACGTTCAACGTCACTGTGCTAAATCTACACTTTTAGAGAAGACCCTCTTTTTTTTAAGCACTGACGAAGTGCCCAGGAGCATAATATGCAGTGGAGTGCAGCAGTGGAGAGAAACCGCTGGAAATGCCCCATATATCCAACAGCATACGCTTCTTCTGAAGAGGTGAATGGTTGATAGTGTTTCAACGTACTGAAACACAACCGCTTGGCTCCGAAGAAAAAATCTGAATGAATCTGCATTCCAGCCTCCCTTTTATACCCGTATGTCAGGTGAGTGGAATGCAAATTCTACTTGCCAATTCTCATTGGCCTTTTTTTTCAAAGATCTGAAGGTGTCTCAGGCTCTAGAGATCAACCCCTAGTGTCAGTACATTGACACTATATCGAGTGAGTGACAGAAGGGGAAATACATTTACTTATTTCACATATAATAATTGTTGTAAACATTGTCACCATATACAACTTAAATTAGCCCTTTTTGCAAATATCATACGTAACTTAAAGTCAACATGAAATTAAAATGTTTAATAGTTATAATTGGACAATAGTTAACAATAATTTAACCATTAAATGTATTAAAGTTTTTGCCAGACATTGTTACATACCTCAGGTTTTTAGCGACCTGACACATATATAACAAATGGATCTGCAAAATGCCCAGATAGTGTCAGATTTTCCTCTAGCCAGTCTGTTTGGGGGTGGTATACCGAGGTGAAGGCCTCTAGGTACTATGAAGATGTGTTCGTGCCCCAAGCAGGCTTCAGAAGTGGTCCTACTAGGTCCATACCGATGCAGTCGAATGGCACCTTGATGACTGACAGTGGTACCAGGGGCGGTAGGGGTTTCTTTGGCACCATCCATTGACACACTGTGCAGCTGTTGCAGAACCGTCAGATGCTGGCATGATTCCTGGCCCATGGAAAATATGGATTCGCTGCAGGGTGTTTTCTGGTCCCAGATGTTCAGCCATGGGATAGGAATGGGTTAGGTTGAGAATCATTTGTTTTAGTTTTTGTGAGGACCAACAAGTGTTCCCCATCCCGCCTGGATGCTACGCAGTACAATAAGCCCTTTTTCACTTCAAAGTGTGGAGAGGGGTGAGGAGGGGGAAAAAGGTCTCACCCATCCACCACTCAAACCTGTTTCCAGCAATGCTTCAAACTATTATCTTCCTGCTGCTCCCTGGCGAGGGTCCTGTCTGCCGTCACATGTTTGAAGAGATTGGAATACCTGGGGAAAATGATCTCTGACAGCTGTTTTTTATTAAGAGTGAAAGCTGGAGGGAGATAAAAAGATAGCAACGAGACGTTTGAGCGTGCATTGGCTCTTCAAGGACAACAGTCTCACTTGCTTTAGTCAGATGTTTGCCACGGTTATCGAGTTTCTCGAAGGCATTGATGGAGACCTCGCTAAGAAGGTGACCTCCTGCAACTACCTGGCCAACCTCTTTGAGTAGATGAATGAGGTCACCCTCAGGCTCCAGGGAAGAGGTTTCAAACTGGTCCATTTAAAGTCCATAATCCGCAGCTTCCTTGCCAAACTGGACCTATACAGGGAAAATGTAGGCAGACGTCAGTTAAATAATTTCCCTCAGTTGGTTAAGGTTGGCGACTGCTATAGCTGTAGTAGGCAATAATAATAATAGTAGCAATAACAATAAAAAAATTATTTAGGGATTCTCCAATCAAGATTTTTACAGCCGATGCTGATTACCAATATCGTGTCATCTGAACTGATCCCAATCACTATTATTTAAAGTTTTATCTGTGGCTCTGTCGTAACAGGTTATATTTAAAGGTGCTTTAAGCAGATGTCACAGAGAACGGTGAGACATCACACAACACTTATTTTATTAATATTGTTCAGGGAGTATGAAAATGTTTTACCCACCTTTCCATGAAAATAGCACCTTTACAGCACCTTTAAGATCTCTGCTCACAGACACTTAATTTAATATAATCAAATATGCTTTACATTAATAAATTATTTTGTTATATATCGAAATATTGTATAATTTATTATTTCATTAAGTTACATTTTGTTGGATCTTGGCAAAAGTTTCCCACAGAATGTTTTTTTATTATTAAAATATAATTTTACATACATTTTATCAAATGAAATAACAGTCAGTATTTATACTGATTTAAGTTTCATGAACATTAAGTACACAAAGGTTGATTCATTTATTTTTATCCCAACACATTTCAATTCAGAAGAGTGAATGAGTGAAGAAGAGAGTGGAGGGTGAACGGACTGAACAGCCGTTAGTTTGGGAGATATTTAATAAAGAAGTTTGAATTATACCTCGCCTTGCAACCTGCATTATTATTATTTTCCTTAAGTCCGATGAATACAGAGACACCGTGGTCACAAAAAATTGCATAATCTTTTCATATTGCATATTTAACAGCTGAATCAGGTTCATTGTCTTTCAACCATTGACTGGTGATCATCCTCGCTGCATTTATACACACATATTGTATTTTAGAATATTAAAACCAACACACCAGTGATGACATGAAAGTGGTGCTGAAGTTGCAGTAGGACTTGCATCTTTTTCAAAATGTGATCAATTTATGTGATTGTCCAAGTTGAGAGACTATTGAGTGAGTTATTCCGATCAGCGGTCGATTGATCTAAGCATTCCATTAATAATTATGATGATGATAATAAAACATACATCTGTGCCTATTTGTTGAAGTTTGAAGTAGTGTTTGGTTTGAGTCCACCTTAGTCGAGTCAGAGTCTTAAAACAATCGAGTCCGAGTTGACCGAGTCAAAACAGTCCTAGTCAAGTCCGAATTAATCTGTTCAAAATTGTAACATCAATATTTTAAGCTTATTTTAAACTTCATAACTAAGAAAAGTAATTAGTCAATAGAAATGCAACAAAATCACCTCTGTTGCATTTCATATTCACATTTTATGATTGGTATCCTGCTGAACAAACTTAAAAGTGGTTTCAGAATGAAAGCATATGCTTTATATGTATGAAGACAAAACTGTCCTTCAGCACACTTCTTATTGTGTTCTATTGGCATTTCAATTATTTGTTGCTTTTTCCCCTCCATTCAAACATACAGGTGAAACTCGAAAAATTAGAATATCGTGCAAAAGTTCATTAATTTCAGTAATTCAACTTAAAAGGTGAAACTAATATATTATATAGACTCATTACAAGCAAAGTAAGATATTTCAAGCCTTTATTTGATATAATTTTGATGATTATGGCTTACAGCTTATGAATCAAAAAAATTATCTCAGAAAATTAGAATATTACATGAAATCAATAAAAAAAAAGGATTTTAAATACAGAAATGTCGGCCCTCTGAAAAGTATAATCATGTATATGTACTCAGTACTTGGTTTGGGCCCCTTTTGCATTAATTACTGCCTCAATGCGGCGTGGCATGGATGCTATCAGCCTGTGGCACTGCTGAGGTGTTATGGAAGACCAAGATGCTTCAATAGCGGCCTTCAGCTCTACTGCATTGTTTGGTCTCATGTCTCTCATCTTTCTCTTAGCAATGCCCCATAGATTCTCTATGGGGTTCAGGTCAAGCGAGTTTGCTGGCCAATCAAGCACAGTAATACCATGGTCATTGAACCAGGTTTTGGTACTTTTGGCAGTGTGGGCAGGTGCCAAGTCCTGCTGGAAAATGAAGTCAGCATCTCCATAAAGCTTGTCTGCTGAAGGAAGCATGAAGTGCTCTAAAATGTCCCGGTAGACGGCTGCGTTGACTCTAGACTTAATAAAGCACAGTGGACCAACACCAGCCGATGACATGGCTCCCCAAACCAACACAGACTGTGGAAACTTCACACTGGACTTCAAGCATCTTGGATTGTGTGCCTCTCCATGCTTCCTCCAGACTCTGGGACCTTGGTTTCCAAATGAGATGCAAAATTTGCTCTCATCAGAAAAGAGGACTTTGGACCACTGAGCAACAGACCAGTTCTTTTTTCTTTAGCCCAGGTAAGACGTTTGACATTTGAAGCCCATGTCCAGGACCCGTCTGTGTGTGGTGGCTCTTGATGCAGTAACTCCAGCCTCAGTCCACTCCTTGTGAAGCTCCCCACACATTTGAATGGCCTTTTCCTGACAATCCTCTCCAGGCTACAGTCATCCCTGCTGCTTGTGCACCTTTTTCTTCCACACTTTTCCCTTCCACTTAACTTTCTATTAATGTGCTTTGATACAGCACTTTGAGAACATCCAACTTCTTTTGCAATTACCTTTTGAGGCTTTCCCTCCTTGTGGAGGGTGTCAATGATGGTTTTCTGCACAACTGTCAGGTCAGCAGTCTTCCCCATGATTGTGAATTCAACTGAACCAGACTGAGAGACCATTTAAAGGCTCAGGAACCCTTTGCAGGTGTTTAGCTGATTAGAGTGTGACACTTTGAGCCTACAATACTGAACCTTTTCACAATATTCTAATTTTCTGAGATTCTGAATTTGGGGTTTTCATAAGCTGTAAGCCATAATCATCAAAATTATATCAAATAAAGGCTTGAAATATCTTACTTTGCTTGTAATGAGTCTATATAATATATTAGTTTCACCTTTTAAGTTGAATTACTGAAATTAATGAACTTTTGCAGAATATTCTAATTTTTCGAGTTTCACCTGTAGACTAAAGAAAGTGAAAGCTTTGTTAGTCATTAAAAACAGAGTTATTATTATTATTATTAAATACAGTACATACAAATGAGTCAACACAGTAGTTATTAGCACTCCCTGAGAAGTTTTGTCTCACTATTTGACTGCAAATGCTACATCCAAAAACACTGGAGAAGCCCACTGATAATATAAGGGCCATATCCTCACAGACATGATAATGCAGGGCAGTTCTGCATCCTGCTCGTGCACCCAAATTCCGGATGCGTCCTTGTGCGTCTCACAGCAGCTGCCGCTGAAGATAATAATAATAATAATAATAATAATGGATATTTTCAGCTGCGTTGGTCTGCAATCATTCTGAAATCAATAAAATAAACATTTAAAATAAAAATGTCATAACCAAATAAATTCATCTCGTAACATGAAGTTTAGCTTCATACACAAACTCTGTCAATGAATAATACATTTATTTTATAGTCTATAATTAAATTATAAACACTTTCACTGCCCCAAGTATCCTAATATTTTATTGTGCATGGTTGAATGTTGTGAATGGTGGACAAATGCTGTAAAAGAATGTATTTTAAGCAGCTCGTCGATGCTTTTAAAATAGTCAATCAATAATAAATAGGTGCTGTTTATCTGTTTAGAGTTGATGTCCACTTTAGCAATAACGCTTTTTCCCCCGACAATTTAAAAAGTTACACAGTTAATTCATCAAACTATAATGGACCAGTTGTTGTGGCAGAGAGTGGCATCGAAGTCCAGGAGCACCTAATTGACCTCCAAAACAATGAAGAGGCCAAAGCAACCTTTCGCACATCTGGCTGGAGCATGATGTGCTTGACCCATGGCAGGCGGTACTCTGCACTGTGGGAGAAGGCTCAGCATTCCCTACCTCTTACCTAGTGAACAGGAGTTTAGCCAGGTGCTGCACATGCAGCCAAAATACTATTTTTGCCACAATCCACAACAAACTCAGGTCGCCATTTTGCTATGTACGAGACACCACCTTTTTAACATTTAATGAATTCCCAAAGCACAAAATCATGCTCCGCCTCAGATTTTCTTCTCATCTTCTCCATTTCACTCTAAAATACACATTTCACCGAAATTGTTTGAAGTAAAATGATTTGTGAATATAATTTCATGGTGACTTTAACTACGGCATTTCGGCAACAATAAAATCATAAAGGAACTATGTACATTTCTGTTATATGAATGATGTCTCAACTGAGCAGCTGAATTTGTCTTGGCAGTGGGAAAACCCAGTGTGTATCTACAGGACATTAGAGAGATTAAACCAGAAGAACTGACCTATGACTTCCCTGTTAAGCCCATTATGACATCTAGCCATTCTGAGCTATACAAAGGAACATACAACAAGTTCACTGTGGCTATCAAGAGATACACATGTCTTTTGAGGACCCACCCCAGGTAAATGGTACTTGGCAGACTCCAATATTACAGAGATAAGAAAGGAACAAACTAGAAATATATTTTGTATTCACATGTTTTTTTTCATATTTATCATTTCTTGTTGCATTTCTTCATTTTCTTTAGAGAGTTGAGGAGTATTTTTAACAAGGAAGTAGAGACCATGAAGCGCTTTGAGTCACCTAATATCTTAAGAATGTTCGGGATCTGTGTCCAGGATGAGAATGGTAGGCTTATCTATTCAAAAATCACTCAATGAGTTCCACTCAGTTCAAGGAAAGTAGCTCAACTGAAGTCTCTCTTCATTGGGCCCAAAATTAACACTTGAACACGTTGTAATCCATTGACTGCAACATACTTGCTACTAAAACTTGTAAGAAGTTCTAAAATTCATTTTCCCTCCCTCATTGTTCAAACCCCCAATTTTTTTCTTTCTTCCACTGAACACTACAGTAGATGTTTGGTAGAATGTTGCACAATTCGTATAGGTCACTTACTCTATGTGGTGCAATTAGGAGAATTGCAGTCACCATCCATTTTCTATGTAATGACAAGAGAAGCTTGGACATTCTGCAAAAATATCTGTTTTAGTGTTGTGGCGACCAATATGGATGATACTGATCTCAAACCAAAAAAATGAGGCTAAGTAAATGATGACTAAATTTTCAATTAATGGGTGGACAATTCCTTGCTGATGGAATTCTATACTGATGCCATACTGTTAATGATACTATCATTCTAAATGAATTCCGTTTCCTATAGAGCAAAATCCAAGCTACCTGATAGTCATGGAATACTGTGAGAAGGGAAGTCTTAGACAAGTATTGGACAGTAACTGCAATCTGCCCTGGGATAGAAAGACTCAAATGTGTCTAGATGCAGCACAGGGACTCTACAGGTCAAAATCTGGTTCTTCTATCTTGACATCATTCTCATTTATGTGTATTTATTGGAGACATCCAGGTTTGCATGTAAAGTACTGTGAGGTGAAACTAATTTTGTGGCATCTTTACAGATTACATCAGTCAGAGGAGAAGTTTAAAGTACATGGTTCCATAAAAAGCAGCAGTTTCCTAGTGGCTGCTGGTTACAGAGTGAAGGTAATGGATATTGTCTTTCAGAGAATTAGCATTAAGTACAAGAATTCACACCTAATTTAATAGTTTTCTCATACATCAGATGTGCTTTAAAATTCTACACAGAAGTAGATCTCATATTAATGTATGTCTGTCTTTGTGTTCATTTCCATGTTTTAAAAGTTGGGAGGTTTTGAGTTGGCACAAACAGAAACTTCTCTTCAGAAGAATAAACACAAAAATAGCAGCTCCTTCTATTATAGCTCTCCACAACAGCTTAAGAGTGTCAACCATCCCTATGACAAGGCGTGTGAGATCTACAGGTACAGTACACATAAACACAAACACATTTTGAATTTAAGTTATGCTTGCTCACTGGCTATATATTCTCTCTACAGTTTTGGCATTGTCTTGTGGGAAATTGCTACCCGACAGGTTCCGTTTAAAGGTATTACTGATCTCTTTCATATACTAAGGAATATTACTCTAGTGTTCACATACTGTAATACATTATGCGCTCCTTCCATGTCTTTATTGACTTTGTTTTTAGACTGCTCAAAGCACATGCAGATCTACCAAAAGGTTTTTGAAGAAAGGTTTATCGAGCCACTTCCCTCAGACTGTCCCAGACAGCTAGAAGTGCTTATAAATGCCTGCCGATCCTTTGAGCCCTTTGAAAGACCAACAGCAGGAGGTAAGACCCTGTCACACACATGAATTTCCAAACATGTGGGCCATCACATTAACTTCTATGGTTCTGCAACTTCTTTTCATTCTCAAATAGTCCAGACTGATTTCCATGTGAATTTGGCGACACAATAAGTAACATTCTGTACTTACTGAAATTCAAACCACTGCCCCCAGTGGCTGAAGCTGGGGGGTTTGCTGTCCTTTTCTGCATATCGCGGCGCCGTTTTGTGATCCGTTCTGCGTAACGCGGCGGCTCATTGCTACTTATCATGGCACATTTCACTGCCGAACCACCGGCCCGCTCGGTTCTCCCGATGGCCATTACACCCCTGAACGGCCCAAAAGTGCATCGGCCCACAGGAAAAATGCCCGGTATGCCAGATTACCAGTCCAGCCTTGCCTGTCAGTGATTTCTCTTACACCTGTTTCTCCTAGAGAGGGAAGAGAGGGTCGGATACACACAGCAGATTGTTCGGGGTATTTTTTTGTTGTGCTGAAAAGCAGTCTGTGTTATAATTCAAATTATAATGTGGACTGTGGAACCGGTCCCGGCTTCCTCCTAAAACTGTATACCGGTCCCCGCTTCCTCCTAAGACTGTATATAAATTTACCTATTTCTAAACTAAATTGGTGGGAAATTTCAAAGGAGAGCAAATGGCTTTTGTGCCATTTTTTTAATTGATGTGCCTATATTAATGTTAAAAATAATCTTGATTCTAACACATTAAACTGACATCATTAGGCACAAGACTACATTCTATAGAGGGATTATTGAGAGCATCCTGAGCAGCTGCATCACTGTCTTGTTTGGGACTTGCACCGTTTCGGACCGCAAAGCCCTGCAGATAGTGAGGACAGCTGAGAAGATCATCGGGGTCTCTCTTCCCTCCATCAAAAACATTTACAAAAAACACTGTATCCGCAAAGCAACCAGCATTGTGGATGACCCCACAAACCCCTCACACACACTCTTCACACTCCTGCCGTATGGCAAGAGGTACCAAAGCATTCGGGCCCTCACGGACAGACTGTGTAACAGCTTCTTCCCCCAAGTCATCAGACTCCTCAATACTCAGAGACTGGACTGACACACACACACACACACACACACACACACACGTGTCCTGAGTTGCACTTTAATTATTGTCACTTTATAACTGGCTGCTACCTCAATAACTGCCATGTGCATAGAACACTATCTCATAGTATGTTATGTTTACATTTGGCATTTTTAGAAACTGTCATCTTTTTGCACTACTGTGTACTGGTTGACACTGCACTGTCTCTCACTGTGTCTATTGTCCTGTTCATTTTTAGCAATTTATTGTACTGTCCCGTACTTTTTGCACACGTTTGCACGTGCACTTTATATAGGTATGTTATTTAGTCTGTGTAGTCTCATGTGGTTCTGTGTTTGTCCTATGTTGTTTTATGTAGCACATGGTCCTGGAGGAACGTTATCTGGTTTCACTGTGTACTGTACTAACTGTATATGGTTGAACAACAATAAAAACCACTTGACTTGACATGATTACGCAAACAGATAATGTCAATGTGAACTTGTGAATTTAGTGTGAATTTTATAAAATCTAAAAAAAATTGTCTTGTTTTCCTTTGCAGTGTTGGTGGATAAGCTCTGCAAACTGGTGGAAGAGGAGTGACGACAAGAGAAAACCTTTGTATCTCTGTCAAAGTGTGAATATCAGATGAGGATGTGGATGCAATAGCTTATACTGTACATCTGCCTAGCCAAAGCATGTGTATTTGGCAAATATATTTCTGCATTTCCTGGCTGGACACATGAGTATTAATTCACTTCAGGCAATTTTTTAAATTATTTTTTCAAATGGAGGAACTTCACAGTTACTTGGTTTATTCTCTCCCCTACAAAATATGATCAACAAAAAAACAAGCTGACACAAAAATGACATTATGTACTCACAATGTTTTTTATTCGCCATATAATTAAAGTGAATAAGGGATGTCAAGCTCCCCCAAAAAATATAATAAAAAATACAATAATAATAAAAAAATATAAAACCAAGTAATTGATATGACTGTATATTCCAAGTCCACTAATCACTTTGTGCAATTAACAGACAAGTCTTTTTTTACTGTAAAATTCCCACTAATTTACCTAATTTGGTATCTCTTTATTTCTTTTGTTGCTTATAATCTGTAATGTTTCTATTAGTGAAATGGCTTCAGTTAATAATGATACATTTGCCTATATGTAGCTGGTATTGTTACTACCACTGCTGTTTCTTATACTAACTGCACATCAGTGTACAGCAGTAATTCTCATGCATTACCATGTCATTTACATTTATGCATTTGGTCTGTAAATTTATCCAAATGTTAGGATATAATTCTTTTTTCATGCACCTTCAGAACAAGAATATAAACTAATTATGATTTAAAATGAGTGTTTTCACCTATGCTTGTTTTGCAGGGAGGCCACAAGTTCTTTCAAAAATTGTATTAGGCTATTTTAAAATATATTATTGTTTTTTTATTGTTTAACAAATTTATTGTTATTTTTAAATCATGTTTTATAGATAAATTGTTAATTTTACTGCAAAGAGCATTTGTGAATGCTTGCCTCATTTCATAAATAAAAATGTTTGGTGTAGGCCTAATGTAAAAATATTAATGAGAGTTTATTATAAAACACAGACTCTTTACTAATTTCTTAGATGTCCGTTGGTTTATTACATTTTAGAACCTCTGGATTTTGATTAGACCTTAATCAAGACGTGAATAAATTAAGGTTATTAGCATTGATTTACCTTGGAGCAAATCTAGGTGTCCTTGCTGATGTTATAAATGTTCATTTGGGAATGAGGGCTAACACAGTATAATCCAAAGCATGCTCTTCTCGAGATTTAAAGATTTTTTAAAAGAAAGAAAAATAGTGCTGTGATGGACTGGCGACCTGTCCAGGGTGACCCCGCCTTTCGCCCAATGTTAGCTGGGATAGGCTCCAGCCCCCCGCGACCCTGTACACAGGATAAGCGGTTGACGATGGATGGATGGATGGAAAAAATAGTGTGTATCCTCTCTATGTACCTCATGTTAGAAACAAGAACGAATGCATGGTCAATTTAACCTGATATGTTACATACTGTACATACATTTCACAAAGGCTACCTTAAAAAAAATACAAACTATCAACATCTGTTTATATATTCATACAAGTAGTGTTGCAGAGTATTTTTCAAGGAAGAAAATTAGCTCAAAACCTAAAACCTGATTTTTCAGTGGATAAGACTTTTCTTAATTTTCACTGTAACTGTGTCCTGATGTCTTTCAGAGGATATCAAATAAAGTATGAATAAAAAACAACCAAAAAAAACAATTGGGAGAAAAGGGGATTCCAAAATAAATAAATAAAAAAGACCAGCGAGTCTAGTCCACTGAGCAAGGACAGATAGCAGTTAAGTATCTTTTCTTTTCCTACATCCTTTGTCATTCCTGTATGTCTACTCCCCGTGATGCAGACGCAGGACACTTCAACCCATACAACTGTAGAATTAAGAAAAATTATCAGTTTAGAAATCTGACTTAAAAAGAAATCCTCCACCATTAAATGTAAGACCTCAGGCTAAACTTGCCCGAGTGTCTTTACAAAAATATGTAGGGGATTTAGCAATGCTGGGACTTCTATCCACATCATTCACACTTGTATGTACTAATGCAAAGAATTTAGCTTGAGATGGGAATTCTGATTAATTCCATGGAATACTGAAAGAATGCATTGTTTATGTCTGATCAGCCCACGTGTCCAGTACTGAGTTGATGTGACATGTTTGTTATTTCTTTAGTAATACTATTCTCATGGCCATTGAAATTAATATCACAAATACTGAAAGTACTGAGTACTGAAAAATCATACTCAAGTAGAAGTACTGGTACTTCCCAAAAAATGTAGTGTGAGTAGAGTAAGAGTAGCTGTCCTAAAAACTACTCAAGTAAGAGTAAAAGAGTAGCTCATTTGCAAGTACTCATGAGTTGTGTGTATTGAGTATTGCAAAACCTACGGTATGTCCCATTATAATGAATACTGTATGCCAACTTATAAAATACATGACTTATCTATGATAAACACTACATGAATCTGATTCCAAAAAATTACATGACAACAGAAATGAAAAGTTTAGAAAGTTATTTTCAATACATTGATCTCCATTTTAAATCATAATGTATGAAACAATTACCTTAAAATCAGTTCATGTGTAGGGTCTCAATTTCCCTTAATGCCAACAGAGCATTATTGTACATAAAACATGTTAAACAATGCAAGGAATGCAAAAAAACCTTCATGTTCTGCATAATAGAGGAGGTAGAGCAGGCATAGGGAAAGTTGCTTGGTAAAGGGGCTACATCACGCTTAAAAAGGAATAATTCACCCAAAAATGAAAATTCTCTCATCATTTACTCACCCTCGTGCCATCCTGGATGTGTATGCCTTTCTTCTGCAGAACACAAATTAAGATTTTTAGAAGAATTTCTCTTTTGGTCCATACAATGAAAGTGAATGGGTGATAAATATTGAAGCTCCACAAATCACATAAATCAGCATAAAAGTAGTCTAATCCATGTGCCTCCAGTGGTTTAATCCATGTCTTCAGAACTGATATGATAGATGTGTTGAAAAACAGATCAATATTTAATTCCTTTATTACTATTAAATCTCCTCCCTGCTCAGTCAATCTCCACTTTCACTTTCTTCTTTTGTTTTTGTTGATTCACAGTTTTCATGCCTTTCGCCACTTACTGGGCAGAGAGAAGAATTTCGAGCAAAAAAGGACTAAATATTGATCTGTTTCTCACCAACACCTACCATATCACTTCAAAAGACTTGGATTAAACCACTGGAGTTTTATGGATTACTTTTATGCTGCCTTTGTGTGCTTTTGGAGCTGTGTAGTCTCATGTGGTTCTGTGTTTGTCCTATGTTGTTTTATGTAGTACCATGGTCCTGGAGGAACGTTGTCTCTTTTCGCTGTGTACTGTACTAACTGTATATGGTTGAATGACAATAAAAACCACTTGACGTGACAAGATGGCACCAGATCTGCAGCTGCCGTTCAAGTTTTTTAGGTGTGATTTGATTGGATGGGAGTCACAAGACTCTCTCTAGCCAATCATGTTGATAAATAAAAATAAAATCAGGACAGGGAAGTAGAGAACACAGACGGTGGGAAAATAGTGCAGTAAAAGTACAGTTACAGCACTTATTTGTAATTCCTTACTTTACACCCCTGCAAATACTGTATGTTGAAATACTGTTTAAAAGTGCAGCTGTTTGGATCTTTTAGAGTTAAAGGCACTGAATTATAAATCACATTTTATCACAGTCAACACTGGATTGATGATGGAAATACAGAGGGAATTTTGTTGAATTGAGGTTGGCCACACCCTAAAGGTGTTTTGAGCCAATCAGAAGTGTCTTTTGCTATGTCACATGGTCACCTCTTTCCCTCCTTTTCAAAGTGATTTACGAGTCTTTATTCTCAAGTCTTCTCAATTTCAGGCTCTTAAAAGGGCTACATTTAATCAAACATTTGAACAACTTTATTCCAGATTTCGCCACATAGTCAGCCCTCAGCATCCTTGTTCTGACAGAAACATGGAAATGCCCAAAGGATACAGCAACACACTCTGCCCTCTCCAACAACTTCTTCTCTCACTCCCCTCAACATATCAGTAGGGGTGGGGGAACAGGTTTGCACATTCCAAACAACTGGGCATTTTCACCACTCTCCTCACTGTGTAACAATACCTTATTTGAATTCCATGCTATGACTGCAATACATCCCACAATAATTCATGTAGATGTCATTTATCACCCTTTGATGGCTAACTTTCTTGAAGAGCTTTCTTTGCATCTGCAAAAACGTCCTATTATCAGGACAAGATCAACAACACCACAGACCAGTGTTGGGTACGTTTCTCTAAAAACGAATTAATTACAAACTACTAATTACATCTTCTACAGTGTAATTAGATTAATGTACAAATTACTCTTTCTGAAAGTAATTGCATTACTTATTACTAATTACTTTCTAAAACTCTTATCAACTTCGACCAGATGATACAAGGATAGACATGAAACTGTTCTTTTAATTCTTTCAAATAAATCATAAAAAAATCTAATAAATTATTCATGAACTGGCCAAAGAATTTTAGGGGGCTGCATTAAATTAGAAAACATACATTTTAACATGAGACATTACATTTCTATTTTAAATTCACTATTGTTTTATAATTGTTCTAGAGTCTATATAGTATTTAACGCAATTACATCAGAAGTAATTGTAATTAAATTACTGAGGAATTAAGAGTAATCCCTTTCTTGACTTTTTTAAGGTACTTTAAATACAATAATGAATTACTTAGTAATGCATTACACCCAAAACTCCCACAGACACTTGCAGCCTATTTAGGACATTTAACAAATTTTCTGTCATAACTCTCCACCTTCTACCACCTCGCTTAATAGCAGATTTCACCACTTTTTTTACTGATAAGGTTACTGCCACCAGCAGTACATTCTCAGCACCGCAAACTCTCAAACACCCATCTCCTATATGCAGCTCTTCTCTCTTCAAGTTCTCTCCTCTGACTGACACTGAGGACTCGAAACTCCTCTCCTCCAACCACCCCACCACCTGACCCCTATTCCTTCCCACCTTCTCCAAGCCATCTCTCCATCCATCCACCTGCACTAACACACATAATTAACACATCTCTACTTACAGGCACTATCCCACTGCAATTAACTCGATGTTTAAAAAACCTGTTCTGAACCACGTTGCACACTTAAAACAGACTTTCCTATTCTAGGAAATTATGAAATTATAAAATAATACTTCTAGGTCGCATCACCCTCCCCCACAAAAAAAAAAGTCTAAACATTTTCTTTCCTATCTTCACAATATTAATCAACAATGTCCCCACAACGGAACACATGGTGGAAGGTAAGTAAACAGGTAAGTATTTTCGCACACATCATACATTACAGGGTAGTTATAACATATTATCTCTCAGTATTTTTTTTTCCTTTCTCTCATGGCAACAATACAAAACTAAGTGTCCATAGTCCATTAGTATCAAAGTATCATTGAAGTATTGGTGGGCCCCCAATCTTCACAAAGGGACAAGGAAAATACCATATACACCCAAACGTATGTGTCTACATATTCCAAAGCCATGCATTTAGTAATCTATACCATAAGTGTACACACAACTACTGTTCCTGTAACTACTGTTTGTATATTACACCACTGTCTTAATTCCAATATACTAGGATCAAAACCTGTCAGCATCCTGCCTCCTGTTGTTTGTCTCCGGGCCTCTAGAGGTCACCTGTGTTCCCCTCTGCCTTAGTTCTTCCTCGTGTGTCCTTGTTAGCATTATCCAGGTCACCTGTGCCTTGTTTCCCCTAGAGTACTTTAGCTGTGTTTTTTTCCCCTTGTCCCTCACTCGGTTTTTGAGTCTTGCCATGTGTTTCCTGCTGTGATCCACCGAGTCCTTCCAAGTTTTCCAAGCTTTCCAAGCTATCCCAAGTAAGCTGATCTTAGTTATCTGATTTTGTTTTTTCTCCCCTCGTGGAGTTATTTTATTTCTCTCCTGTTTTATTGTCATTATCTCTACATTAACAATACCTCTTTCTGAGAAGAACTTTTGTTGGATTTTTGTGGACTTGCAAAGCACCCTTTTTTTTAAATAAATCTACTTTGCCTGGACTACTGCCTTGAGTGTCCAACTTTACCTCCTCTGTGGCTAAGTGGTAGAACACTCAACTCTCCACATCTGAGACCCAAGTTTGAGCCCAGCTCGTGACAGAAAAACCGAGTCAGTCATGGACCCAGAGACACTCAGTTCCAAGGACCTATTGGCAGTGATTGCTCAACATGGGGCATCTTTCCAGCGCCATGAAGCCGTTCTCAGCCGACAAGAAGAGTTGATGACCAGTCATTCTCAACTCCTGGCCGATATGATGAGTTCCATCCGCCAGCTCTTTGAACGCCTCCCTGGTCCTTCACCTTCCCCCAGTTCACCCCCGAGTGGTGACAGGCCTTCTCCAGTGGCAGAGCCCCGACTTCCACCTCCCAAGCCCTTTGCTGGAGATCCAAGTGCCTGCCAGGGTTAGTGCCTGCCTGCAAGTGCATGCTCCCTCACCTTCGAGCTCCAACCCTCAAGTTTTCCCACAGACCGTTCCAAGATTGCTTACATTATTACCCTTCTTTCAGACAAGGCGCTCTCTTGGGCCTCCGCAGTGTGGCAATCCCAGGTGGCCTGTTGTGACTCCTACGCGGCATTTGTGGAAGAGTTCAAGCGGGTGTTTGATCATCCTGTCAGTGGTCAAGAAGCTTCCAAGTGCCTACTTTCTCTCCGTCAGGGTTCCCGCAGCACGGCGGATTTTGCCATTGAATTTCGGACCATAGCAGCAAGGAGCGGATGGAATGATGAAGCGCTGCGGGCCTGTTTTCATGGAGGGTTGTCTGAGCCCCTTCAAGATGAGTTAGCCACCCGAGAACCAGCTGGGGATCTCGAGTCCCTCATAGCTTTGGCCATCCGCCTGGACAATCGTCTGAGAGAGCGGAGAATGGCTCGCCGCCAGGTGGCTCAGTCCCAAGTTCCTCTGAGCAACTCTGTTTCTCCAGTTTGTGATCCTTCGTACAGAGCTTCCTCGACTCCTGAACAGCTCCATGATTCCCCGGAGGACATGCAGTTAGGCCGTTCCAGGCTTTCTCCCATCGAAAGGGAATGTCGCATGAGGGAGCGTCGCTGCCTCTACTGCGGGGTTGCCGGCCACTTCCGCTCCACTTGCCCTGAGCTTTCGGGAAACGCCTGTCCCCGCCCAGCTACAGGGGGGCTGTGATGGGGAAAATTAGAGCTCCTCCTACGAACGCTGTCCTAGCTATTCCAGCCACTCTGTCCTGGGAGGGCCACCAGCATCAGGTCCAGGCTATGATCAACTCCGGTGCCGCAGGTGACTTCCTGGATCTAACCTTGGCTAAGAAACTTAAGATCCCTACCCAACTACTTCCTCAACCCCAGGCAGTTACAGCTTTGGATGGCAGACCTCTGGAACCAGGCAAAGTAACAGAGGCGACTCAGTCCCTACAACTTACCATCTTTCAACACCAGCAGGAGGAGACTTTCTATCTCATTGACTCCCCCGAGTATCCTATTGTCCTGGGTCACCCTTGGCTGTGCAGACATAACCCCCAGATCGACTGGCACCATTCTAAGCTGGGGTTCCACCTGCCAACTCACCTGCATGCTTCAGAGTCCCTTGGCCCCTTGTTCCGAGTTTCAAGAGTCTGTCGACCTCTCCCGAGTCCCCAGTGTTTACCATCGGTTCATGGCAGTGTTCAGCAAGTCCCGGGCTACTTCCTTACCGCCTCACCGCACTTACGACTGTGCCATTGATCTACTCCCTGGTTCCTGCCCTCCCAGGGGTCGGATCTTCTCCTTGTCCTCCCCCGAGCACTCCACTATGGATACCTACATTAAGGAGTCTTTGTCAGCCGGCATCATCCGTGCCTCTACTTCCCCAGCTGGGGCGGGCTTCTTTTTGTAGAGAAGAAAGATGGAGGTCTTAGGCCTTGTATTGATTACCGGGGCCTCAACAAGATCACGGTTCGGAATCGATACCCCCTTCCTCTCATGGCCACTGCTTTTGAGCTGCTTCAAGGGGCTTCCGTTTTTACTAAACTGGATCTCCGCAATGCTTACCATCTCGTGCGAATCCGGCAAGGAGACGAATGGAAGACGGCCTTCAACACCCCCACGGGTCATTACGAATATCTGGTGATGCCGTTCGGGCTCACCAACGCCCCCGCAGTATTCCAAGCCCTGATTAACGATGTTCTCCGGGACATGCTAAATCTGTTTGTCTTCGTATACCTGGACGATATCCTCATCTTCTCGAGGTCACTGAAGGAGCATGAGGTGCATGTTGGCCGGGTTCTCCAGAAACTACTTGACAATAATCTCTATGTAAAACCTGAGAAGTGTGAATTTCATGTTTCCCAGACTCAGTTTCTCGGCTTTATCGTCACTCCTGGCCACCTGGAGATGGACCCCAAGAAGGTGAAGGCAGTCCGCAACTGGCCCACACCTGCCACAGTCAAGGAGGTTCAACGTTTCATTGGCTTTGCAAACTTCTATAGGAAGTTCATTAAGAATTTCAGCTCTGTGGTAGCCCCCCTTGACAGCACTTACTAAGGGAGGAGGAACCAAGATTCACTGGGATCCAAAGGCAGCGGGGGCCTTCGAGGATCTCAAGTGCCGCTTCACTTCAGCTCCGATTCTTGTGATACCTGACCCAGAAAGACCTTTTGTGGTGGAGGTGGATACCTCAGAGGTGGGGGTGGGGGCCATCCTGTCACAGAGGGGTGAGGATGGAAAGTTACACCCTTGTGCCTTCATGTCTCGCCGCCTGTCTGAGGCAGAGCGTAACTACCACGTGGGGGATCGAGAGTTGCTTGCGGTAAAACTGGCCTTGGAGGAGTGGCGCCATTGGCTTGAGGGGGCTCAGCATCCTTTCCAAGTTCTCACGGACCACAAGAACCTGGAATATCTCCAGCAGGCCAAGCGGTTGAACCCTCGGCAAGCGCGATGGTCCCTGCTTTTAATCGATTCCAGTTTCTCCTGTCTTACAGACCCGGCACCAAGAATGTCAAGCCGGATGCCCTCTCTCGAGTCCACTCGCCTGAAATACAAGAGAAACCCTTGGCATCTATTATTCCGGGTTCTAGGATAGTTGCGCCTCTTCAGTGGGAACTAGAAAGAAGGGTACGAGAGGCCCTTGTCCGTGAGCCCGATCCAGGCGGTGGTCCCGCCGGACGCCTGTATGTTCCTCTATCTGTTCGGGCCCGGGTCTTGCAGTGGGGTCATGAGTCGCCCTTGACGTGCCATCCAGGAAGTGCTCGCACACTGGAATTCCTCCAGCGGAGGTTTTGGTGGCCGGCCATCAAGAAGGACGTTCAGGTATATGTGGAGGCCTGCCCTGTGTGTAACCAGGGAAAGTCTACACGTCAGCGACCCCAGGGACTGCTCCATCCCTTACCTGTTACCCACAGGCCATGGTCACACCTTTCTCTGGACTTTGTTACAGGACTTCCCCCATCCCAGGGCAACACTGTTATCCTGGTGGTTGTAGACCGGTTCTCTAAGGCTGCCCGGTTTATTCCCCTGCCCAAGCTGCCTTCGGCCAAAGAGACTGCTGAGCTCCTAATGAACCATGTCTTCCGGATATTTGGAATGCCCCTGGATATGGTCTCTGATCGAGGTCCCCAGTTCTCGTCCCGGTTTTGGGGGGCCTTCTGCAGGCTTATTGGGGCCACAGCCAGCCTGTCGTCTGGGTTCCATCCAGAGTCTAATGGGCAGACGGAACGGATTAATCAGGATCTGGAGACCACCTTGCGGTGTATGGCGGCCAGTAATCCCACGTCTTGGGCCACCTATATCATTTGGGCTGAATATGCCCACAACACCCTCCAGTCCTCGGCCACCGGATTGTCCCCTTTCGAATGCCAGTTTGGATACACCCCTCCATTATTTCCCGAGGAAGAGGTGCAAGTTGGTGTTCCCTCGGCCCAGCGCTTTGTCCTACGCTGTAGGCGGACCTGGAAGAAGGCCAGGCGTACCCTCCTTCGGACCTCCCAGAGATACCAAAGCCAGGCTAATCGCCGACGACGGACGGCCCCTAATTTCCGAGTTGGTCAAAGAGTCTGGTTAGCCACTAAGAACCTGCCCCTCCGGGTCGAATCTAAGAAGCTTTCCCAGAAATACATCGGCCCTTTTCGCATAGCAAGGAAAGTTAACCCTGTTTCTTATCGTTTGTTTCTCCCTCGTTCACTTAGAATTAACCCCACTTTTCATGTTTCATTACTAAAACCTGTCTTGTCTTCTCCCTTTGCCCCCCTCGCAGACCCCTCCACCTCCCAGGATCATTGACGGCCAGCCAGCCTACACAGTGCGCCGGATACTGGACTCCTGGAGGGTCCAGAACTCTCTACAGTATCTGGTGGACTGGGAGGGTTACGGGCCGGAGTAGCGCTCCTGGGTTCCAGCAAGGGACATCCTGGACCCAAGTTTGATCCGAGAGTTTCGCACCCTAAGGCCAGGGTGTTCTGGAAGGAACGTCAGGAGCCGTTCCTAGAGGAGGGGGTCCTGTCAGCATCCTGCCTCCTGTTGTTTGTCTCCGGGCCTCTAGAGGTCACCTGTGTTCCCCTCTGCCTTAGTTCTTCCTCGTGTGTCCTTGTTAGCATTATCCAGGTCACCTGTGCCTTGTTTCCCCTAGAGTACTTTAGCTGTGTTTTTTCCCCTTGTCCCTCACTCAGTTTTTGAGTCTTGCCATGTGTTTCCTGCTGTGATCCACCGAGTCCTTCCAAGTTTTCCAAGCTTTCCAAGCTATCCCAAGTAAGCTGATCTTAGTTATCTGATTTTGTTTTTTCTCCACTCGTGGAGTTATTTTATTTCTCTCCTGTTTTATTGTCATTATCTCTACATTAACAATACCTCTTTCTGAGAAGAACTTTTGTTGGATTTTTGTGGACTTGCAAAGCACCCTTTTTTTTAATAAATCTACTTTGCCTGGACTACTGCCTTGAGTGTTTCGTTTGGGTCCAACTTTACCTCCTCTGTGGCTAAGTGGTAGAACACTCAACTCTCCACATCTGAGACCCAAGTTCGAGCCCAGCTCGTGACAAAAACCCATTTCTGTACTTATTACTTAAATAACTGTCCAGATTACCTGTTCTGTATTATGTGTTCGCTACTACCATGAACTGTAACTTGTAATGAATAAACATTAACTATAAACTAACGAATAAGATTATCTCTATGTGTCTTTTATATCTATCCATGATAAAAAGGATACACAAATAATGATCTGGTAGAGAAGTCACAGGCAGTTCCTGCAGACGTCTTAACACCAACATGGCAGGTCTTCAGCTGTTGTAAGGTTGGCTGGCCTAGCTGGTCATAGGTGTAGACACGCCTGGCTGCCTAGCTCTCCTTGGCCTGTTTCTCCACATCTCGGTATCACTTCGCTCATCCTCTGATTCAGCAGCCGGAACATCAATCTCCCTCTCCGAGCTATGTCTCTCCTCAATAGGCTCCTCTTCAGGCTGCAACTCCGGTACAAGTGCCCTCTCAGGCCTGTCTCAGAGTGTCTCTGTTTTAGGACAGAACTCTTCTGCTTCTGCATTCAGAGGTGTCTCAGCATGTCTCACTGCTGTCCAGAGACGATACTCCTCCTCACTGGAACTGTCTGTGTCTGTTCGGTAAGTATCATGTCTGGCTGTATGATCCCTTCTTGTTGTCCGTCTTTCTTTTCTTCTGTTGTTTTTCTCTTCAAGGTTGGGTTCATGACCTTCTGGCTCTTCAACCAGATAAGGGCATGGTAGCAGTAGGTTACGATGTAACACCCGTCTTCTCCCTGTTCCTTGCAAAGGTTCACATATACTGGACTATCAGGGCCTTTTCTTCTCTTGACAACATAAATCATGTCTTCCCAGTGGCTACGCAGCTTTCCAGTACCACCTCTGGGAGTGAGGTTTCTCACCAGGACATGATCACCTGGCACCAGAACAGAACTCCATGTGCGCTGATTGTAGTTTTTCTGTCCTCTCCTTGCACTTTTCTTCATGTTTTGCATCACAATAGCATAGGCTTCTTGCCTATGTGCTTCTTGTCTGTGACTGGTTCCTTTCTCCTCCTATCTTGGGGAACATTAGATCAACTGGTAAAGTTGGTTCACGACCAAAGAGAAGGAAGAATGGAGAGAATCCCGTTGTTTCGTGCACAGTTGAGTTATAGGCATGGACCACTTTGCTAGGTGTTCTTTCCACTTTGACTTCTGAGACTCTTCAAGCGTGCGCAACATACCCAGCAGCATTCTGTTGAAGCGCTCTGCAGGATTAGCTTGAGGGTGGTATGGGGAGGTGCGTGAATGGCGAATACCACAGTAGTCTTGTAGCTTGTGAAAGAGAGTATTTTCAAACTTTTTTCCCTGATCGTGATGTACCTTGGATGGGAAACCAAAACGCATAATAAAATCATCAAAGAGTTTTCTGGCCGCTGTCTTCCCAGACTTGTCTTTCATTGCGTAGGCCTGTGCGTATTTGGTAAAATGATCCACAACTACAAGTATATACTCCTCACCCCCTTTACACTTGTCTAAGTGTAGGTAGTCGATGGATATCATCTCAAACGGTGCAGAGGTCTCAATTCTTTGGATAGGTGTCCTGATTATTCTGTTAGGTTTTTTCCTTTTTATGCAGCGACACATCTGGGTAACATAGTGTTCCATTTCCTGTCTCATTTTTGGCTAGAAGAACCGTTCTCTTGCGAGAGCCACCATTTGATCGGCCCCTAAGTGTCCCATTTCCCCGTGGAGATGCTTGTACACAGTAGGCTTCAGGGACTCAGGAACAACTAACTGCTTTCTCGCTGCAGTCTCTCTTCTGAGGATACCCTCTCCATCAATCTTTAGATGGGGCTACTCTCTGAGAAGTTGTCTCACTGCTTCACTTTCTGACAGCTTGTCTTTATGTTTCAAGAATGCATGTGTTTTTTTCAAAGCCAGAGCTCTGCTAATGGCTAAATCAGCACTCTGGGCAGCTCTGATATCTTCCACTGCAAGAGGCTGGATTGGCTCTGAGATGTTACACCCCTCTGGCAGTGCATCGATGTTACATGTGACAGCAGAGATCCAATCAACATCTTGGGTTTTATCTCTTTCCAGAGCTTTTCCGATGCATTCGATAGCTTCCTGAGGGCATTCCTCTGTACACTCTCGCATGATCTCTTCAATGGGCTTTCGTCTTTGTGACAGGACATCCGCGTCTCTGTTTGCTGTTCCGGGTCTGTACTTCAATGTGAATCTATAATCAGCCACCTCTGCCACCAAGCGGAGCTCTGCTGCATTGAGCTTTGCTGACCTCGTGACATAGGTCAAAGTATTATTGTCACTATATACAACAAATTCAGGTGCATGGAACAGGTAGTCACGAAAATGTTCTGTGATGGCCCATTTTAGTGCCAATAATTCTAATTTGCCAGAATGTAGCTTCTAATTCTTTTCTGCCGGTGACAATGTCTGTGAGCCATAGGCAATGACCCTAAGAACACCCTCTTGACGCTGGTATAAAACTGCACCTAAGCCCTCTTCTGAGGCATCCACGTGAAGTACAAAGGGTTTCTCCAAGTCCAGATATGCCATCACTGGTGGATCTGTCAGCTGATCTACCATTCTGTTCAGTATTTCTTGGTGAATCATTGTCCACTGGACAGGATAGGACGGTGGCATCTGAGCAGACTTATGGCTCACAATCTTTCTTTTTTGGCTTTGTGTCTGTTCAGACTTAGACTTTGCTAACAGTTCGTAAAGAGGTTTGGCTATCCTGGAGAAGTCTGGTATATAGGATCTATAGTAACTGAGGACACCCATCAACTTTCTCACCTCTCTCACAGTGGTTGGTGTCTCATGCTTCAGTGCTTGAACTGCTTCCCCCTCTTTGGGATTCATCTTGTATCCCTCTGCAGAGATTACTTGACCCACATAACAGACCTCACTTTTGAAAAAGTCAAATTTTTGTCCTCAATTTATTATACTGCACTCTCTTTGCCGTAGCAGTACCTGTCTCACGTTTTGGATGTGTTGTTCAAAGCTGGAGATAAAACCTTAATAATCATCTAAATATAGGACACACACTTCATCTCTCAGATCTCCCAGGCATCCCTCCATGTAGCACTGAAAAGCTGCAGGCGCATTAGTAAGCCCAAACGGGATCCTCACCCATTCATACAGTCCCCATGGTGTTATGAATGCGGTGCAGGGTCTGCTTTTCTCACTCATGGATCCCTGGTGATAAGCCTAGCCCTGGTCCAACACCATGAACCAGGAGTTGCCCCCCAGGTTTTCCAGGATCTCCTGTATCCTCGGGATTGGATGACGATCCGGCTGTGTTTTTCCGTTCAGCAATCTGTAGTCTATGCACAAGCGTAGACCTCCATCTTTCTTCCTGACGCATACTACAGGTGAAGAATATGAAGAACAAGACTTCTGGATCCAGCCTCAACTGAGTAAGTCCTGTATGTGAGTTTTCACTTCTTGGTAGAGGTGTCTAGGGATTGCATTGTATGTTCTTTGCACAGGCACATTGTCTTTTAATTGTATGTCCATTTGCAAATATACGCTACACCCCGTGTCCCAATCATCCTTTGCAAAAACATCACATTCCTCGCTGAGCATTTGTTGTACCTGTTGCTGTCGGTCATCTGACAGATGGCTCAGGTCCACAGGTGGGTCCCAGGGCTCAGGTTGTGGCATCCGGCTGGATTGCTGTGCAAGTGAGGTGACACTGCTGCTGTCTCGTGTCTCAGGTCTCTGATCAACCACAGACTTTGTCTGCGACGGGTAGATGGCATCAACACTGTGCAACCATCCAAGTGTCTTGCAACTACACAGCATGATGTCATTGTCAGTTAGGTTTTCAGCGGTAACCTCTATTTTACCGTTATCTTCTGAAGGGAGCTGAATTAACTGCTCTCTGATGACTAAGCCTGTTGGCCATGGTGTCTCATGGTTCGGCTCCAACACTACATGTGAAGCACTCAACACTCTCTTATTTAGCCGGCTGCATGGCACCACTACCACTTCGTTTTTCGGGATGGTCACTGGTTGTCTGCCTACTCTGGCCATGTGGGGTTGGTTCTCAAGCTTTCGTTTCTTTAAAACAGACAAGACATCTCTTGCCGTTTTGTGCCTTACCTCCAGTGCTGAGAACAGCCTTTCCACCATGTGACCAGAAGGAGTACATTCTCCACAGGTGTCGGTCTTCAATGCTAGTTCTTCGATGTCACTGCTGGCAACCAGGATTGGGACCACGACAGGTTTGTCACTCATCCCAGTCACAGCATTCTTAGACAAGGTGAATTTGATTTCCATCCATCCATCATGTTCCATTTGCAGCTGAAAGCTCCAATGCTCCCTCCTCAAGCAGCTCCTCCACTGGTCTCACCTTAACATCTGGCAGGTATTTTCTTTTCCAGTTCGTTCCCACTATTGATACCTGTGAACCGGTGTCCCACAGTATTGAAGTGTCAACTCCCCCTAGGGAGGCTCGAACTAGACATCTCTTCCCTACTAGCTTGGCTGTTTGTCGCTGTTTACCAGTGATTGGTGCTCTTAAGCTGAACAGATCCACATTGTCTGTGTGTTCGGCAGGATGAATCAGAATTTCAATTTTGTTTGTACTAGCTGAGGTATTTCTCATTCTACAACCTGATGCACAGTGTTCTGCGCTGCCACACTTATAACAGTGACTACACCTTCCATCCGGATTGGACAATTGACACTGCTGACACTGTTTCCTATTTACAGTCTTTGGCTGTGGATGATATTTTCAGTTCGGTTGTTCACTCACTCTCATTGGTTGGGGCTTAGAGGTCTTGTGGAGACTAGCAATTTGAGTGGTGAGGTTCTGAATAGCTTCACATATAACTTTATTACCTTGATCAACCTTTTCCATCAGTGTATCACGTTTGTTTGTCTCATAGTGTTTATTCTTATTGTTTGGTTTATTCACGTAGCTTTCCTTTCCACATTCCTCACTTTCCTCACTAACCGCTGCAATTTTGATCATCTTTGCTTTCGATGTAGTTGACAACTTATTCTTTATGTATATATTCATGTTTAAAAAAAAAAAGCACCCCAGAAAAAAGGGCACTTTCTCGCGAGGAAGAAAAAGGGCAGGTGCTCAAGCCCCCGATCCGTCTCTCGACCTCCGACAGTCTTGTATCCAACTCAGAAAATTTCATTTCCATCGCCGTATTACACCGAGATCTTCTACGTCAGCAACAACTTTCGTCAGCATTACAGACATGCTCGCCAGTTGCTGCTGAAATTCTCCCATTACCATCCAAACCGAGTCCCTGATCTGCGGGCCTGTCAGAGGTTTCAGTTTGAGCATGTAAGCGTCTCCAGAGCCAGATACTTTTCAATTCTTTGCCATGTTGACTTAAGATTTTCAGGAGGATAATTATATAAATATGAAGCAACTTTTTTCATTTATTAAAAAAGGATGACATTGTAGCATTTTTTCCCAAATCACGTCACTGTATGACCGCGTCGCCATGTTTGTGACCAGAATTCCATTTACCAGAGATCTATACCAGCTGTCACCTAATTGCATATTCTGATTGTGTTAACTGTGCAGACTGTTTCATCCATAATTTTTACCACCAATGGTACACAAAAGGAGGCACTAAATCTTTTTTTTTTTTTTTTGTGACCCGTGTGATGTTATCATTACATTCAATTATTAAATGAGCATAATTTTTTAGGTGTCTATTTTCTAGAGCATTTACAGTAATTCTCAGTATCCATAAATTGCTATCTATTTGTCTGTCTGTCTGTCTGTCTGTCTGTCTGTCTGTCTGTCTGTCTGTCTGTCTGTCTGTCTGTCTGTCTGTCTGTCTGTCTATCTATCTATCTATCTATCTATCTATCTATCTATCTATCTATCTATCTATCTATCCATCCATCTTTCTTTCTTTCCATGGTATCTGCAGGTCGAAGGAAAGACATTTAAGACTTTTTTGACCACTTTCGCCACTGAGGCAACTTGGTTGTCTCTGGACATGTTTTTTTTATATTTAATTGTGCATTTATGTGTTTTCTTTTTTTATATAAGTTAATACAACATTAGATCTCTAAATTCATTCATTATAAATCCACATATCACAAAGTATGTAGCCTATATTGTGACCCTTCTCTTCAGTCACTTGCTTTCTAGCAAGACATGACGCATTAGACCAGTGCTTTGGCAACGTCACCGCTTATGTCAAACACGGAAGTGGTGGCAAAAACCAAGCGCAAAAACGAAATTATTGGTAGATACCTTTAACAAATACTTTAACAGGTAGTTAAAGGGCAGTTCATTTAAAAATGAAATTTCTGTCATCACTGTTCACCCTCGAGTCTGTATGAATTTTTCTCTGCTGTGGAACAAAAAAAAAAGCAAATGTTTAGTCTCATTCACTGTCACTGCATTTTCTTTTCATTCAATGTAAGTGAATGGTGACTGAAACTCCCTAATATCTCCTTTCCACTGAAATAAGAAAGTCATACAGGTTTGCACAGCATGAAGGTAAGTGATGTCAATTTTCAGTTTTGTGTGAAATATCTCAAGTAAAAGTCAAAAACAGATAAGTTACCTTAAAAATGGCCATTTAAAGTTGACAAGGTGTATTGAAAATGTTAACACATTAAATTATGAAAGAGAACTGTGCTGCATAAATAGTTATGATGTATATTGAAAACAGATTATATACTAAATATTAAATATAGATAATATATATTATGTATATTAATAATATTATAATATTTATATAATTATATTATTTCTGTTTTGTACATTATGCATTTGGCAGACGTTTTTATCCAAAGCGACTTACAGTGCAATTATTACAGGGACAATCCCCCCGGAGCAACCTGGAGTTAAGTACCTTGCTCAAGGACACAATGGTGGTGGCCGTGGGGTTCGAACCAGCGACCTTCTGATTAACAGCCCTGTGCTTTAGCCACAACTAAATGTTGTATATTATTACAAATATACAACACTCACAATATTGTATATTATTACAAACATTTTTAAATTGACCGATTCAGATGGCAGAGAAAAAACCTGTATATGTCAGATCTAGAGAGATGTAACAGGTGTATTTGTGCAGCTGAGTAGTGCTTTATAATTCTTATCAAATGTGATGTAAAATAAAGAAGCACCACGATTTTAACAGCATCAAAAGACCGCTTCAACCTCTTGCACTTCGTTGAATGCACCTCTTGCAACATTGACAGCTTTGTTGATTATAAGCAGGAGTGATGGTGTTACCGCATCACTCGCTTACAGAGATGCAGAATAATTCCATTTGAATTTCTGATTAACGGGTTTTTGAAGGTTTGTACATGTGTAACATAGTAAGTTCAGTAAAAATGCGCTTCCCTGCACGAACTCACATAAACTCAAGCGTCAGCTGCTAAATGCTGGCTGAGAGAGAGAGAGAGAGAGAGAGAGAGAGAGAGAGAGAGAGAGAGAGAGAGAGAGAGAGAGAGAGAGAGAGAGAGAGAGATTATGATTTTGACTATCTATCTCGCTGCTGAATGTATGTCAGAGAAATACTGCAACAAAATAAAATACACAATAATCTGCTAAACTAACTGTTGGCTTCATGCTTTCGTTCAGAAAATTGTCCAGAAACGGGATAGCATTAAATTTATCATTGTCCAAGTGAATTCACCATAATGTCAATTTTCTGATCTGTGCTTCAATGTTATCAAAAAAAGGGGAAGAGTGAAGCGTTTTTACACGGAAATCCTTTGGCTGAAAATTTAAGATCATCAGAAAATGTTGGAACTAGCGGTGAGTTTTTCTCCTATCAAAGATCATAAACTATTCAAACAAAAAATTTCCTCTAGAAAGTCACTGATCTTCTCTGTGGTAAAGCAGCTGCTGGTGTTCTGCCCACATCTCTTGCAAGGGAACTTTAAAAAGGTTGCTCTTGTTATGTGCAGACTGCTCCATCACTAAAACAAAAAACAAGGCAACAACATAAAAATCAGCAATGCAACCAAAATCTGCAGCTACAAATTTGTATCAGACAGAAACAAGATGACAATATACAATTAAACAATACGACAATAATCTAAAATCCTAAATTGACATAAGAAAGAAACAAGGTGACAATATACACCCACTGAGCACTTTACTATAGGAACACCTGTACACCTACATATTCATGCAATTATATAATCAATCAATCATGTGGCAACAGTGCAATGCATACAATCATGCAGATATGGGTCAGGAGCTTTGGTTAATGTTCACATCAACCATCAGAATGAGGAAAAAATGTGATCTCAGTGATTTCGACTGTGGTATGATTGTTGGTGCCAGATGGGCTGGTTTGAGTATTTCTGTAACTGCTGATCTCCTGGTACTTTCATGCACAAAAATCTCTAGAATTTACTCAGAATGATGCCAAAAACAAAAAGAAAAGCATCTCAGAATACACAACACATCGAACCTTGAGGCAGATGGGCTACAACAGCTGAAGACCACACTGAAGACTGGAAAAATTAAGCCTGGTATGATGAATCTAGATTTCTGCTGAGGCACACAGATGGTAGGATCAGAATTTGGCACCAACAACATGAATCCATTAACCCAATCTGCCTCGTGGCAACAGTCCAGGCTGGTGGTGGTATTGTATTGGTGTGGGGAATGTTTTCTTGTCAAACTTTGGGCCCGTTAATACCAATCAATCATCACTTGAATACCACAGACTATTTGAGTATTGTTGCTGACCATTTGCATCCCTTCATGGCCACAGTTTTCCCATCTTCTAATGTCTACTTCCAGCATGATAATGCACTGTCACAAAACAAAATTCACCTCAAACTGGTTTCATAAACATGGCAATTAATTAATTGTCCTTCAGTGACCTTCCCAGTCACCGGATCTGTATCCAATAGAACACCTTTGGGATGTGGTAGAATGGAAGAATGGCAGCATGAATGTGCAGCTGACAATCTGCAGAAATTACATGATACAATCATGTCAACATGGACCAGAATCTCAAAGTAATGTTTCCAACATCTTGTGGAATCCATGCCACGAAGAATTGAGGTTGTTTTGAGAGTAAAGTGAGGCCCTACCCAATATTTGTATAGTGTTCCTTATGTGTTCGATGAGTCTACATATAAACAATAATCTGCAATTTCATATTTGTAAAAGAATAAAAAAAAAGACAATATACAAATAAACGTCTCGGTTACAAATAAACGTGCCCTGATGGAGGGAATGAGACGTTGTGTTGCTGAGTTGACACTAGGGGTTGCTCCTGCGGAGCACGGTCATCTCTGATTTTGAGAAAAGGCCAATGAGAATTGGCGTGTGGAATTTGCATGCCACTCCCCCGGACATACGGGTATAAAAGGAGTGACGCTGCAAATACACATCAGGTATCCCACTGAGGAGCCGAGCCAAAGACCCGGCGCTTTCAGCGGATGGTTCAGTATTGTGGCTAGCGGGAACACAACGTCTCGTTCCCTCCATCAGGGAATGGAGGTTACGTCAGTAACTGAGACTTTCCCATCTGTCACTCAGTCGACGTTGTGTCTCTGAGTTGACACTAGGGGTCCCATGGAAAACGGCACAGAGCTGAACCGAGTTACGCAGACTAGCGGTGCGAGACGGGCAAACCTCTGTGTGCCTCGTAGCCAGCGCAGCAAGCCGTCGCATAACTACCCCCAACACACTGGCAGGCATGAAGCGGTCCCCTGCACCTAGGGGGAACGGCTAACTGCTCAGAAGTATAAGGACTGGCTGGCCCAGCCGGGGCCTTCTCTCTATTTTTCTCCGCTGTAAAAGGAACGAAATCGTTTGGCTGCACAAGCAAATATGCACAAGCGATACGAACTTACCTGTTTGTGTCACCTGATAACACACGGGACGAAACTGGCTCAACCTTGAGGTTATAGAACCTCGCAAAGGTGTTAGGTGTTGCCCAATCCGTGGCTCTACATATGTCTGCTAAAGAGGCGCCATGGGACAACGCCCATGGAGCCGCAACGCCCCTGGTAGAATGGGCTCGAAGGCTAGCAGAGGGGGGGCACGTGCTGGGCGTGGTATGCCATCGTGATGGCATTGACGACCCAGTGGGCGATCCTCTGTTTGGAGACAGCGCTTCCCTTCCGCTGTCTGCCAAAGCAAACAAAGAGCTGCTCAGAGCTTCTAAAGCCCTGCGTGCAGTCCAAGTAGATGCGAAGAGCACGCACCGGACACAGCAACGTAAAGGTTGGGTCTGCCTCCTCCAGGGGCAGCGCTTGCAGGTTCACCACTTGATCCCTAAAGGGGGTCGTGGTAACCTTGGGCACGTAGCCCAGTCGGGGTCTCAGGATGACGTGAGAGTAAGCCGGACCGAACTCTAGGCACAGTTCGCTAACAGAGAACGTCTGCAGGTCCCCTACCCTCTTGATGGAGGTGAGCGCCTTCAGGAGGGCAGTCTTCAGAGAGAGCGCCTTTAGCTCTGCTGACTCAAGGGGCTCGAAGGGAGCCTTCCGAAGGCCCTGAAGGACCACGGAGAGGTCCCACGAGGGAATGAGGCGCGGCCTGGGAGGGTTTAACCTCCTCGCGCCTCTCAGGAACCTGATGATCAAATCGTGCTTCCCTAAATACTTACCTTCCACTGCATCGTGATGTGCCGATATAGCGGCTACATACACCTTCAAGGTGGAGGGGGACAGCCGTGGAAAGCACTGATCCAACTGCGCATCTCTGGGGGTCTTCACCACGGGAAGAACACCACTGAGCAAACAGACGTCACTTCAGGCCGTAAAGACGCCTCGTTGAGGGGGCTCTCGCCTGAGTGATCGTGTCTACCACCACTCTCGCCTGAGCGATCAAGTCTACCGCGTCCCATCCAAGGGCCAGAAGAAGGTCCTTCCTCAGGGGAATTCGCCAGGGGGGGGCTGTCTCGAGGAGCATGAGGTCCGAGAACCAAATCCGGGAGGGCCAATAAGGGGCCACTAAGAGGACCTGCTCCCTGTCCTCCCTGACTTTGCACAGCATCTGTGCAAGTAGGCTCACTGGGTGAAACGCATACTTGCGAAGCCCCGGGGGCCAGCTTTGTGCCAGGGCATCTGTGCTGAGGGGGGCTTCGGTCAGAGAGTACCAAAGTGGGCAATGGGAGGAGTCCGGGGAAGTGAACAGGTCTACCTGCGCTTGGCCGAATTGACTCCAGATCAGCTGAACCAACTGGGGGTGGAGCCTCCACTCTCCCCTGGATGTAACCTGCCGCGACAGCACGTCCGCTGTGCTGTTGAGGTAACCTGGGATATGTGTGGCCCGCAGCGACTTGAGTCGCTCGCTAGAATGCGTCTCTGCGTAAGCATCTTGAACAGGAGTCTGTGCAGAGCCCGGTTCAGAACTCGCAGATCGAGGATTGGCCGCAACTCGCTGCCTCTTTTGGGTACGATGAAGTAGGGGCTGTAAAACCCATTCTTCATCTCGGCTGGAGGGACAGGCTCTTTCGCACCCTTCTGTAGAAGGGAGGCGATTTCCGCACGCAAGGCAGCGTCGTTCTCGCCTCTCACCGTGGTGGGGCAGACGGCGTTGAACCTGGGCGGGCGCCTGGCGAACTGAATCATATAGCTGAGTCGGACGGTCCTGATCAACCAACGCAACGGGTTGGGGAGTGCAAGCCACGGCCCCAAACTCCGGGGGACCAAGAGGGACCAAGGGGACTATAGCATCGGACGTACCGGCAGGTGGGGCCTCGCAATGGGGTGGAGCCCGGGGTGCTGAGTCTAGGGACATCGAAGCACTTACCTGGCTCCTTGTGACCGCTCCCGGAACAGCCTGGGACGGGGAAGGAAGAATTTCGTCCTCGTGGCCTGCGGAGACTGTCGGCTCGGAGGCAGGGTTGTGCCGTGGCTGGGTGCGTGGAAGCGGAAGACCCAGTTCCAGGGCGCTGTACCTGCCAAAGAGAACCGGTGGCCGGCAGTTGTGATAACGGCGGCCAGGGAGAACGGAAGTGGAGCCCAGGGGCTGAGGAAACTGCTCTTTTTATTTAAATGTGGGTACCGCAGCCCGTTGGGTGTGCAGTGAAATAAATTCCAAAAGGAAATAAGGATTCTCCACCCGCCCCTCCGGCGGGGGAGGGAGTGGTCTGCTTACCAGCGAAGTGCAGTCCCGGGGCGCGTCGAAGCCTTCTTAGGTTTCTTGGCGGACTGTCGTGAGGCGGGGGGCGTCGCCGTCCTGCGGGTAGCTCCGCGCCGGGGCCGGCCCCGAGGGGCAGGCTGTGGCAGGACTGGTGTTGGTACCGCAGGGGGACGCGCTGGGCGATGAGCAGACGGGTTGTGGGGTCTGTAGCTCTGCCTGGGCCTGTAGCTCCGCCTGCTGTATAGCCTCCGTCTGCCTCCTTACCGTTGAGAACTGCCGGCCGAAGTCTCCAACGGTGTCGCCAAACAGCCCAACCTGGGAGATGGGGGCGTCAAGGAAACGTACCTTGTCAGCCTCTCGCGACTCGACCAGGTTGAGCCATAGGTGGCGCTCCTGGACCACCAAGGTGGACATCGCCTGCCCGAGAGCCCGTGCCGTGACCTTCGTTGCCCGGAGGGCGAAGTCGGTCGCTGAACGCAGCTCCTGCATTAGACCTGGGTCAGGACTACCCTTGTGTAGTTCTCTAAGTGCCTTGGCTTGGTGCACCTGCAGGAGTGGCATGTAAGGCGGAGGCGGCGTGTCCAGCGGCACTGTAGGCTTTAGCCGTCAGAGATGACGTCAGCCTACAGGCCCTGGACGGAAGCCTCGGGCGCTTCCACCAGGTGGAGGCGTTTTGCGAGCATAAGTGCACCGTGACCGCTTGGTCCACCTGGGGAATCGCCGTGTAGCCCCTTGCCGCCCCGCCGTCGAGGGTAGTGAGAGCGGAGGAGCTTACCGCTCTCGTGCGGGCAGTGAAAGGTGCCTGCCACGAGTGCGTAAGCTCCTCATGCACCTCCGGGAAGAAAGGAACGGGGGTGGAGCGTGGCCGTAAGCGCCGTAATGGCCCCAGGAACTAATCGTCGAGCCGCGAGGGTTCGGGGGGAGGCGGAGGGTTCCACTCCAGCCCGACACTCGTGGCTGCCCGGGCAAGCATGGCTGTCAGCTCCGCGTCAGCCTGCGACTGAGCCGCCGCACCCGAGGGTGGGAGCTCAGCCGAGTCTTCAGCGTCAGACATGACAAACCCGCTCTCCGATGCCGCGATCGAGATCTCATCGTCATCAGGCGCTCCGAACGAGATCGGGGGTCCGCTATGAAGCGAACCGGCAACCGCGCCCCAGCGCTCGGTTGGAGCATACGAGCGTGGTGGGGAGGTCCGTGGGGTTGTACCCGGCGGAGAGGCTCCCACTGAGGTCCCCATATCGTCCCCAGCGCTAGCCGACACCGCCTCATACCCGTAGATAGAAGGACCGAGTCGGGGAGCGGCTGGGGTGGCTCGCGCTCTTACGAGTGCGAGCCTTGACCGCAACGTAGCCATGGCCATGCTCTCACAGTGAGAGCATGAACCATCCACGAACGCTGACTCTGCATGGGTAGCACCCAGACACAAGAGGCAGCGATCGTGGCCATCAGACGGGGAGAGAGAACGACCGCAACCAAGAAACACACACAAACTGAAAGACATCTTGAAAAAGACGCTTCACCATTTGTGCCACTCTTTTAGAGAAATATACTCTTTTAATGGTGTTTTTATATATTTATATATATATATATATATATATATATATATATATATCTATATATATACGTATATATATGAGAATATAAATATATATATAAACGAAGTTATTCACTCCATAAGTTCTTTTATCAGCTGCTGAAGCGCCCGGGGGTGTATGCTCAGCACAACCTAGTATGCGAGGGGGAGGACCGCTGGAAAGCACCGTAAAACCAACAGCTTGCAGAGATGAATGAAACAGCAGAGGAATTCAGCTCTGTGACTGCTCTCTCGGCTCCGAAGAAGATATCTGATGTGTATTTGCAGCCTCACTTGTTTTATACCCGTATGTCCGGGGGAGAGGCATGCAAATTCCACACGCCAATTCTTATTGGCCTTTTCTCAAAATCAGAGATGGCCGTGCTCCGCAGGAGCGACCCCTAGTGTCAACTCAGCGACACAACGTCGACAGACGGGGAACGGTAAAACGCTACTGCAATCCTAAATGAGCATTTCCCTATACCTTACATTAGGGCTCGTTTCGGAAAGTTTCTTTAGGTGCTTCTCTGTCAATATCAGTGCTCTTGCCATGTTTGAGGGAGGAAAAACACTCACTTTGTGATAATCTGCTGTTTTACATCTCTTGCCATATGCCCAATACAATTAGCTACTGTATCATTTGACACTGGTATCAGTGCTAATTGATCTGCAAATCTTTCTCAACACATAACTCTCTTTAGCTCAGTGTTAGAAATAAAGAGTTTTCTAAACGATAGCAGTGCCTTTTCTCTCCGTCTTTTATTGAGTCGTGAATGAACCAGTACAAAGTAATGAAACCAACGTTGGGGAGAAAAGTATGCATCTCCCCTTCTCCTGGATAACATTCAAATATATAGGACAATACTGAAGGGAGTTCACATCTCTAAACCAATAGAAATATACATTACCTCATAGATAACAAATCCATATGTTGGTCTCCTTCGAAACCCTGAGAGCCTAAATCCTATATGAAAAAGCTACTCTCTACTAGGGCCTGACGGACCATGCCATAGACATTCATATAAAGTACACAAACACACAGAAAGAAAGAAATAAGGAGAGGAGGGGGCTCTTACACTCCAAGTTAATATGAAATAGATGTTTGATAATGTATTTGGAATGGAATGTCCCAACACAGCATTTTCTATCTTGGACAGAGCTGAGATATACCTATTTCTGACACTCAGGGTAAAAAAAAAGTCTCACCTAAATTGTATATATTGTGGTTATTCATATACCCTGAATTTTTGTTAAACATTCTAAATCAAAGGGAGATTTTCACATATTAATCTTACATTTCTTCAGAGGTATAAAGTTCACAGAAGCCAAAAATAGAGTGTACATATTCATTGCTATGTCGATATATTATATGACAAATAATTCACCCACATAACACTGAGTTTTGTTTGTTTGTTTGTAAGCTGCTTTGAAACAATGTGTATTCTGAATTGATTTGATGAACAGGCACAGAGGAAACTAGTACACCATATATACTGTACAACACGTGGCTGCATTAATCCACAAAATGCAAACCTGCTTAAATTAAATAACAAGATATGCTATATTTCATACTAACTAGACCAATGCATCAGTATATAAGTCATAATGATATAGTGAAAGCATGCAGCCTCAGAGCATGCAACTCAATTCTACAGTCAGATTAATGTTTGCTCAAACACTTGAATAAAAGCAATAGACATTCTATGTGACCAAACCGAAAATGTTTTACATAAGATCTTTTATTCCATCTAGTCATGCCAGATCAAACAATAAAATTAATTTACATTGTTGTAAACTATAAAGGCTTATTTACAAAATGAACTTAAATATGAGCAGAAAATACAGATCACAATGTAGGCCTATTCTGAAAAGCAGAAATCTCCAAAGCCACAAATAACTACTCTGAAACACACCAGAAACATATATAGCAACTCTTATATAATTCAAGTCCCTAAGTATTAATTAAAATAATTAAAATACGCTTAATTAAAGTGTGTCAGAGCTGCCATCTAGTGATCCACTATGAAACATACAAGAATAAGCATATTGTTAGTCATAAATCTATATATACAGTATATATATGCTGGCAGCATATATATACTGGAATATATATATTGGAATAATGTACAGATTTTGCTCTTATGGAAGGAAAATGGTACTTTTATTCATCAAAGTGGCATTCATCTGATCGCAATGTATAGTCAGGTCATTAATAACGTGAAAAACGGCTATTACAATTTGAAAAGAAAATTTCAGAACTTATTAAACTACTTCAAAGAGTCAAATGTCATAAATCAATCCTCTACGTGCAGCAATGACAGCTTTACGGATCCTTGGCATCTGTCAGTTTGTCCAGATACTCAGGTGACATTTCACCCCACACTTCCTGTAGCACTTGTCATAGGTGTGGCTGTCTTTTTGGGCACTTCTCACGCACCTTACAGTCTATCTGATCCCACAAATGCTCAATGGGGTTAAGATCCATAACACTCTTTTCCAATTATCTGTTGTCCAATGTCAGTGTTTCTTTGCCCACTCGAACCTTTTCTTTTTGTTTTTCTGTTTCAAAAGTGGCTTTTTCTTTGCAATTCTTCCCATAAGGCCTGCACCCCTGAGTCTTCTCTTTACTGTTGTACATGAAACTGATGTTGAGCAGGTATAATTCAATGAAGCTGTCAGCTGAGGACATGTGAGGCATCTGTTTCTCAAACTAGAGACTCTGATGTACTTATCCTCTTGTTTAGCTGTGGCCTAAATGTGGCGTTCCACATCTCTTTCTGTCCATGTTAGAGCCAGCTGTCGTTTGTCTTTGAAGACTTTAGTGTACACCTTTGTATGAAATATTCAGTTTTTTTTGTTTTGGCAATTTCAAGCATTGTATAGCCTTTGTTCCTCAAAACAATGATTTACTGATGAGTTTCTAGAGAAAGCTGCTTCTTTTTTGCCATTTTTTACCAAAAACATGCCAGTCTATTGCATACTGTAGCAACTCAAAAACAAACAAGACAATGTTAATCATTATTTAATGAACCAAATGGCTTTCAACTGTGTTTGATATAATGGCAAGTGATTTTCTAGTAACAAATGATCCATTTAGCATGATCACTCAAGGATAAGGTGTTGGAGTGATGCTGCTGTCTAGATTTGATCAGAAATTACTTTTTTCAAATAGTGATGGAGCTGTTTTTTTACATCAGTAATGTCCTGACTAGGCCTATATTTTGTGATCAGTTGAATGTCAATTTTCCTCTTGAACAGCCCAACAGAGAAATGGGTATTGTGACGTCAGAGGAAACACATTGCACACGCGTCTCAAAACCCGCAGAAGATGAAGTCGTGGAGAGTTCTAAACAAAAGAGTTTACTTGTTGCTTTTGGCTTAGGCTACTCACTGTTTCTTTCTTTCCTTTTTTGTGTAATTATATATTTTTTTAATTTATTTATTATTTACTTTGCTGCTTTGAAACAACATGTAATGAAAAAAAAAGTGCCGCACAAATGAACTGTACTGTTGTAGTCGTACTCAAATGATGCTTTTTCTCCTTTACACACGAGGGCGCCATTGAACTATATTACTGCTTTAGTTAAAGTCTGTCAATTGAGCGTAAAACTAATCCAATTTGTTAACATTGGTTGACCGACTGTCAATATTGGTGTAATTACGAGTGAAATGTACAGTAAATTATCTTCCATTTGTTTACTCCTAACAACAAAGCAATTCCTGTACACACATGCAAGGGATGTGCGTAATACTTGTGCAGATATATATTTGTTGGTTTAACCCGCCCTCACTGCATGCCTGAAGGAGTTTGACCACAATCTTTCCTCACAACACCGGAAATATTGCCTTGGACAGCGTCGCCGAACTTTTAGAAAACATGTAATGAGACAAACAAACTCAAAAGGACATTCAGTAGTGGTGTCATATATCTCATGAATAAGTGAATATTAGGGGATGATGAAGAGAGCAGGTGAGTTATTTTCTTGCTTTTACACAACAACATTTATTATAAACTACCATAGAAAGAGTTAAGTCATATGTACAAATTTTTAGATAGTACCAAACCGCTGTTCAGTTTTAAATAACATTGCACCATTTTAACACACAATGAGGTTGGAAAAGTTACTTTTCATGTCGCTTGGTTGAGTTGGGACAACTTCTGAAGGCAAATAATTTTGAATTTGGGCTTTAACATTTGATAAGTCTATTAGGTTTGTTCCTTTTAATAAAGTTATATAATATAGTATACATCTTGTTGAATTTGCTTTAACTTTGTGTTGTTGTTTTTCATTAAAGCTGGGAAATTTCCAGGGACATTTATTAATGAGCAATATGCAAACTGAAAATGAATGACAGCACCACCCCGGATGTGTTGTTCTCCTAAACCTTAAATTATGTTTGAGGTCTGATTAAATGTCTGAGAGACCCTAATCCTCTTTTAATAGCTCAAAATGCATGCTTAACAATAAAGTACACTGTGTGGCTTTTCTGAATTTTATGAGAACTGATAACAACTTGATAGCATGATTAAAATGTCCCTAATTGTCTTTCCACATTGGAGGCTTGTCATATTGGATTTGGTATATATTTTCATGTTCGTGCTGTGGTCACATTTTCCGCAAACAGAAATAGCATACATTTCCTGCATTTAATAAACACACACACACACACACATTTCTAAAAGCTGAATGTAGATTTTTAGAGGAATAACTCAGCTCTGTAGGTCCATTCAGTGCAAATGAATGCTGGCCAGAATGGGAAACTCCAAAAAGCACATAAATGCAGCATGAAAGTAATCCATACGACTCCAGCGGTGAAATTCATGTATTCAGAAGCAATATAATTAGGGTGGGTGAGAAACAGATCAATATTTCAGTCCTTTTTACTATCACACTTTCCCTTTGGTAATTGCCATTCTTCGTGCTTATTGCCACGTTCTCCCAAAAAGAGAAGAATTTTACGTCCTATGAACGCACATAGGAGGGCTGTCACTTCTGAAGACATTGATTTAACTACTGGAGTTGTCTGGATTACTTTCATACTGCCTTTATGTGTTTTGGACCATTCACTTGCATTGTGTGGACCTACAGAGCTGAGATATTTTTCTAAAAATATTTGCTTGTGTTCAGCAGAAGAAAGAAAGGCATGCTCATCTGGGATGGCATGAGAGTGTGTAAATGATGAGAGATTTTTCATATTTGGGTGAACTATTCCTTTAATATAGACCTACCATGAGCTCTGAGGTTGTTAATTGATGTTGTATGCTTCTGTTTAACCCATCCGTCCAGGTTATTTTAACTTAATTTTTTAGAAACAATGTTTAATAGTGTTATTCTTGGTGATGAAATACACTACCTATAATTCAGCAGAGAATGATCCACCAATCAGAGAAGCACAGCCAACAAAGCATGCCAAACATTTTCATTGTTTTAAATACATTGTTTCTATACTTATTATCAACAACTTATCAATCAACCTACTGGGATTTTGTCCCCCCTCGCAATACCATTTTAAACGTTCACAATAAGTTCATAGTATTGTATTTAGTTAGACACAACATTTACTAATTATAGTGTAATTTAACCTTGTTTTTATCTCTCTGGATCCTTTATTTGTCACAGCAGGTGAGCAGAAACCACCTTTGGCTCCAAAACCAAAATTTCTTCCAACACCAGCGCAAACAGAACTTCCACTTGCTTCAAAGTTACGTGTTTATCAGCGTGCCCCACCAACTGTTAAAAGTAACATCAAGCCTGCTTTGCCACCAAAACCATGCCTCTCCAAAATTCCTCCTCTCCCCTCTTTCAGGACAAAACCTCTGACATCCAAGGTTGAGCACCAAGCTAATTTTCAACACAAATCAGACATCACAAGAAATGTTAGCTTTCTAAATGTCAGAAATGGAACACACACAGGGAACAACAAACCAGAGTGGGATTACGTAATTCCAATTTGTGTTTGTAATGACAGAAATTGTGCAGATTGCTCCACAGAGGAAAACAAACAAAAAGTTCTTCAACACAATAAAAGTACAGATCCATGGAAGGAAAGCAAAACAGAAGGTTCTGAAATGAGTCCACCCAAACCTCAGTTGAGAACATCAGAGGATCAGAAATTTGTGGTGAATAAACCAGCCTTGTCAAGGTGCATCTCTAGAAAGGACTCATACAATAATAATCTTATTGAAAAACCTCAGATTTGGAATACAGGGCATTTGAAGGCAAATCAGAGCATCATTCTGAATGGAAAATGCAGATTTAAGGCCCAAACTACCAGGATGCACCAGAAGAACATTGTTTCTAGTATTCATTCATTAATTGATAGTAAGCCATCACCTGACCCCACTGAATGTACACAAATATCAAGTAAAAGTGTACAATGTAGTCTGTCCCCTGATAAAGTTCATGCTGTTTCTAGGCCTCCTAAGAAAGTTCCTCCTGATGTCATGCAGCAAAAAGCTAATATTAACATTCAGGAGTCATCAGGACTTAACAAGGTAGATCTTACTGTCTTACCTGTTGATATAAACAGTTCAGATCTGTTGCAGAAAGGTCCTCACAAGGAGAATATCACCACTGTGAGACCTTCTAGAGAGATCAAAGGTAATCAAAGGGGTGTTAACAGTACCCAATGCAACAGCAAGGGCACCCCCATTCCTGCCCCACGCCAGAAGATCCATCGGTTGCAACATAATAAAACCCAGGATGTGTGCCAACATGCACCAGGGACTGAAAATAAAGAGCAAGATCTGGATGGATTCCCCAGTGCCTTTGAGAACTTCTTAACAAGCAATCAACATCCTACAACAAAGATGACAAGCCAGAAACGTCAACCTGATATCTTTAGGAAGGATAGCGTTGGGACTATAGAATTTTCAGTAGATGGACGCCTTATAAAGACAAGGACATTCAGAGCGCATTTTTCCGAAATGAAGAATGAAGATCACAAAACTGAAGTTGTCAGTCTGAGCCAACCAATTAAGAAGCTTGAAGAAGAAGACCAAAAGGTTGGCTTCAAACTCAAGCCTAAATCCAAATCCTTATCCTCAGCAGACATGCATAGATCTGATGGCCTAAAGAAGACCTCATTTCTAAGGATCATGGACCTTGACATCAGTGTCAAAAAAGTGCCTCAAAAGCTGTTTGTCAAGAGTGGGCAGGCACTTGATTGCACTGCAGTTACAAATGAACAAACAGTCGACGCGGAATGCTATTCAGATAGAAACCAAAACGAAGTGTGTTCTGAAAGACGGATATCACTGCACAATATTTACCCAGATGGATTGAATGTGATGCCAGTAGTAAATGGGATTAAAACTGAAATTGAGCAAAATGTAGATGACCTTGAGGTAGATCTACAGAATTCTGGTCAATATGAACATATATATGAAGATATCCCTGAATATGAAAACCTCCCTCAATGTAACACTACAAATGCACAGGACACCAATATTTGCCAAAGCCAGTCTTGCAAGTACGAGGACGACGGTATTTATGAAATTCCTGATGTGTTCCCTGGAAACTCTGCAGACACCAAAGAGCAGCAGGATTTTCTTAAAAGGTACATGAATGTCATAGTTTATAATAGAGGTTAACCAAAAAGTTTTTTTTTAAATGGCTGATGGCGATTTTTGACTAAAGTCCAAATATAATGCCAATTTATCACACAATTTAATGTATTAGTAAATTAAATAAAGATGAACTGGCAAAAAATCTATTACTAACTTTCATTTAGCATTATATATATATACTCAAAATCTGTGTTCTGCAAAAGAAAGAAAGTCATGCACATCTGGGATGGCACGAGAGTGTGTAAATTATGAGAGAATTTTCATATTTGGGTGAACTATTCCTTTAATATAGACCTACCATGAGCTCTGAGGTTGTTAATTGATGTTGTATGCTTCTGTTTAAGCCATCTGTCCAGTTTATTTTAACAGAATTTTTTGAAACCATGTTTAATAGTGTTATTCTTGGTGATGAAATACACTACCTATAATTCAGCAGAGAATGATCCACCAATCAGAGAATCACAGCCAACAAAGCATGCCAAACATTTTCATTGTTTTAAATACATTGTTTCTATACTTATTATCAACAACTTATCAATCAACCTACTGTGTTTTATTCAGTTTCTATGTTTCCCAATCTGTGTGTGTTTTTAAAACCGGGATGGGCATATCTAAACTACCTAGTGAAAGTAGGGAATCTCAATGTAGTTATCAGTGGCTGTTTCCGAACCAGGATGGGTGTTTCTTAACCATTCAATCAAAGTAGGGAATTTCAATGTAGTTGGCTAGTAATTTAAAGCAGTTGAAAAAGGCTCATCCCAGTTTGAAAAAGCCAACTTATTGGAAAAGGCCCATTTTTGTTCTGCAGAGACTTACAGCGCTTCACTTTTTCCACATTTTGTTATGTTACAGCCTTATTCCAAAATGGATTAAATTAATTATTTTCCTCAAAATTCTACAAACAATACCCCATAATGACAACGTGAAACTTCTATGTCCATAGAACACTATTTCATAGTATGTTATGTTTACATTTGGCATTTTTAGAAAGTGTCATCTTTTTGCACTACTCTGACTACAATTGTGTACTGGTCGGCACTGCACCTCACTGTCACTTACTGTGCCTATTGTCCTGTTCCATTAGTAATTATTGTACTGTCCTGTACTTTTTGCACACGTTTGCACGTGCACTTCATGTAGAAATGTTATTTAGTCTGTGTAGTCTCATGTGGTTCTGTGTTTGTCCTATGTTGTTTTTATGTAGCACCATAGTCCTGGAGGAACGTTGTCTGGTTTCTCTGTGTACTGTAATAACTGTATATGGTTGAACGACAATAAAAACTATTTGACTTGACTTTGATAGAAGTTTGTTTGAAATCTTTGCAAATTTATAAAAAAAAAAAAAAAAAAAAAAAACTCACATGTACATAAGTATTCACAACCTTTGCTCAATACTTTGTTGAAGCACCTTTGGCACCAATTACAGCCTAGTCTTTTTTTTGTATGATGCCACAAGCTTGGCACACCTATTTTTGGGCAGTTTCTCCCATTCTTCTTTGCAGGACCTCTCAAGCTCCATCAGGTTGGATAGGGAGCGTCGGTGCACAGCCATTTTCAGATCTCTCCAGAGATGTTCAATCGGGTTCAAGTCTGGGCTCTGACTGCTGCCACTCACAGAGTTGTCCTGTAGCCACTCCTTTGTTATCTTGGCTGTGTGCTCAGGGTCGATGTCTTGTTGGAAGATGAACCTTCACCCCAGTCTGAGGTCCAGAGCGCTCTGGAGCTGGATTTCATCAAGGATGTCTCTGTACAATGCTGAATTCATCTTTCCCTCGATCCTGGCTAGTCTCCCAGTTCCTGCCGCTGAAAAACATTCCCACAGCATGATGCTGCCACCACCATGCTTCACTGTAGGGATGGTGATGAGCGGTGCCTAGTTTCCTCCAGACATGACACTTGCTATTCAGGCCAAAGAGTTCAATCTTTGTTTCATCAGACCAGAGAATTTTATTTCTCATGGTCTGAGAGCCCTTCAGGTGCCTTTTGGCAAACTCCAGGCAGGCTGTCATGTGCCTTCTATGTCCGTCTGGCTACTCTACCATACAGGCCTGATTGGTGGAGTGCTGCAGAGATGGTTGTTCTTCTGGAAATTTCTCCTCTCATCGGGTTCTTGGTCACCTCCCTGACCAAGGCCCTTCTCCCCCGGTCGCTCAGTTTGGCCGGGCGGCCAGCTCTAGGAAGAGTCCCGGTGGTTCCAAACTTCTTCCATTTACGGATGATGGAGACCACTGTGCTCATTGAGACCTTCAATGCTGCAGAATCTTTTCTATACCCTTCCCCAGATATGTGCCTTGATACAATCCTGTCTCGGAGGTCTACAGACAATTCCTTGGACTTCATGGCTTGGTTTGTGCTCTGACATGCACTGTTAACTGTGGGACCTTATATAGGTGTGTGCCTTTCCAAATCATGTCCAATCAACTGAATTTACCACAGGTGGACTCCAATCAAGTTGTAGAAACATCTCAAGGATGATCAGTGGAAACAGGATGCACCTGAGCTCAATTTTGAGTGTCATGGCAAAGGCTGTGAATACTTACGTACATGTGATTTTTATTTTATTTTTTTTATATAAATTTGCAAAGATTTCAAACAAACTTCTCACATCGTCATTATGGGGTATTGTTTGTAGAATTTTGAGGAAAATAATTAATTTAATCAATTTTGAAATAAAGCTGTAACATAACAAAATCAGTAAAAAGTGAAGCACTGTGAATACTTTCCGGATGCACTGCAAGTCTCTTGCGAAGTCCTAGTCTACGACTAAAGCATGTTGTATCCTGCACACTGGCAAAAGCAACCGTTATTCCCATCTTGCTTACCTGGAGTTTGAAGCTTCTCACGTTAGAATTACCCTACATTAAAACTACCTTGCGTTACTGTCTTCTGAAGAAGGGCATCAGGCTTATGTGAATGTCAAGTTGTAAAATTCTTTTGTGCCATGAAAATTCAAAGGGACAATGAAATTAGTCAAGGTGAGAAATTATATGACAATTTGATATTTTAATATTTCTTTATAAAAGAAAATATGTGTTAAATTGCAGTTTAGTTTTTTCCTTGTCCCCTTTTCCCCCGTTTAATTTTTTTTATTTAAATTAGACACTAATTCCAAATTGTCTGGCAAATCATTCCCAGACACATTGGCCCGTGTTGTGCAGAAATATTACTCACTGCCATATTCTGACTCCCCTCTACCTGATTGGCCCTTATCCCTAAAGCCCACCCCTAACCCTAACCATCATTAGTTCCTACCGCTAAAGCCCATCCCTACGCCTGCCCCTAAACAAGAATATAGGGAGTCTGAATTCGGAATGACATAGACACAAACATTTCTTGTGGAAACTCTGGATGGTACAGTTGAAGTGAGAAGTTTACCTACACCTTAGCCAAATACTTTTAAACTCAGTTTTTCACAATTCCTGACATTTAATCATAGAAAACTTTCCCTGTCTTAGGTCAGTTAGGATCACTACTTTATTTTAAGAATGTGAAATGTCAGAATTATTTATTTCAGCTTTTATTTCTTTCATCACATACCCAGTGGGTCAGAGGTTTACATACAATTTGTTAGTATTTGGTAGCATTGCTTTTAAATTGTTTAATTTGGGTCAAATGTTTTTAGGTAGTCTTCCATAAGCTTCTCACAATAAGTTGCTGGAATTTTGGCCCATTAGGCTTCCTTGCTCGCTTACGCTTTTTCAGTTCTGCCCACAAATTTTCTGTCTGAGAGATGTCAGGGCTTTGTGATGGCCACTCCAATACCTTGACTTTGTTGTCCTTAAGTCATGTTTCCACAACTTTGGAGGTATGCTTGGGGTCACTGTCCCCATAGGAAGACCCATTTGCGACCAAGCTTTAACTTCCTGACTGATGTCTTGAGATGTTGCTTCAATATATCCACATTAGGGTTGCAGCGGTATACCGGTTTCACGGTATACCACGGTTTGAAAATTGACGGTTATCATACCATGTACATTTGCTTATCTACGGTATTGAGAAAAAAATGCAACCGGACAGAGAATCTCATATGCACCTGCGCATCTCCTTTATTCCTTGTCTGCCTGTCAGACTTGTCAACTTGCGACACGCACGCACTCGCAGCGAAGAAAATGTCTGAGAGAAGCGAGGCAAGGGGGTCTGACATGAGTGTGTGTGTGTGTGTGTGTGAGTTAAAGCAGTGTTTCTCAACTGGTCTATTCAGACTGGGTCGCAGGGAAAGAGCAATGCCATGGTTCTCCCATTTGAAGATATGAAATAATCTAAAGGTAGAATCTATTAGACCTCATTTTATATCAACAGTGGCAGTTGTAGTTAAAGTTTCAAGATGTGTTTCAGCTAGTGCTTATTTTTCATAAATACATTAATTTATTATTATTATTATTATTATTATTATTACTATTATTTAAGACTAGCTACACTGACCTAACCATGATAATGAGGAGCCTTTCCTTCTGTGTAATATGTGTATAAATATGTAATATTAGGTAACAAACGGGATAATAATGGGCTCATATAAGTAAATATGCTCTTCAATTTTTAAAAGGGGGAGAGAAAACTTCCTGTAGATTTTGTTGTTGACATCATCAACAAAAATAATGTCACTTGAGGCATGTCCTTGTACTTCAAAACCATGAACAAATCTATGCAACATAAAAGGAAATGCGACCCAGGATACATTAAATACTGGTTATGTTTAATCTATGGCAGGTCGACACTTGATTTCGATGTAAAATCTGTCCTGAAGCAAAACCAGTTGAGAACCACTGAGATAAAGTTACAGACAGGAGCAGTATATGTTAACTGTTAATAATCATAGGACATTACTTCAAAAGCTCACACAGCTGATGTTATTTTTCATTTTTACACAAATGTACCAAGAGTGGACGCCGCATCATTCTTAAAGTGTAACACATACTTCAATAAAATTAATGGTTTCAAGTTTCGATTATAATAAAGTGTTTGCTCAAAAATAAATAAATAACCCTTCTGTTTTCACAAATAATAGTAATTGTGTAATACCGTATACCGTGAAACCATGATATTTTCTGAGACTGTTATCATACCGTGAAAATCTCATACCGTTGCAACCCTAATCCACATAATTTTCCATCCTCATAATTCCATCTATTTTGTAAATTGCACCAGTCCCTCCTGCAGCAAAGCACCCCCACAACATGATGCTGCCACCCTCATGCTTCACGGTTGGGATGGTGTTTTCCGCTTGCAAGCCACACCCTAAAAGTTATTTCACAGAAAAGCTCTTGCATCATTTGTTTGCAGATGCCACTTGTTTTAATGTTTTTTTGTCTAATGCAATGAAGGTCATACATTTTTTTTTAGTGAGACAAAAGTTTCCAGAAGTGTTCAAGAAAATATTTGCTTTACAAACTTGTGAAACATATTTGAGTTTGTCATATGTGACACACCCATTTGATAAGGAGTTGGAAAAAGATGGCTGCTACATTCGAAACATGTTGCTGAATGACTTCATATTTTAACCTATTTCTGGTTCATATTACAGACTATTGTTGACTGCTTAGATAGTTTTGATCTTGGAGAGTACAGAATTGTGGTGTTTTAATCATCACACCTTTTTAGTTCCTCTCACATGCCTTTACATTTTGCATTGCTCCTTATGTTGCTTCTTGTTTTATTTTCAGAAATGTGTTTGAAGAAATGCATGTGGATGACACACATTCAGAAGAAGGAGATGATAGCAGCTTGGAGGAAGAGGAGGATAATACTATCAGCAACGAGAGCCAGGTAATGTATTCATATTTGGGTCAATGACGTGACACTCATTTAAAAAAATGTTTTGTCGGGATCTATGAAGTTATTCAAAAATACATTAAAAATGCAATTCACACAAATGATTTGAATACACCTCTAGTATGATTAACATGTTTTCAATTTCTAGGTTCATTTTTATGTTTCTTCTGGGGCAAAAATATCTATGTGGTGAAAAAACATTTTTAAACATCTTTATTATTATTTCTCAAAAAATAAGCAGAGAAGCAATTTAAAAACTACTTTTGTACACAAAATCAAAAACAGGTTGTGTAACAACATGTAGGTAGCCATTCAGTGACAAAATATAAAATTGAGAGGATGGCTTTAGACTGTGTGTGAAGTTTTTTTTATTTTATGGGAATAATTATCCCCGAAGATGGCAGTGCGACAGAGAGAGAGAGATTTACGGCACCAGTGTAAAGGGAATAATGGAAAGGAGGCGGCGAGAACCTTCTTGAGAATATAAATAATATTTTTAATAAGAAACACACACACACACACACACACACACACACACACACACAGGTGTCGGACAGCTGCCTGTAAATCTCTCTCTCTCTGTCACACTGCCATCTTCGGTTGGCCTTTATCCCTCTCCAGGGCTAATTAGCCTAATTAGGGGCCGGTGTGTGTAATCACGACCTGGCCCCGCCCTCCGCCCTGCCACACATGATTACAAAATTCAAGAATGTGAATGATATAGTATCTATATATTTATACACTGATCGGCCACAACATTAAAACCACCTGCCTAATATTGTGTAGGTACCCCTCATGCCGCCAAAAAAGCCCCAGCCTGCATCTCAGAATGCTATTCTTCTCACCACAATTGTACAGAGCGGTTATATGAGTTACCATAGACTTTGTCAGTTCGAACCAGTCTGGCCATCTATCATCAACAAGGAGTTCCATCCACAGAACTGCCGCTCACTGGAAGTTTTTTACACCTATTGGAGTAAATTCTAGAGACTGTTGTGTGTGAAAATCCCAGGAGATCAGCAGTAACAGAAATACTCAAACTAGCTCATCTGGTATCAACAATCATCCATGCAATTATCTAATCAGACAATCGTGTGGCAGCAGTGCATAAAATCATGCAGATATGGGTCAGGAGCTTCAGTTGATGTTCACATCAACCATCAGAATGGGGACAAAATGTGAGCTTAGTGATTTGGACCGTGGAATGATTTTGGTGCCTGATGGGCTGGTTTGAATGTGTGTGTGTGTATGTATGTATGTATGTATGTATGTATGTATATATATATATATATATATATATATATATATATATATATATATATATTATACAGTTGAATTAAGAAGTTAACATACACTTAGGTTCAATTCATTAAAAAAAAATTTTTTTTTTTACTTCTCCATAGATTTAATATTAGCAAACAATAGTTTTGGGAAGTCATTAAGGACATCTACTTTGTGCATAATAAGAGTCATTTTTTCCAACAATTGTTTACAGACAGATTGTTTCACTTTTAATTGACTATATCATAATTCCAGTGGGTCAGAATTTTACATACACTAAGTTAACTGTGCCTTTAAAGCATCTTGGATAAATCCAGAAAATGATGACTGTGTATCAGTGGATGTATTTTAAGGCCTACCTTCAAACTCGGTGCCTCTTTGCTTGACATCATGGAAAAATCAAAAGACATCAGCCAAGACCTCAGAAAACGAATTTTCCAATGTCTGATTGTACCACATTCATCTGTACAAATAATAGTACACAAGTATATACATCATTGGACCGTTCAGTCATCATACCACTCCGGAAGGAGACGCATTCTGTCGCCTAGAGATGAACGTAGTTTGGTGTGAAACATGCTAATTAATCCCAGAACAATAGCAAAGGACCTTGTGAAGATGCTGGAGAAAAGAGGTAGACAAGTATGTATATCCACATTAAAACAAGTCTTATATCAACATAACCTAAAAGGCTGCTCGGCAAGGAAGAAGCCACTTCTCCAAAACGGCTATAAAAAAGCCAGACTACAGATTGCAAGTGCACATGTGGACAAATTTTTGAAGAAATGTCCTCTGGTCTGATGAAACAACAAATTAACTATTTGGCCATAATTACCATCATTATGTTTGTTGAAAAATTGGTGAGGCTTGCAAGCCAAAGAACACTGTCCCAACCTTCAAGCATGGGGGTGGCAGCATCATGTTGTGGGGGTGCTTTGCTGCAGGAGGAAAATGATGTGTAAATATTGAAGCAATATCTCAAGACATCAACCAGGAAGTTAAAGCTCATCACAAATAGGTCTTCCAAATGTCCGCACAGACATTCAAAGGGGGACATGCCTAGGGAAGAATGAAAAAGTGTTATGAGCAAACTCAGCCCAGATTAATCGAGGGCTCCAAGTAGAGTGGTTGTTGGAGACCAGGCATCTTGGTGTCCTTTCAACATCTTTGTTGACTCTCTTTGTCTGGCCATTGGATTGGGGGTGGAAGCTGGAAGACAGGCTGATGGAAGATCCGATGAGCCGACCAAATGCCTTTTCAGTCTTGTGACAAGGCTGCCGTAAGCGGGGATCGAACCCGTGTCTGCAGTGCTCGAGTGTTTGGTGTTCTACCACTGAGCTAACTCCCCGATATGATAAGATACGATGTTTCAGATGTTAAAGCTGCTACAGTTAGTACAGTTAATGTAGTAATAATAATAATAATAATTTAAAAAAAAAAAACACATTTTTAACCAAAAATCTTGATGTAATACATTTTTTTTAAATTCATTGCCATTTAATGCAATGACTACCAAAATACTGTACCTCTTTGGGACACATTTTAAGTTAAATTGACTGTATTGTCTTAGTCCTAGTGTGAAGGTGCAACTTATAAATATATGTATTGGCTGGAAACTGGCATCCCTTTGTATTTAAATGTAATGTTTCTGTTTCAATTTTAGATGAAGGCTAAAAAGACCAAGGTTGCCCACATTGTAAAAGAGATCATGACTTCAGAGAAAGTGTAAGTCTTTTCTGTATTTTAAGCAGGAATCTTCAAACCTTATTATTTATTAAACTATTTCATTTATTATAACTATTTATTATTTTACAGATTTGTAAAAGTACTGAAGCTGCTTCACATAGTAAGTGGTCAATTTAACTTGTTTATCCCTTATATTGTGTTCTGGTGAAAATTGACCGATTAACTTTTCCTTTTTTCCTGAAAACTATTTTATTTTATCCAGTTGGAATAAAATTCCACAACTTTGTTCAAACAGTTCATCTAAACACACAATTTTGTTTTAGATAATTTTCATTAAGTTTTATTGGCTTTATTTCACTTTGTTACACATGTGGTGTTCCTGGTCTAAAGTGACCGGCCATTGGTAATTAATGGATTGGACTATAAAATACAGAAATATTAAGTGTTCAGGAGAATCCCAATCCTTTAGATGAGCATATACATGGCATTTAGAAAGTATTAAGACCCCTTTATCATTTTCACATTTTGTTATGTTGTAGCTTTATACTAAAATGCTTTAAATTATAAAAAAAATGTCACATCAATCTACACTCCATACCATATGACAAAGCAACAAAAAATTTAATTATCACATTGACATAAGTATTCAGACCCTTTGCTATGACACTTGAAATTTACCTCAGGTGCATCTAATTTCTCTGGATCATCTTTGATATGTTTCTACATTATGATTTGAGTCACCTGTGACCAATTTATTTGTTTGACAAGATTTGGAAAAGCACACACCTGTCTATATAAGGTCACACAGTTGAAAATGCATATCAGAGCAAAAACAATGCCATGAGGTCAAAGGAACTGCCTGCAGAGCTCAGAGACAGGATGGTGTTGAGGCACAGATCTGGGTAATGCTCAAAAAACTTTTGGCTGCATTGAAGGTTCCCAAGAGCACAATGGCCTCCATTTTTAAATGGAAGAAGTTTGGAACAACCAGGACTATTCCTAGAGGTGGCCGCCTGGCCGAAATGAGCAATCAGGGGAGAAGGGCCTTGGTAAGAGAGGTGACCATGGCCACTCTGGTTCAGCTCCAGAGATCATGTGTGGAGATGGGAGAAACTTGCAGAAGGACAACCATCACTGTAAAACTCCACCGATCTGGGCTTCCAGACGGAAGCTTCTCCTCAGTGCAAGACACATAAAAAGCACCTAAAGGACTCTCAGGCTGTGAGAAACAATATTCTCTGGTCTGAGGAAATGAAGATTGAACTGTTTGGCGTCAATTCCAAGTGACTTGTCTGGAGGAAACCAGGCACCGATCATCACCTGCAAACAATACCATCCCATGGGTGAAGCATGGTGGTGGTAGCATCATGCTGTAGAGGTATTTTTCAGTGGCAGGGACTTGAGGACTGGTCAGGGTTGAAGGAAAGCTGAACGCAACAAAATACTGAGATATCCTTAATGAAAACCTGGTCCAGAGTGCTCAGGACCTCAGAATGGGTCAAAGGTTCACCTTCCAACATTTGAATGTGACCCTAAGCACACAGCCAAGACAACGAAAGAGTTGCTTAGGTGAATGTCCTTGAGTGGCCCAGCTAGAGCCCAATCTTAAACACAATCGAACATCTCTGGAGAGACCTGAAAATGGCTGTCTACTGACGGTCCCCATCCAACCTGACAGAGCTTGAGAGGATCTTCACATAAGAATGTCAGAAAATCCCCAAATCCAGGTGTGCATAGCTTGTTGCATCATACCCAAAAAGACTTGAGGCTGTAATCGCTGCCAAAGGTGCTTCAACTAAGTACTGAGTTTAGAGTCTGAATACTTATGTCAATCTAATATTTCAAATTTTTCATATATTTGCAAAGTTATCAAAAATCTGGTTTGTCAATATGGGGGTATGGAGTGTAGATTGGTGTGATTTTTTTTTTGTTATAATTTTTTTTAAAGCATTTTAGCATAATGCTGCTACATAACAAAATGTGAAAAAAATGAAGTGGTCTGAATACATACTGAATACACTATGTGGATGTGTGTTTGCACACACAAAGTCCTCGGAAATGTACACACAAACACACACACACACACACACACACACACACACACACACACATGTATCATCTTTCCATATACACTCTTTGAGGAATATTTCAAGATGTACTTATTGTGTTTGAGCTCATTAGAATCGGGATAGTCTGCTGTTACGGTATGCCAATGTCTATGTTATATGTATGTTTCAGAAAGTAAATGTGAACAAATGTGACAAAAAGACATTCCTGTTTATTATAGTTATATGTCAGTCTCTGAGTGGAACAATTTGCTCGTTTAATTTGAATAATTGAGACCTTTCCAACGATATATAACACATGGCTATCTCAGCTTTATCTGAATATAATTGTTGTGATAACAAATTTGCAAATTATGAGTACATTCCCATTCTAATTCTTCAGCAAATTATAAAGCATTCTTTAAGAATAGGTAGGATCAGATATATGCATTGTAAATTCTAGATTCTACGCTTTAAAATGACACTTATTTTGTTAGGATTAAGCAAGTAGTTATTAATTTATTACATTATTATTATTTAAAAATATTTCTGCAGGGAGTTGTTCCCTCCTATGCTCAGTTTACTGAATCCTTCTATCAATAAAATTATTTAAAAAAAAAAAATAAATAAATATATATATATATATATATATATATATGTATATGTGTATGTATATATATAATATATATGTATGTATATGTTCAAAAAAGAAGTACAAAACCGATCACAGTTTCTTAAAAAAGACGCTGATTAAAAAGATCTAATGCAATATCTTGGGATAATATATGCATATGAGAGATTTATTACCCATCTTAGTGGGCCAAACATTTTTGACATGGAACACAAAAGGTGTTAGCAAAAATGAACACAACACAAGGGATAACTGATTTAAACACAGTCACGTTAAGTTAGAGCCATTACATAACGTGCCATGTAAAGCCCTGCTTATGCTCGTGTTTCCTGATATGTGAGTAAATCACAGTCACATGGGCTCTTTGTAAATCTGATTCTTGTGATTTATCTGCTTCTCATACTTACCAGCAAAATGTTTATCCAAATATATGAATGCATTTGCAGTCAGTGTTGGACAGCAATAGCAAGAGTTGTGCTAATATGTTAATATACCCCTTGTAGAATCCGTAAGAAGTTTGGCATTTAAATAATAAAAAAATGAATTCGAGATCATACAAGTTGTCTTTTGTTTTTTATTCAATAATATCCAGAAGAAATGGCATAGCGAACATTTTAGTAAATTCTGTGAGACAAATTTCAAATGAAACAAGTTATCCTGTTTAAAAAGTTACAAAAACGGAGGGTACACCAAAAAAACTAAGGGCAATTGTAATAGCTGTGACAACATCTATCCTCATGATCTACTTTACTTAACGTCTGCTTTGCAGGACTTTCGTGACGCTGTACTGAAAGCCTCATGTCAGGCAGGAAAAGCTGTGATTGATGAGCGAGTTTTGAACCAGATCTTGTGTTCTTTGCCTCAGCTGTACGAGCTCAATTACGACCTGTTGAAAGAGCTGGAAGAACGGATCGCTCGCTGGTAATGCAAATTCACCAACATCTACAATCATTAGAAAACAACAATAATGCATGCCTTTGTATTTATAGCCAACAATGTAGTGTCACATCTTGGTGACTTGAGCTTTATTCAAACTTGCATACCTTGCATGTGTAGAAAACTTCAAGGTGGAAATCAAAACACCTAGACTGTAGACAACTACCTGTATGACGCGTAGTGACTAAGCTAGAAAATATGCTTAAACTCTTTGGGATTCATTTGCAAAACCATTTCCAAACTGGCATTTCCATTTTGCTATGGTAAACCCTACATATAGGAATGCCAAGTGTGTCATTTTCAAAATCAGTTGATTCACAAGAAATAACTATATATACTATAGATACCTATAAATAACTCAAGGCTTTGATACATTTTCCTTGTCTAAACAGGAATGAGAACTGTGGTATAGCAGACATATTTGTGAAGAAAGGGCCTTATCTTAAAATGTACTCCACTTACATACGTGAGTTTGAAAAGAATGTTGCTCTTCTTGAAGAGCATTGCCGGAAGAATGCAGCGTTTGCCAAAGTTGTCCGTGAATTTGAGGTAATAAAACCACTCCAACCTGTTTTGTCGGTTCAGTGTCTAGTAACCTAGTTGCTCGAGTTTGTGTGGTTGATTGCCTTTGTTTTGATGTGGATAGTTTGTTTGCTTTTCTTTTACGTTCTTTAAAAGTACTGACTGCAAATTCCCCACGGGGGTCTCTTGCTGTTTCTCTTTTTCTCCTTTTCTTCCTCACTTTCTCCTTGATACAGAGTAATCCGTGTTGTGCTAACCTGGCAGTGACACATTACATGCTAAAACCTATCCAAAGAATTCCACAATATCAACTCCTCCTAACTGGTGAGGATTCTTCATCATAAAATCTTTTTTACATAGTCTAAGACGTAGTTATTGGTGCTTACCTGTGCAAAAGTCGAATACAATGCTAGGGTGTAGTTACGGTGTTGCTAAGTTGTTCTGAGAGGTTTTTAGCATGTTGCTATGCACGTGCTATGGTGTTCTGGGTGGTTATTATGTTGTTTCTAGGTGGTTGTTACTGGCTTAAGTCAAGAAAGTCCTCCCTCAAGTTTCCCCAAACATTTGATTACTGGATATGGGTAAAAAAAAAAAAAAAGGGATTTTTTTTGCATGTTTTATCATCCATCAGGCACAAATTTTATATTTTTTTGGGGGGGGGGGAGTGATAGCAATAGTCGCGGGTATTGTTTATGTCCATAGTGTAAACAGTATGGGACAAGTTATCAGGCCAATGTAAAAAAAAATAGTAATTGCCGAGGATTTGAGATATAATTTATGTCCGTTACGCGAACTGTGCAGGACGAGTTACACGCCAAAGTAAGAAATAGTTATTGCTACAGGATTTGAGATATAATTTATGTCTGTAGCTCAAACGGTGCAAAACGAGTTACGTGCAAAATTAAAAAAAGTTATTACCGCAGGATTTGAGGTATCATTTACATATGTACGTAGTGCAAACGGGGCGGGAGGAGTTATGTGCCAAAGTGAGAAATAGTAATTGCTGCAGGATTTGAGGTATCAGATATGTGCAGGACGAGTTACGCACCAAAGTAAAAATTGTTATTGCCGCAGGATCGGAGGTATAATTTATGTACATAGTGCAAGCAATGCAGGACTAGCTATGCACCAAATAAAAAAAATTTATTAGCAGCAGGATTTGAAGTATCACTTATGTTCATAGCGCAAACAGTGCAGGACGAGTTACGCATCAAAGAAAAAAAATGTAATTGCCGCAGGATTTGAGGTGTTGTTTATGTCAATAGCACAATTGGTGTGAGATGAGTTATGCTCCAAAGTTTAGTGCTTAGGGTTTGTTTAAAGTAAACACAAAAAAAACTTTTTTTGAAAGTAACATAAGTCAGACGTGTTGGCATTAATGCATGTTTTAACCACAGCAACCACATAATCAGATTTAGGAAATTAAAGACAAAATCTGATTTGTGGGCTGCATGTTCTTGCTTCTTTTGAGTTAAGCTGTGCAGGCTTAATTGTACAAAAATGTGGAAAATGTATGAATTAATGCAAATTCATAAGATTGTTTTAAAATATGGATTATTCTAGCTCTTTCTTTTTTGTAATTGCATTAGTCAACTTTTGCTAAATTGAATGTGGCACCTTTTAAACTTTTTATCAATACTCAGTGCTAAAAAAAAATATGTCCTCCTTTCCAGCCTATTTGAACCATCTTGATGAAGATTCTTCAGACTACAGAGATGCAGAAGGTGAAAATAACAGGGTTGGCATAGTCATTGGAAACCTGGATGTATCAGTGAATTGTAAACTTGTGTTTTGCAAGCTTGAAAAAGTCATGGAACTTTTTATAATGATCCAGTCTGTGCGGGAGTCATCCAAATGATTCAGAAGGAATTTCAAACCGATTCAGACTGTTTTGCCAATCTGCTTTAGCAATTAATTGAAAACAACGTACTCAAAAGATTTTAAGAATTTTAAACATGCAACCGATTTTAGCCAGTCAACAGTCTGTCTTTCTGAAGTAACAACTCATTAAGCAATGATAACCAACATTAACTCAAGAACTTCCACTACAGTTCCAAACAAAAATACATTTGGCTTAAGCATTCAGGCTCGAGCCCCAAATGTTTTGCCCTAGCGACTCTGGATCTGTTCAATGAGTCAATCGACCTGATTCACAAATCATTTTGAATTTTTTTTTTTTTTTTAAATTCTTATCAAGTAATCACAAATGCCTGGAAAGGTCATAGAAAATAAATTCTTCAGTTATCAGACCATAAATGTATACTGCCTTTACAGCTGCTTTAGCGATTGTGAAGGAGGTGGCCAATCACGCAAATGAAATCGTAAAACAAGAGGTGATAAAGAATCGAATTCTTCATTTCTAAATCAATTGTAAATATTCTGTGCTCCTTCTTGCTAAATCTTGAGAAATGGGAAATTTTGTTTTCAAAAAGGATAATTCCCAGAAGCTTTATGATGTACAGTGCCGCCTTACGGGTCATCATGTGATTGTCCAACCAGGAAGGGTGAGTAATTTAAAAAATAGAATGGAGCAATAACAAAACCAGTAGCAACTTTCTACAAGCATATGACATTAAAAAAGGCATCTGTAGCTTAAAAAAAATTTTAAATCAGAAATTAAGTTATAGTAGCAAGAAAAAGTATGTGAATCCTTTGGTATTAGCTGGTTTTCTGCATTAATTGCTCGTAAAATTTGATCTCATATTCATCATAGTCACAAGTATAGACAAACATAATGTGCTTAAGCTAACAACACACAAACAATTATAATACTTCATGTCTTTATTGAACACATCCCATCAAACTTTCACAGTACTATGGAAAAAGTCAATGAACCATTAGATTTAATAACTGGTCAATCCTCCTTTGGCAGCAATAAATTCAACCAAGTGTTCCCAGTAGCTGTGGATTAGACCTCAACATTGAGAAGGAATTTAGGACCATTCTTCCCTATAGAACTGCTTCTCTCTTGAGGTCATTCCACGGGTCTGGGCTCTGACTGGGCCACTCCAAAAGGTGACATTCTGTATTGGACTTACATCAATGTTTAGGGTCATTGTCCTGCTGCATCACCCAACTTCTACTGAGCTTCAGCTGACACACAGCCATCCTGACATTATCCTGTAGGATATCTTGATAAACTTGTGAATTAATTTTTCCCTATGATGGCAAGTGGTCCAGGCCCCGAAGAAGCAAAATAGCCAAAAATCGTGATGCTCCCTTCACCGTACTTCACCATTAGGATGATGTTTTCATGTTGGTATGCGGTGCCCTTTTTATGCCATATGTAGAGCTGCTTGTTCTTTCCAAACAATTCAGCCATAGTTTCATCAGTCCAAATAAAACCTTTCCAGTAGCGATGTGGAGTGTCGAGGTGGTTTTTGGCAAATTTCTGGCATGCAGCAATGTATTTGTTGGAATGCAGCGCTTCCTTCATGGTGTCCTGCCATGGACACCATGCCTGTTAATGTTTTCTTTATAGTAGACTCATGAAAAGAGATTTTAACCAGTACTAATGATTCCTTCAAGTCTTTATCAGTCACTCTAGGGTTCTTTTTTACCTCATTGAGCATTTTGTGGTGTGCTCTTTGAGTCGTTTTGGCTGGACGGCCACTTCTAGAGAGAGTAGCCACAGTACTAAATAATTTATTGAAAATGTGTCTAACTGTGGACAGATGAATATCTAAGCTCTTCAAGATAACTTTGTAACCCTTTCTAGCTTTATTCAAAGCGACAATTCTTGATTGTAGGTCTTCTGAAATCTCTCTTTTTTTTTTTTTTTTGCAAGACATGGTCCACATCAGCAGATTCTTCTTGTGAATAGCAAACTCAAAATGTTTGAGTGCTTTTTAGCTCTAACCCACACCTCCAATCTCGTTTCATGAATTGGATGCCAGGTTTGCTAACTCTTGACCCTAATTAGTTTTTTGTGTTGTCTTTAGCATATGGATTCACTTTTCTACAGCACTGGGAAAGTTTAATGGGATGTGTTCAGTAAAGACATGAAAGATTATAATTGTTTGTGTGTTTTTTTAGCTTAAGCACATTGTGTTTGTCTATTCTTGTGACTTTAATGAAAATCAGATCACATTTTATGAGCAATTAAAGCAAAAAAACAGATAATTCAAAAGGGTTCACATAATTTTTCTTGCCACTGTAATTAAGTAATTAAATAATTTGCAACAGTGAGTCCTTTAGAACTATCTTGATGTATTCGTCCCTAGGTGTTGTTAAAGGAAGGAATCTTGATGAAGCTTTCCAGGAAATTGATGCAGCCAGGAATGTTCTTTTTGGTAAGTGACAATGCTAAATTCATACATGTAAATGTAATCCTTTTGGTTTTGATTGGATTGTGAAAAGTATGCTATGATGTTTTTGAATAATACATTTTTTCCTGCTTATGCAGCCTTCTTTACGTCAGCAGAAAAGTAATTTCAAAGCCCGAAAAAGTTGATACACTTAGATTAAGGATTATGAAATAAAATAATTTGTTCTTGTGCAAATAAGACCATAAGTACATTTTGATTTCACGTTGACCTATAACCACCTAATAGGTTTTGTATGCTTAGGTTAATAAGCAGAAAATCAATAACTGACCTAAAATCACATTCTCATTGATTAAGTGTCTTTCTTGTTTCTTTTATTTTCTATATTTATTAACAGTTTAATGATAGTCTTCTGTACTGTACGCCAGTATCATCGGGTAATTTTAGACCAAACAATATGCTCTCATTGGCTGAGGTGAAGGTGAGTGCATTTTGCTTATTACTTTCATTAATTATGTTAATATCTAACTAATTAACCTTTTACTATTTAATACTTTTCTATTTATTTTTTTTTAAGTATTTTCTATCTAATGCTTTCTTCTAATTAATGCTATTTTTTTACAGTTGTTTTTGCCATTAACTGTTAATAAGTAATTATGATTAATTTATTTCATAAAATTAATACTTTTTTCTAATTAATATTAGTTTTTTATTGCTGTTGACTGCCATTAACTGTTAATAATTAATTCTATCAATATTGTATTCATTTGTTTTTCTTTTCTATTTAAGCTATTTTCTATCTGATGCTTTTTTCTTTATTTTGTTTTGCTCTAATTAATACAATTTTTATTGTAGTTGTCTTTGCCATTAAATGTTATTCAAATAATAACATGCAAGTAATGTTTAGAACCATTTTGCATTTCACATTATTGTATTTTCCTCAGGTCAGTAAACCTAGTCAAGAGGGCTATCAGAACGAGCTTAACATTGAGAGTGTTGAACGGTCATTCATCCTGTCTGCCAGGTAAAAATGGGTTCTTCAGTCATTTACAGTAACACTTGAGCAACTTTAAAATATGTATATTTAATCCCCCAAAATAAATGCATTCAGCAGAAACTGATAACAGATTAGTTCAAATAAAAGTGAGATTTTGGTTCTTTGTTGATTGTATTGTATTTTAAGTTTCCTTCTTTGGAAAGTTTTCTACTGTGTTCATATAATAGAATCGCAACTTCACTTTGTTCAAAACTGTGTTCATTTCATAACTTCACTTTGACCAGCAGAATATAATTTCTAATTACTCATTTCATCGTCAAAGCTCAGCTACATGTCGAGATGAGTGGCTTCAGGCTATTTCCACTGCAATAGAAGATTATACCAAGAAAGAGACCGCCTTCATCTCAATTAAAAACCCAGAGATGGTAAAATGATGGATTCATAGGACCTGTACCTCAGTTTAAATCATATTCAATGCCTAGAGTGTTCTTTGTCAACTTCTGGCTTAATTACACATTGTTGCAGGCAACCAAAGATGTTCCAGATAGCGGGGCCCAACTGGGAACCACAGCCCCAATATGGATCCCAGACCCAAGGGCCACTATGTGTATGATCTGCACCTGTGAGTTCACCCTAACCTGGAGAAGACACCATTGCAGAGCCTGTGGGAAGGTAAGAAAATCTTGCACGATTCAGTCGTTAAACGAAAAGTTCACCACAAGTTCAAAAAACAGTGCAGTATTTACAATGGAACTGAATGGGGGCCAATCTGTAAACATTAAAATACACACTCTTTCCCAAATTGAGCCACAAACCGTAACATTATAGAAGTTAACATAATTTTAGTCTGATAAAATATCTGTTCTACATGATTTGAGTCTAATAAAATATAATAATATATAATAAAATCGCTGACGGGTTTTGTGGCGTTGTCGTCATGACAACAAAGTTGTAATATTAGATAAAACTTTACCCTCATAAGGTTAATAAACCATTGCATCACACTAAAATCATGTTAACATGTATAATGTTGTTTAAACTTTTCAAACAGTGTGTATTTTAATGTTTATGTATTGGCCCCATTCACTTCCACTGTAAGCGCCTCACTGTAACTGTGATATTTGCTGTTTTGCATTTTTTTTATTTTATCAATTAGGGTTGCAATGGTATGAGATTTTCACGGTATGATAACCGTCTCAGAAAATATCACGGTATACGGTATTACACTATTACTATTATCAGTGAAAACAGAAAGATTATTTATTTATTTTGAGCTAACACTTTATTATAATTGAAACTTGAAACCATTTATTTAATTGAAGTATGTGTAAAAAAAATCTCCCTTTTGAAAATAAAATAAATAGAATAGTTAAGAAAGCAAACAGAATTATAATAAACAGAATTATAAACATGATAAAAAATATAATGTAACTATAACATGTTATATAACTAAAGCATGTTTATTTACATGTTAGCATAGCATGTTAAATGAACTACTAAATGAAAAATAACATCAGCTGTGTGAGCTTTTGAAGTAATGTCCTATGATTATTAACAGTTAACATATACTGCTCCTGTCTGTAACTTTATCTCAGTGGTTCTCAACTGGTTTGAGAATCTTCAGGACAGATTTTACATCGAAATCAAGTGTCGACCTACCATAGATTAAACATAACCAGTATTTAATGTATCCTGGGTCGCATTTCCTTTTATGTTGCATAGATTTGTTCATGGTTTTGAAGTACAAGGACATGCCTCAAGTGACATTATTTTTGTTGATGATGTCAACAACAAAATCTACAGTACGTTTTCTCTCCCCCTTTTAAAAATTGAAGAGCATATTTACTTATATGAGCCCATTATTATCCCGTTTGTTACCTAATATTACATATTTATACACATATTACACAGAAGGATAGGCTCCTCATTATCATGGTTAGGTCAGTGTAGCTAGTCTTAAATAATAGTAATAATAATAATAATAATAATAATAAATTAATGTATTTATGAAAAATAAGCACTAGCTGAAACACATCTTGAAACTTTAACTACAACTGCCACTGTTGATATAAAATGAGGTCTAATAGATTCTACCGATTATTTCATATGAAACAATAAAATTTTGTCAAAATATAACAGTTTCTTTTGCTCATGTAAAATCCTGAAACAAATTTGTAAAGGTGATGGTATGTAATTATTAATATTTTAAACTATTTTGGTAAAGGGGCGACATCAGGCTGTAAGTAGTGCATAGGGGGCACATTGTATTGCTTTTGAGATACGATGTTCTGCATTGATTTGTGTGGCAGGGCGGAGGGCGGGGTCGGGTTGTGATCATACACACCTGGTCCCTTATCAGACTAATCAAGCCTCCAAGAGGGATAAAGGCTGACTGCGGAGGATTGTGCAGGACAGAGAGATTCCGCCGGTTCTCGCCTCCTTTCCATTGAACTACGTTACACTGATAAGGGACCGGGTGTGTATGATCACGGCCCGGCCCCGCCCTCCGCCCTGCCACAATTTGGTTTTTGTATCTTTTAAGCCCAGAAATAGTTGTGTACTCAATTTTCTGAAGTGTATCTATGACTAATGGGACTATTCTGCTATTGTTTTAAGTATTGTATTGCTCTACAAATGGAGATACTTTTCTATCAGGCATTAAAAAAAAGGAATAAAGGCGGAGATTATACATTTATTTTACGAACTCTACTTCCCTGTTAAATTCTGATTCAAATAACACTCTCTACATCTGTTTTAATAAAAAAAAAAAAAATGTATAGAACTTTTCATGGTTGTCGCAAAGCGGGCGAGTTTACTTGTTTTTTTTTCCTAAAACTTCACCCATTTACATGCTAAAAGAACCATGATGCGAGTCTCCTCGATGGATTGACTTTCAGCACAACTGAATAACACAACTGCATGAATATGATAAATGATTACTGCAAGAGTTAGATTAACATACAGGTGCGAAGGGACTTCAACGTTTCTAAATTGCACAAATAAAAAATACAAATACATATTCATCTCTGGCTTGCTTTTGCTCGCATGTCAATGATTACCCCTCCGTGTGTCAATGATGCCGAGATCTATTGTTATATTTAATTTAATCACTGAGAAGGTTTACCAGCAAAATTAGTAGCACCAAACATCACAAGCAGCCTGAAGAATGGACACAGAGTATCCATATAACACTTTTCCTTTAGCAGAATATTGCACTACAGATCGCTAAATTTTAAGCAATAGGGGGAAAGTGAGAGATAGAAAAAGCACACTCTTGTGCATGGTTGCCATATTGCACAAAATAAGTATAACATTAGGCGGAATATTTCCAATTTGCGCAAGTATAAATCTCAATCTGGGGTGTTGCGTTTCTTATCTGGCAACCCTGAGCATGTTAAACACTTGTGGAGACGCGTAAGGTCCTAATGCAAGTTAACTGAAATATCCAATGAAAAATAAAAACGCTTTTACGATAAATGAGCCGCGGGCCACATTAAACCATGTGGAGGGCCTGATCCAGTCCGCGGGCCGTAAATTGCCCAAATCTGCTTTAGCTGTTTGCGAGATTATCATTAAATCTACCTCGGCAGTCCTAAATAGTCGATCACTTTGTCGGCACGCGAAATATCTTCAATGGGAGAACCATGTCATTGTTCTTTCCCTGCTCTCCGCGACCCAGTCCGAATAGACCAGTTGAGAAACACTTCTTTAACTCACACGCATTCGCCTTGCTTCTCCGACATTTTCTCCGCTGTGTGTGTGTGTGTGTGTGTGTGTGTGTGTGTGTGTGTGTGTGTGTGTGTGTGTGTGTGTGTGTGTGTGTGTGTGTGTGTGTGTCGCAAGTTGACGGAAATAGGAGAGGAGATGCGCATGTGAGATTCTCCGTCCGGTTGCATTTTTTTCTCAATACCGTAGATAAGCAAATGTACACGGTATGATAACCGTCAATTTTCAAACTGTGATGTACCGTGAAACCGGTATACCGCTTCAACCCTATTATCAATATAAGGACGACAGGATTGGAGTTACACTTTTATTAGGGCTGTTTTACACTGCATCCGAAAACGTAGGCAGCTACATAATCAGTTAATGGTTTAAACGACAGTGTTTCTGGATGAATGGAATTCTAAAGGAAACTGGTCTCTGAACAGTTTAAAAAACCTACCTCCTCATACAGCCCCCAAAGGCAGCAATTCCCCATTTTCAGGTTATAGTTTTAACTGGGCATGAAAGCTGTGAGTGCGGAGCTCCGTGCTGCTGCTGCCGAAGTGAGAGGAGAGGAGAGATGGTCAGACTACCACGCTGAATTTAGTGGTCAACATGTTGAAAATGCACTATAAACCTAATTATCAACACAATCTTTTACAATAAAGGCTTTTATGACTCAACATAAATTACTTTACTGAAATACTCACTCATTGACTTCTTGCGAGGGCCTGGGTAGCTCAATGAGTAAAGACGCTTAACCCAGAACATTTCTTCAAGTTATTTACGCTCAAATCAAATCATTGATCAACTCCCATTTGAAATGCCGTAATTAAAGGGATAGTTCACCCAAAAATGTTAATTCTCTCATTTACTTACCCTCATGTCATCCCAGATGTGTATGACTTGCTTTCTTCTGCAGAACACAAATGAAGATTTTTAGAAGAATATTTCAGCTCTTTGGGTCCAAACAATGGAAGTCCATACAACTCCAGTAGTTAAATCCATTTCTTCAGAAAATATATAAGTGTGAGAAACAGGTCAAGTCCTTTTTTAATATAAATTCTTGTCCCTGCCAATAGGTGGCGATATGCACAAAGAATATGCACAAAGAATCTGAATCACCAAAAACAAAAGAGAACTGAAATATTGATCTGTTTCTGACCCACAACTAACACATCACTTTTGAAGATATAGATTTGACCTCTGGAGTCTTATGAATCACTTTTATGCTGCCTTTTATATGATTTTTGGACCTTCAAAGTTCTTGTCACCATGCTCTTGCATTGTATGGCCTACAGAGCTGAAATATTCTTCTATAAATCTTTGTTTGTGTTCCACAGAAGAAAGTAAGTCATACACATCTGAAATGGCATGAGGGTGAGTAAATGATGAGAGAATTTTAATTTTTAGGTGAATTATCACTTTAAGATAGAGGGTTAATTCATTCAAAAATCACAATATTCACTGTTATTGTGCAGACATCCATTCTTTTCTCTTGGCGTCTAGGTCGTGTGTCAGGCCTGCTCAACCAACAAACATCCGTTGAAATACCTGAAGAATCAGCTTGCTCGAGTGTGTGATCTGTGCTTGCCTATTCTGCAGCAGAACAGTTCAGGTTTACCACACAAAATATTTATACACCTGCATTTAAAACACACATTTATCTATTTACTTCAATTTGTGGATTTGTATAAATTTTAATATACATAATTTTTTTTTATATGGATTTGTATTCATTTTTGTGTTGATGTGTGCCTCTGTATTTAAAATAGGTGAACAATCACCCAGTAGTACACCTCTATCACCTACTGGCAAATCCCCTGCATTTCCCTTTAGAAAGCAGAAAAGAATACCAGCTGCCCTGAAAGAGGTGACGATCAAACAATCAACAATAAGCTGTCTTTGGACCTGTTTACACCTGATAGTGTGTATGTAATCATGATCAATGGAGATGCTTTAAGACCCATATTACTACCAGGTGTAAACAGGGTTTTTCATTTCACAGTCAATCACTGCTTACTAGATCTTTACTGTTAACCCAAATCTCATTTAACAGATCTTTTATTTATTCATTTTAGGTTTCAGCTAACACAGATGGGTCATCTATGAGTGGCTACTTGGAGAGGACAAAAGGCAACAGGAAACAGTGGAAACGGTTCTGGTTTGTCATCATGAATAAAGTTCTGTACACTTATGGTGCCAGCGAGGTAAGAATACATACTGTAAATGCAGCAAATCATAGGAGTCATATCATACATTGGTAACACTTTATAATAACTACACAGTATAAAGTATTTGTAAAAAATAGTTTAGTTCAGTCATGACAACTTTTGGAAAGATTTAGCATGTGAGTGTGACATATTGATAGGATATTGGTCTTGGTGGATTAGATCTGCTACGCTGCTGCTGCTAGAAAATACACAGACATAATGAGTTAAGCATGTGGACATGCTGCTGCTGCTGCACAATTAGACAAAATGCAAAACATGCTGCAACGATTACGTAGGACAATCTGTTGCACAAATAGACATACGTAGAATCCCCATGTAGCAGATCTAGACTGTAGGAACTGAAGTGGAGGTGGGTTTCAGAGAATAAATTCTCACAGCTTGCTGCAGTGAAACCGGTTTGTCTGCAAAACTGAGCCATTTACAGTGGCAAGAAAAAGTATGTTAACCCTTTGGAATTTGCTAGTTTTCTGCATAAAATTGATCTCATCTTCATTAAAGTCACAAATATAGCTAACAACACATGAAAAATTATAATATTTTGTGTCTTTACAGAGCACATCCCATTAAACTTTAAAAGTGCTGTGGAAAAAGTATGTGAATCCCTAGGCTAATGATGACAGAAGTCAGGAGTTGGCAAACCTGGCATCAAATTAATGAAACTAGATTGGAAGTGTGGGTTAAATCTACTTTGACTTATAAAAAGCACTCAAACATTTTTAGCTTGCTATTCACAAGCATTTACTGGCATGGACCATGCCTGGCAAGAAAGAGATTTCAGAAGACGTACAATTGTTGCTTTGCAAAAAATTGGAAAGGGTTACAAAGTTATCTCGAAGAGTTATTCAACTGTCCAATTCCAATGGCCACTTTTAGGGAGAGTAGCCACAGTACTTAATCATCTATATTTATAGACAGTTTGTGTAACTGTGGACAGATGAATATCTAAGTTCTTCGAGATGTCTTTGTAACCCTTTCCAGCTTTATGCAAGGCAACCATTCATGATCGTAGTTCTTCTGAGATCTCTTTTTTGCGAGGCATGGTCCACATCAGCAGATTCTTCTTTCAAATAGAAAACTCAAAATGTTTGAGTGCTTTTTATAAGTCAAAGTAGCTCTAACCCACACATCCAATCTCATTTAATTAATTGAATGCCAGGTTTGCTGACTAATTAGCTTTTGTTGTCATCATTAGCCTAGGGGTTCACATACTTTTTCCAACCTACATTGTGAATGTTTGAATGATGTATTCAATATGTACAAGAACAATTCAATAATTTGTATGATTAGTTAAAACAGATTATTTTTACTAACCCTTTACATTAATGTTACTAAGAAGATCAAACTAGATTTTAAGGCAAATTTATACATAAATGCAGGTAATTCCAAAGGGTTCACATACTTTTCCTTACCACTGTATATTAATTGGATAATGGAAGTGAATGGGGCAGATTTTGGAGAGTTTAAAGCAGAAATTTGAAGTTTATAATTTTATAAAAGCACTTACATGAATTATTTTGTTAAACTCGTGTTTTATTTGAGCAGTAAAATAGTTTAAATCATAGTTTTTACAGTCATTTTAGGGTTTTACGTTTTATAGCATTTCATTGTCAAGGCAACTAAGTTTATTTGGTTAATAATATAATTTGATATAACTTTACACAGGAAAGATTAGTAAGCTATTTTATCACACTAAAATCATATTAACATGCATATTGTTCATGTGTTTTGGCTATACTTTTGAAACCATGTGGGAATGTTTATGATTGGCTCCATTGACTTCCATTGTAAGTGCTGCACTGTTACCCAGAATTTCTTCTCTATTTTATTTTTTTAAGAAACTTAATTTCGTAATTATGCAACAAATGATTTCAATTGAGCTTAAGTTGTTTTGCACCCAGAATATTTATTTAACTAAGCATAAAATGTATAAATAATTTATTTATTAATTACGGCTTTATAACTTAATGTTCTCACTTTAGAAAATTAGAATTGTTAAACACTTCTTTACTGCTGGTTTGCTTCAAATTAAATATATTAGTTAGGTATGGTTAACAGTTGTTTACTAAGTTGTTTACTTAATTAACTATAAACTAATGATTTGTAAATATTTTATACTGTGTAGTTATTATAAAGTTTTACTCATGCTATTTTTTTTTCTTCCTTGAGTTCCAGTTAGTCAAGGTTTTTGCACCATTTTCCACCCTCTCTCTGACCCTTACAAATAAATACATTTTAATGTAAAATGTTTAATTGTTTGTTTGTTTTGGTGGATTTTCCCACATTTAACTTTATATTATCATTAGTTCATCTGGTATTTAGGAAAACTAGTATCTTTACCTTAATCTGACTGGGTGGACCAAGTTTCTTTACACAAAATAGGCATCATTAATGTGTAAATGTAGGGAGTCATGTGTTAATGTATTTGGGTTTCTGGCCTCAGATATTCAGGGATTTTGGAATGAGCCGTTTTTCCAGCTTAGTTTCAATAAATGGTCTTAATAGACTAGGGAGTTTTGAGTTACAGTTTTCATGGTACAATGAACTGATCTTTTGTATCAAAAGATAATGGAAAATTGTATTTCTTTTAATATGACCACATTGTCAGGGAGCCTGGGTATCTCAGCAAGTATTGATGCCGACTATCTCCCCTGGAGTTGTGAGTTTGAATCCAGGGTGTGCTGAGTAACTCCAGCCAGGTCTCCTAAGCAACCAAATTGGCCCGGTTGCAAGGGAGGGTAGAGTCACATGGGGTAACCTCCTCGTGGTCATGATTAGTGGTTCTCGCTCTCAATGGGGCATGTGGTAAGTTGTGCGTGGATTGCGGAGAGTATCATGAGCCTCCACGTTCTGTGAGTCTCCACGGTATCATGCACAATGAGCCACGTGATAAGATGTGCAGATTGACGGTCTCAGAAGCAGAGGCAACTGAGACTTATCCTCCGCTACCCGGATTGAGGATTGTAACCGTGCCACCACGTGGACCTACAAAGTAGTGGGAATTGGGCATTCCAAATTGGGAGAAAAGGATTAAAAAAAAATATATGACCACTTTGTCGAGTACCAAATTCCAAATGTTGCTTTTTTACATTTTGTTAGTGAATAATTGTCATCAGGGTATGGGGATTTAATATGTATTTATAATTTATTATGATTTACCTTTTTTTTTTTTTTTTTTTTTTTTCCTTTTGTACACACATGGCAACTCTACCCTTTATATATAAAAAACAACAACTCATTTGATCTTTTCTGCAGGATGTAGCAGCTTTGGAAAGTCAACCCCTTCTTGGATTCTCTGTAAAAACAGAGATGCCAGAATCCTCACTGCATTTTAAACTTTACCACAAAAACACTCTCTACTACATTTTTAAGGCAAATGATTCTCAGATCTGTGAAAGGTGATGTTCTTTCTGTATATTTACAAATATATATATATGTATATACTGTACACTCACTGACCACTTTAATAGGTACACCTTTACATCTACTTATTCATGCGATTATCTAATCAGCCAATCGTGTGACAGTAGTATAATGTATAAAATCATGCAGATACGGGTCAGGACATTCAGTTAATGTTCACATCAACCATCAGAATGGCGAAAAATGTGATCTCAATGATTTTGACTGTGGCATGATTGTTAGAGTCAGACGTGCTGTTTTGAGTATTTCTGTAACTGCTGATCTCCTGAGAAGTCTCTAGAGTGTAAAGAGAATGGTATGAAAAACAAAAAACATCCAGTGTGCGGTAGTTCTGCAGCCTTGTTGATGAGAGAGGTCAACAGAGAATGGCCAGAATGGTTCGAGCTGAAAGGCTACGGTAACTCAGATAACCACTCTGTACAATTGTAGTGAGCAGAATAGCATCTCAGAATGCACAACATGTCAAACTTTGAGGCGGATGGGATACAACAGCAGAAGACCACGTCAGAAAACTGAGGCTGCAGTGGGTCTACCATTTGTGTACCTCAACAGAAATCTAGATTTGTCTTTTTAATTGTCTTCTGTCCAGTTTTGGTGAACCTGTGCTAACTGCAGCCGGAGTTTTCTGTTCTAAGCGGGCAGTAGTGGTACCCGGGGATGTCTTCTGCTGTTGTAGCCCATCCGCCACAATGTTCGATGTGTTGTACGTTCAGATATCCTCTTCTGCATTGCACAGTTGTAACGCATGTTTATTTGGGTTACTATCACCTTCCTGTCAGTTTGGACCAATCTGATCATTCTCCTATGACCCATGTCATTATGAAGCCACCACTCACTGGATGTTTTTGTTTTTCTGCACCATTCTCTTTACACTCCAGAAACTGTTGTGCGTGAAAATCCCAGGAGATCACCAGAAATAGTCTAACCAGCCCATCTGGCACCAACAATCATGCCATGGTTATTTTTCATTGTATTTTTTCCCCATTCTGATGTGAACATTAACTGAAGCTCCTGACCTGTATCTGCATGATTTTATGCACTGCTGCCAAACGATTGTCTGATTAGATATTCGCATGAGTAAGTAGATGTATTGGTGCACCTAATAAAGTGGTTGGTGAGTGTATATACAGTGTATATATACAGTATCTCACAAAAGTGAGTACACCCCTCACATATTTGTAAATATTTGATTATATCTTTTCATGTGACAACACTGAAGAAATTACACTTTGCTACAATGTAAAGTAGTGAGTGTACAGCTTGTATAACAGTGTAAATTTACTGTCCCCCCAAAATAACTCAACACACAGGCATTAATGTCTAAACCGCTGGCAACAAACGTGAGTACACCCCTAAGTGAAAATGTCCAAATTGGGCCCAATTAGCCATTTTCCCTCCCTGGTGTCATGTGACTCGTTAGTGTTACAAGGTCTCAGGTGTGAATGGGGAGCAGCTGTGTTAAATTTGGTGTCATCCCTCTCATACTCCCTCATACTGGTCACTGGAAGTTCAACATGGCACCTCATGGCAAAGAACTCTCTGAGGATCTGAAAAAAAGAATTGTTGCTCTACATAAAGATGGTCTAGGCTATAAGAAGATTGCCAAGACCCTGACACTGAGCTGCAGCACGGTGGCAAAGACCATACAGCGGTTTAACAGGACAGGTTCCACTCAGAACAGGCCTCGCCATGGTCGACCAAAGAAGTTGAGTGTACGTGCTCAGCGTCATATCCAGAGGTTGTCTTTGGGAAATAGACATATGAATGCTGCCAGCATTGCTGCAGAGGTTGAAGGGGTGGGGGGGTCAGCCTATCAGTGCTCAGACCATACGCCACACACTGCATCAAATTGGTCTGCATGGCTGTCGTCCCAGAAGGATGGTGCACAAGAAATCCTGCAAACAGTTTGCTGAAGACAAGCAGACTGAGGACATGGATTACTGGAACCATGTCCTGTGGTCTGATGAGACCAAGATAAACTTATTTGGTTCAGATGGTGTCAAGCGTGTGTGGTGTAAACCAGGTGAGGAATACAAAGACAAGTGTGTCAAGCATGTCTCAGACCTAAACCCTATTGAGCATCTGTGGGGCATCCGCAAACAGAAGGTGGAGAAGCACAAGTTCTCTAACATCCACCATCTCCGTGATGTTGTCATGGAGGAGTGGAAGAGGACTCCAGTCGCAACCTGTGAAGCTCTGGTGAACTCCATGCCCAAGAGGGTTAAAGCAGTGCTGGAAAATAATGGTGGCCACACAAAATATTGACACTTGGGCCCAATTTGGACATTTTCACTTAGGGGTGTACTCACTTTTGTTGCCAGCGGTTTAGACATTAATGCCTGTGTGTTGAGTTATTTTGAGGGGACAGCAAATTTACACTGTTATATAAGCTGTACACTCACTACTTTACATTGTAGCAAAGTGTCATTTCTTCAGTGTTGTCACATGAAAAGATATAATCAAATATTTACAAAAATGTGAGGGGTGTACTCACTTTTGTGAGATACTGTATATGTTCAAATAGAGAAATTACTATAGAATAATAGCTATATTTTATGTTCAGGTTAATCATTTCATATACATTTTTCTTCTAGATGGATCGAAGCTTTCGAGGAGGCCACAGTTCTCTAACATTGACTCTCTGAACATGTGATATTTCCAGAACCATTAGACCAGACTTCATGCAAAAAACACACACACACACTTTCATCACACACAATACCTCCTATATTAAAGCTCTAACTCTAGAGACTAAATGGTTTTTGTTTGTGGGTTACTGCATTTGCATGTTGTATTGCAGTGATTTTTACAATAAAGTTAAATGGGGTTAAAATGTTTTCATGTGTTAGGGTTAGATTACTCAAAAACTCAAATTCTGTCATCATTTACTCACCCTCATGTTGCAACATACTGCATGAGATTCTTTCATATGTGGAGCAAATAAAGAAGTTGGGTAGAATGTTAGCCTCAGTCACGTTCAAATTAATTGCTTCTTTTTTCCATACATTGAAAACGAATGGTGACTGAATCTAAAGTTTTGCCTTACATCTTTTATTTTCCTCCAAAGAAAGTCATAAGGTGCATCCAAATCCGCACAAGTTTGCACTATTTTACATCATTTTGTAGTGCAAGTAGTGCGAGTAGTATGTTTACACTGAAAATGCAACAAAAAGAAGTGTACTACGAGTACCCGGATGATGCACTTTATCAACCGTCAAAACAGAGTGTGGAATGTTAGACACTTCATGCACAGCGCACGCAGCTTGTCATACATAGCGGATTGGGCGGAGTTAATGGCCATGTTGGTGATCTGGCAAAACAATTGTAAATAATGGATAATATGACAACTAATGTAACTTCTGTGAAGACAGCACCTTACAAAAGTGAGTTAAATTCCTTTCCATCATACCATGCTGTGTGAATATGTATATTATTGAGATATACTGTAAGTGATTAACTGAGGGTGGATAGCACGCTAAAGTTAATGGCAACGCAGTGCTTGGGTTTGAAACATCACTTCCGTCAGCTGTTAAACGGCGAGTGTTTCTGTGTAGTAAAAAAATTGTGTTCCATTTGGGATGATACTACAGATTGAAAATTAATTCACTACATGGAGTGCATAGTATATTTTAAAAGTGTATAGTGTGTCATTTGGGACATTTACAACGACATGAGGGTGAATAAGTGATGACAGAATTCAAATTTTCCAGTGAACTTGTTTTATGTGTTTGATGTGAATGTTAGTACTTTTCCATAATCTATTTTTTCCATAATGTATATGCATAATATAGTACAATTCTTTTAATTTTACTGTTATATTTATTCTATATGGACTCAGATTTTAGTGTTTAAAAATTTAATTATGAATTCATTGTTACCACTTTATTGCACTCAATAAATGTATTTTATACAACTATTTCAAGCTCAACATGTTTTCGTTATAAAGTATCTATCATTATAAAATATTTTATCATCATTTTTCTGTATTTCCAGCCATTATTATACAAAGGTCTACTTAGTAACTTTTTTCTTTGTGTCATCTACAGTATATTGACACCTAGTGGATGAAGCATCATTTAAAATCAATAGTTTTCAGTTTCAGATGTCATTGTAGAAATTAAGTATTCACAGTCAGCCATGATTACTTTAATCAATGAGTGAAAGTGTCAAATAACATGACGGTTATTGAGATTAAGCGTGAAGTAATTCGGATGGTCATGTGATTCTAACATGGCCGCCCCCCTGAGGAGACCCTCTACATGTAGAATAATCAGCTTTTATAAGGTCACTGATATGACTGGAGTCTTCATTTTAATGTGATTGCTCGTGATTTCCTACATATATTCCAAAATTACAATTAATGTATTTAGGAGTAGGTCCTAGGCTAAAACATTTTTTAATGAGCAAAAATATTAGTGAGTCCACCTTTAATTGTCACTCTGAAATATTTGTATTTATGTGTGTAAAATAAGCACAGGCTTCGGTAACAACGCTTAAAGTATTATCATGCCTTCTTATGTGTCTCTCTGAGAGAATAACCTGAGGGTAATACTATGGTAATACCTCTAGTTGGACAGGTAGAGGGGAGGGGGTGAACTCGGTCAGGGGTCATGCTTACTACGTCACAAGCTCCTAAAATGGCGTTTTGATGACGACGGGAAAAGTGAGGACCACTACCCTTGTTCGAAAGGTATTTTATATACATTTCTACCATTTGTACGATATGCATTTCGGCGTTGTGTAGATTGGACGAATTGATCAATGGCATTAAACGCATTGCACGATCAGCCCATTTCTGCCCACTTTACCTAACCCATACCAGCTTGGCAAGGTAACATTTCCTGTTGTTTTTGAAAACGATTTTTAATGATACAGTGTTTACCCTTTTGAAAATGTTCGCACTATATGATTTCTCGTTAGAAAAGGTCAAAACGCCGCTTATGTTTTGAAATATACATTAGGAAACACGTTGTCTGTAGGCGAGTAGTGTCCGCGGTTCCGCATTTATCGAGACAAGATACGTGTATTTTACCTTAACCCCACCGTATGCTTTGTACAAGCCCGGACTTGTGTTATTCGTTGGCATACTGCTCTGGACTAGCATATTTTCATTAAAAATTTTATTTCGAAATAAAACCCCGCTGTCTGTGTGTCCTCTTGCTAATTTAATCAGATTCCAGCCCTAATTAATAAGCACGTACATTAATTTGTTTTATAATTAGAGCTCAATCTTTTAATAGTAGTCTTTATTTTTTCTTAGTTAGACGATCTAATTGTTTGAAGCGCAATTTCTCACGATAACTGCCTCAGAAACGCACAATGTTTGTTAAATTGTCTTTAATGATGACGTCACTGCATTATGATGATGTCCCTTTAAAATAACCATGGTAACTGTAGTTTCCTGAAGTAGATTGATAGACTGAAATATATTTGGCCATTTTGAGATTGTATAACAAACCATTTCTTTTTTTTAATCAGCATTTTTTACATATTGTGGACAATACATTTTTGTTTCATTTCTGGACATCGTATTTACTGTTATTAAATTGTATTATGTGTGTATATATATTTTATAATGGTTTAAAATTAAATAGTTGAAATCGGGAATGGATATTTGTACTAATAACAATGTAAATTATATGAAATATGTTCATGGCTGATATGTGTATTAGAAATGTAATTAAGAAATTGTTAAATTATTAATAATTATAGATATCTGTAATTGCATCTTAGACAGGAGTGAATGAAAAATCATTTAAAAATTCTACTAGTGGAAATGCAGTTAAAGATGTCAAAAATTTGGAATTCCTTTTTTGATATCAAAAAGTAGTGGCATGATACTAAGAATTAACATTTTTACTAGTGCAAACGTAATTACTGATATATAAAATTAGCACTTTCACTAGAAGTAATTCCATTTCTTATATCAAGAATTAGCTTTCAAGTAGAGAAAATTAAATTATCTACAATTCATATTCTGCACTTGAGAAAAATGTCAAATGGGTATATGAAAGGCCATTAGGGTTGTTATTATCCCAGAATAACAGTTTATCCTCTTATCATGCAGAGACCCCAATGCAAGACATCAAGGGTAGGCGATGGAGCTCCCGAACTACGCCAGTCAACTGCTTCTCCAGCTCAATCAACAGCGCTCCAAGGGCTTCCTGTGCGATGTCATTATCATGGTCGAGAACACGCTCTTCCGAGCCCACAAAAGCATCCTTGCCGCCACCAGCCACTATTTCAAATCCCTCGTCCTTCATGATAACCTCATCCATCTCGACCCCGATATGGTGGATACAGCCATTTTCCAGCACATTCTGGATTTCATTTACACTGGCAAACTATCCGACGAGACCATTGATGATCTAGATTTAAGCTCTCTGCTCACCACAGCGAATTATCTCCAACTCACCGACCTCGCAAACCTGTGCTCCAGCAAGATCAACCAAAACGGCTCCTTCAAAAGCTTATCTCGTGGGAGTTCTTTGAGAGTGCAGAGGTTCTCCTCGCCTACCTCAAACAACTCTTCAGGTCACTCGTACGACCGGGCAATTGAAGATCACTCGTCAGACACTGAAGCATATTGTATGACCCCTCCCAAAAAGAGACATAATGCTCAGATTAGATGCATTTCCAGGAAGAAGCAGGACTTGGGGTTGGATTTGTCGAAGAAAAACTCAAATTCGGAGACCTTGGTGAATGATGAGGTGCTTGTATCTAGAACAGTCTCCAACAATATGCAGCTAGGAATAAATGTTAAGTGTATTCCAAAGGAGGAGAAGTGGATAATTCCTTTAGACGGAGCTCAGGTAAGAAAACAGGAGGGATCTCGAAGAAAGTCCAAGGTCAATGGTTACATACCTCCTAACAGGGCTGGAAGCCAACTAAGCCAAAATCAGACATTTACTCTTGAGTTGTCTGTAAAGAAAGAGATTGGAGCAAAGACGCAAGATGAAACCGAAAGCCAAAAACCAAACAATGGGTCCACCAATTTTGTTTATCAAAAGGAGACCTTTCTCAAAGAAGCCGAAGGCGACAACCCTTATGTTTGTATACCATGCGAAAAAGGTTTTCCCTCTTCGGAAAGCCTGAAGTCCCATGTGCAAACCCATATCAATGAAGATATGGATGTGAAAGTTGAGGATGAGGAGGAAGGTGAGGGAGACCTTGGAGTTACCAGAGTCTCGCAAGAAGCTCCTGAAAGCCTGGAGCAAAGTCCACCAAAGTCCCTCAAAGATGTTGACACTTTGCGTCCGTTCCCTTGCAATATTTGCGGCAAGATGTTCACGCAGCGCGGCACTATGACGCGCCACATGCGCAGCCACCTCGGCCTAAAGCCATTTGCGTGCGACGAGTGTGGCATGCGTTTCACCAGGCAGTACCGTCTAACCGAGCACATGCGCGTCCATTCGGGGGAAAAGCCGTACAAGTGCCAGGTCTGCGGAGGGAAATTTACACAACAAAGAAACCTCATTAGTCACATGCGAATGCATACCTCCTAGGACAGGTCAAAAAGTTTGAAACTTGGATGATACCTCGAAATTAGAATCGGATCTTCATAATGTTGTTTAGACTGATAGAGGTTGCCCTTTTGAGCTAATCTAGGGGTTAGGCCACATCCACACTAATCCGTTTTGGTTTGAAAACTGTTAACAGTGGAGGAATACAGTGTCCTAGTGTGGACGTGTTTTTTAAACAAAAACGAATTGGTGTGGACTGTGGACGTGGCCTTAGTTTCGCCCACAAATGCTGTTGAACACTACAAAGATTGTTTTTTTTTTTTAGAGGAATGGCGACGCCATAGATAAGCATAAAAATGCCAACTTCAGCCAAATCGTATTGTTATACCTCTGTCTTCATACCTTCTTTAATATTCTACATATGCATGAGTTGTTTATTGTTCTTGTTAGTGTGTAGTTAAACGCGAATACGGCGTTTATCCATTTAGAGATGTAGTTTGATTGAATAACACAATAAAAAATGACCTCAAATAGCTAGAAATCCTCTCTAGAACTGAAGCGAACAAATGATCCTGGTGATGCCAGTTATTTTACAGCAGTGACTTGATATACTTCTCGAATGTATTTTATGGAGTTTGTTTTAGTTTATTCTTCAGAAACAGACCTTGATAAAGCTGGATTGTTTACTTGAATACACAAAATTGCTACCTCAGATTAAACCAAACCCTCTGATTAGCCTGTATGAGATTATTTAAGACTACATATTAGATCAAAACTACTCACTGTCTTCCATATTTCAATCTCTATCTCTGAATTCATATAATAATCTTAAACCGGCATTTGATCCAAATGAGAGAAAACACACTGCCTGTTTTAAAGTAAACTTTTCAGGGGTACAGGTAATACTTCCCTATAGAGTTGCGATCTGAGCTAGTTAAGCGTTGTCACATGAGCAATTACGGTGTTTTGATGTACAGTTCCAAAGAAATATTGAATGTTGAAATGCTAAAGAATTACTGTAAAACTATAACCAAATCTATATTCTTGCTAAATATTTAAGTCTAATTTATGCTTCTTTTGATTCAGGTATATATATGAGTCTTCTTTTTTTTTTTTTTTCAGGGGTTTTCCTTTTGGGGGTTTTTTTTTTGTTTCCAATGCTTTAAACCAATGGCTTAATTTATACACCATATTGTCCGTTGATAATTTTACTGATATGGCGTGTGCATTGTAATTATGAATTAAAAAAAGTTAGGTTTAGCTAATTGCATTCATGAATTTGTGTTGATAGGAGACCAAAAGCTTAAAAGCGAAACCTACTGTAAATATCTTTGGGTACCTTAATGTCAGTTATTGTTCGCAGTTGATATATTACTGAAACTTTTACTTTGTTTAGATATTCAATCAGCTTCTTACTGTGTTTTAATTTCTTTATGACATGTTTATTTGAAACTACCTCTTGTTGGGTATTTTGTTCGTTGTACACATGTTTTCAGCATGCTGAAGGGCTTTTGGTACCTGATTTGAAGGTTGTATTAACTGTTTGTTTTGTAGCTGGTTGCCTATATTGGTGATATCAAAATGGTACTTTAAATAATATATCAACTAGCCTAAGATTTGATTTGTTGAATTGCCTTTACATGTAGTCTTTATTCGTTTTTGTGCTTGCTTGCTTTTTCTGTTTTTGGTTTATATCAAGATGATTATTTGACACTGTTTGTAAATCAATACATTTTTAGAACATTCAGGAACTTTTTAATGTGTAATAGGACTTGAAACTGAACTTCAGAACTGTGACAACTCTTCATTTGCATCCTCTGCAAACCTCAGGGAACAATTAGGGATGCATGTCCCAATAAAGCGCCATTAACCAATATTTTTTTTGTTCTAGATGTGTTTCGATGTTCTCTACACCTAACACAATAAGGTGTGGCAGCTCTTCTTTCAACTTACAGTAATGATTGTGTGTAGTTGTACGGATTGATGTGGTTTTCAAATGCTTTTGGAAAAAAATGTCAAGTACCTTCTTTAGAAAATACAGATACGAGAGTATTTGCAACATGTTTATGAAAACCAAAGCACATTTTCACTCTTTGAAAAATTTAAGATCCTATTGTATATAACCTTGTTCTCAGTTATGACATGAAATAAACTTAAATGCTGATCAAATAATACAAATCTGTTCGTATACATGTAATCTTTCTTTATGATTTATAATGTTGGTTTCATACATAAAAAATATAGAAGTTTCTACAAAAAAAAAAATGTTTTCATGTCTTTAAAAATTATGTTTTCTTGCACCTTGAATACATGCGTGTACACAACTAAATTATTAATTCCAAAAAAATAATTTCAAGCTAAAAATATTTTTACAAATATGCTTTTTTTGAGTTCTGAATATCAAGTTTTTGTAGGATTACTCCATTTGACCTGAACAAAATGTTTCATAAAAATGTGACACACAGTCCTGTTTATTTTATTAATTTTTTGTCACATGACAATAAAATGGCTACCATCATGTTTGAATTTGATTTTGTGGAAAAGTTATTCTATTTTTGATAAACAATTTGTTTTTTCAAGAATTCCAGCTTTAATTAGATTTAATTTTTAGTCAACATTGTTTAACTTTAATCACCAGAAAAAAATGACATTGAAAACATGATTATCGTACACTGAAAACCCCAATAAGTTGAATCGTTCTCTCAATTGAATGGAGTGTTGGTGTCTCCAAAACTTTAATTTAATTAAACTTAATCAAACTTTGTAATCAATTAACTTGGTGTTTATTTATGAAAAATAAATTCAATTAACTTAAGTATTGGAGTTATGAGCCCAAAACCTGACATTTCAAGTAATACTTCATAATTAATTAACTTGATATTTTCAGTAATGAAGGTTTAAAGTGTTTACAGTGTAGAAAATATGTATTTCAGTCATAATTTTTTTTGTGAATGGCATTTTAATGTTTTTGTTAATAACTTTATAGATCAGTATGAATTTAATTACAAATATGACGATTTTGAAATTTTTAGTTAATATGTGGAGGAGTAATAAGTATGATCTGTAATTATATGCCAATATTATGGACTATATAAAAGACAAGAAAAAACAATTAGCAATCAATATCTGACTGTTTTGTAATGTAGTCATGTTCTGGGCATTCTACCATGCTACACTACTTCTGCTATATAATTGTGCTCAGTATGTAGATGCTCTGTATGTATCGAGTACCCTGTATGAGCAATTTTGTTTCTTGTTTTGTATTTTCCATTTGATGTTCCTTTCAATTTACTGTAATTCCGTGGTTGTAATCTAGGAGGCGCTCGCGGGCATGGCAGGTACTACATGTGAGCAGTGAGCACAGAGGAAGAAGAAATTAGGTGTTGTTGGCGGGAATCACAGCGATTTCTGACCATGTGTTCATTGAGGTCGTGTTCAACGTGTTAAATGAGCTTTTTTTACTTGTTCATTGAACTCTATTGTGTTAAACGAGATTAAGGAGTCAGAGAGTGTCTTGGCAAGTGAATTGGCTGGATATGGAATATATCTGTGGCTAGTGCTTTCATATCTAGTCCAGTGGGTGGCAGCATGAATCCACATACAAAACAACTAGTTATAGATAATCACCATTATTCTCTACATCCTCTCACTTTAGTTTTGAATCCCAGTTGTTGCTCTCTAAAATTTGCCATATTTACGAGATAAAATCTTAAATAAATCTGAGCTTTACGAGATGGGAATACTTAAAGACTACTTCAGGGATTGCTTTTGCCCATAGTTATAGTTTGGTTACAGGTATTTGGTCTTTTGTTTTTTAATGGTGTCCAATTCATTGTGATAATGACTCTTATACAGTGGGGTCCAAACATATGAGACCAAATTAAATATCTGGAATGTAAAATCTGTTTTAAACTTGCAAATAAACAGTGTTTTGAAGTTGAAATATGTAGCAAATTTGTGGCATTGACCACGTTAACTTCATACCCCACTGTATCTAATAACATATACATTCAATATAAGTGAAATGCATCTTTGTGTGATTGCAGAGGGCTTTTTGTTGTACTTTTGTTGTTCATTGCACTTTCATCCAACAGTAAACCTACCTGTTAACCGATCTGAATCTCCACACAGAAGCACGTTGAGTTTTCTTGTCCTTAAGCTTCAGTGAAGTGAAGATAAGGCCCAGTGTTTTCACATGTAAATGACACTCAGGCTGCAGCGAGCGCAGCGTATTGTTAGCACAGAGTGCCTCAGAGGGGTTCTGCAGAGCATTCTTGAAAGCTCCAGACCTTATCTGATGGCGCGCAGGCCCTGCAGGGGAGGGCAAGGGACAGGGTTCGGGGAATGTGGCAGGCACAGGTCGCTGGGAGAATAGAACAGCTGGCAGTGGCCCACGTGCAGACTCTAAACACAGAGAGCAGACACTCTGAGCAGGGTGGGAACTTGCTACTAAGACATCTACAAACATAGAAATCCCTTTCGTGGCATTATCAGAGTGCTGCCAGCTTGTGGTACACACACACAGACAACAAGTGCACAGAGAAAGAAACCTTAAGACACGAATAATAAGTAGACTTTGCTCACTTCTTATCTCACTTTTGCATAGTGTTTGCGTAGTTCATGTTTTGGTGACCCACATTAGGCTTATTTTTTAAATGATGTTGTTCAAAAACTTTAGTTTTAATATGTGAAAGGTCCTTACTGCTTATTCACATAGTTTAGTAATGTAGAGGTCTTCTTATTTATTTTGTATTTTTTTTCAAGGCCTGAAATTTAGAAAAAGTTTCAATAGAACACTTATTAGTAATCGTAACGTTTTCAGTCAGAACCAATATGGATTCCACAGCCTGATACATTAGATAACCCATTTAAGCTTTCACAAAGAACAGTTAATTTTCCAGTTTTTGTGGAAAACAATCTGGTAATGTGGTAGAAATATTAATATGAATATAAAAGTCTTTCACATAGCACCTAAATGGACAAGTCATACACCGATCAGCCACAACATTAAAACCACCTACCTAATACTCAAACCAGCCCATCTGGCACCAACAATCATCCAATCAATTATCTAAACAGCCAATCATGTGTCGGCTGGGGAGTGCAAAAACTCATGCAGATATGAATCAGGAATGTCAGTTAATGTCCACATCAACCATCAGAATGGGGAAAAAAATTATCTGAGTGATTTGGACCATGGCATGATTGTTGGTGCCAGATGGGCTGGTTTGAGTATTTCTGGGATTTTCACACACAACAGTCTCTGCTCAATCTTTACTCAGAATGGTGCCAAAAACAAAAACATTTTACCTAAAAATTCAATCTTATAGATGTCCAGACCAAAATATGCAGTCCCACAGAAAAAGCATTCTAAACAAATAGTCTCTCAAGAAAATGTCTTCTGCCATCGCAAAGGCGAGAGTGTCAGCTTTCTAATGACACTTAGATTGAGCTTTTAGTCCACTCTGAGGACGAGATATTCAATGAAACAATGAAGGTAGTGCTTGAATTGAAAATAAGACTGAATGTCTATGGACAAGCTCATCTGTAAGGGCTAAAATGTGTTAGAGCGCCACCTGCATTTCAGATCGTCATTTTGTGGTTTTGACAATTGCAATTAGTCCAGAGTATGTATTAAATTTGAGTGTGAAAAAAAAATCAGGCGGCAGCCCAAAAATGCACCACAGTTTAAGGGCACTTATTCAACATAAGTAACATATACAAATGTACCTTAATGTACAGTTGATACATATAAAGCATTTATTAAGGAGTTGTCAACATTAGAAACCTCTACATAAAGTTCAGTATGGTTTAATGGTCATCAGGCTTTATTATATGATTTATGATGTGAATGAGCATGAAGAGCTAAAAAGTGTTTTTGCAGAGGACTTTGGGTTACTAGAACTAGATAAAACCATTCTTTAGACATCAATATGAGAAAGAAAGTGACAACACAAGTGAGTCAAGACATTGCATTAATAAATATAAATACAAAGTGGACTGTATTAATCTCACAATAATAGTCGCTGCATTGTGATATACAGTAAATCATGAATTAGGACATTTTATGTTTTTGATTACTTTAAGTATGAATAAGTGTATTAAGCATTTATAAATGCACATTTTAATGCTCACTATTTGACAAGTATTGATTTAAAGTTGCCCTTTTTATGCATGTTACTATAACTGCATATACATAATTTATAATGCATTTGTAAATGGTAGTCATTAATGAACTCCTTTTATAAACCCTTTACAATGGGAATATGAATGTAAAGTGTACCATAAAAAAATTCTGTCATTATTTACCTACCCTCATGTAGTTTAAACCCTTGAAAATGTCTTCCAGGGCACACATTAAGGAAAGTTTTGAAGAATGCTTATACTGCTCTTTTCCATACATTGCTAGTGAATGGCTATTGTTGTTGCAAATAGTTTTCAACAACAACAACAAAACCTTTGCTGTAGCTCTCAAATTCTATTTGCATTCATGCATATTCAATCTTGCAATCAATCTCATTTTCAGTTACATCAAACAACATTGTTTCTCACAATCAAATGCAAAGAGCCAAGTTTGACTATGAAAGCATGAGTGGACATCATTTCAATTTTTGGTGAACTATTTTTAAGAATCCTATTCAGTGAAAATAGTTTGATAAGAAGGGGGTTCTTTGCTGAATCTGGTGCTGCAAAGGACCACTGAAGAACCTTTCATTTTTAGACTGACAAAAATAATAAGGAACGTCTTTGTGCAGGAACTCAATACAGACAAAACAAATACAATCCAAAGGGGAAAACATGGAGATCATGTCTTTGAAGATCAACTTGAGCATTTCAGTGATTATGAAAATGAGTGCTGCTCACCCCGTGGCAAATAGAATAGACAAATACAGTTATATAGATGTTGCCTGGCATTGTTATGTCCAGCAGTGGTATGTGTCTTTCTATCCAGGCTTTGTGAATTACCAATAGGTGTTATCTAGTTGTAGCAATTTACAAATGCTTGAAAGAACTCTGGCAGAGCGACGCAATAAGGAATGTCACTTTTGTCCTGTACATTCCAGCTGGCAAGGTACAAACTAACTGGAACAGACAAAAATGATGCTGCTATCTGTGTTCACACAATAGAGGGCAGTCTAAAGGTCAATGGGGGTTATTGTTAAAGCAGAGCTGAGTACACAACACAAGCACATTATATACATACACATATTGTGCTGTGGCTGTTGGCAGTAAAATCAGAATGTGTGTGGTCTCAGATGTGCAGGGTTACAGATTTACAAGGCCCAAGTCTTGTGTCCTTAAGATGTATGAGTTTCTGTATTAGTAATAAATGCAATGTGCTGAGAAAGCATTCAGAGAATACGCTTGTGTATGTGGTTGAGCACACACACACATTAATCAAAAAAACAAAACTTTGCCTATATCAGCATATTGCTTTTGGGATATCTGTTCTCCTACAAATATTCATGTGGCCTTTGATAGAGCAGCACATTATAAAGTGTATAAAAAAGGAGCAGCAGCAAGTTTCAAACTGTCATACTGATCCTGTGTCTGCCATACGTACACGCACACACACACACACACACACACACGCACACGCACGCACGCACACACATTTTATTAGCTGACTAAATTGGACCATACCATTGACTTCAATTATTTTAAATTAAAATACTAATATATATATATATATATATTACCCCACTCTTCCACCAAGGCACTTGCAAGTTCCAGGACATTTCTGGGGTAATGACCCTAGCCCTCACCCTCTGATCCAACAGGTCCCAGACGTGCTCAATGGGGTTGAGATCCGGGCTCTTCGCTGGCCATGGCAGAACACTGACATTCCTGTCTTGCAGGAAATCACTCACAGAAGTAGCAGTATGTCTGGTGGGATTGTCATGCAGGAGGGTAATGTCAGGATGAGCCTCCAGGAAGGGTACCATATGAGGGAGGATGATGTCTTCCCTGTAATGCACAGCATTGAGATTGTCTGCAATGACAACCAGCTCAGTCCAATGATGCTGTGACACACCGCCCCAGAGCATGACGGACTGTCCACCTCCAAATCGATCCCGCTCCAAAGGACAGGCCTCGGTGTAACGTTCATTCCTTTGGCGATAAACACGAGTCCGACCATCACCCCTGGTGAGACAAAACCATGACTCATCAGTGAAGAGCACTTTTTGCCAGTCCTATCTGGTCCAGTGAAGGTGGGTTTGTGCTCATAGGCGACGTTGTTGCGGTGATGTCTGGTAAGGACCTGCCTTAAAACAGGCCTACAAGCCCTCAATCCATCCTCTCTCAGCCTATTGCAGACAGTCTGAGCACTGATGAAGGGATTGTGCGTTACTGGTGTAACTGGGGCAGTTGTTGTTGCCATCCTGTACCTGTCCCGCAGGTGTGATATTCAGATGTATTGATCCTGTGCAGGTGTTGTTACACGTGGTCTGCTATTGCGAGGATGATCAGCTGTCCTTCCTGTCTGTCTTAAGCGTCTCACAGTACGGATATTGCTATTTATTGCCCTGGCCACATCTGCGGTCCTCATGCCTCCATGCAGCATGCCTAAGGCACGTTCATGCAGATGAGCAGGGACCCTGAGCATCTTTCTTCTGGTGTTTTTCAGAGTCAGTAGAAAGGTCTCTTTAGTGTCCTAAGTTTTAATAACTGTGACCTTAATTGCCTACCGTCTGTAAGCTGTTAGTGTCTTAATGACAGTTCTACAGGTGCATATTCATTAATTGTTTATGGTTCATTGAACAAACATGGAAAACATTGTTTAAACCCTTTACAATAAAGATCTGTAAAGTTATTTGGATTTTTACAAAATTATCTTTAAAATACAGTGTCCTGAAAAAGGGACGTTTCTTTTTTTGCCGAATTTATGAGTTCTATGGCAAGCCTTGAAGGGACAAATACACAATCACATACATTCACATGTCAACAAGTTACTCAATGAATCACATCCTAATTCATTCTTTATTGTTTATTTGTGAATTGTTTATTCTCACGCGGTACTTCTGTTGTTATTTCAGCGAGATCCGCATGACAGAAGAGAGAGAATTGAAGTGAGTTTGTGTCACCACTCCATTTTGTATCGACAAGTATGACATGCCTCCGACTGAAGAGAGAGAGATCACAGCAAAACAGTCGACAGCTGTGACACCCTCCGCAAAAATCAAGTTGTTTGGAGTCTCCTAGTGTGCTGCTGGCTTAAGGAATCAGCCCCACAGTCAAGTCATTTTTATGAGATCAGCCCTTACAAAAGTTCTCCTAAATTTGCCGCTAATTATTTTCAGATGCAAATGAGCTTGTCATTCACTGCACATGTTTACCAAAAGTATGCAGCTCTTCATCAGAAGTGGTGTACCTGCAGAATACCTTTGGCAACAATGAACAATTCGCTGCAAGTTTGTGTCCAGTTCTAACAGTACGTGTTCTTGCATTCCGTCTGTGCTATTTTTAATTGTCCCTCTATTTACATGTGTGTGCCTCAGATGGAAGCATCTGGAAAATCTCACTGTATTCATTGTCATAAAGGCCACATTTTTGGGATGCTCTGTCAAGTTTAAAGTCTCTTTAAAATGGGTGCTTTCCTACTTGCACTTTTGGTGCGCACCCGAGTTCAAATTATATCAAAGTTCGGTTTGTTTGGATAATGTGAACGCTGTTTACCACACCCGAGTCTGCTTTAAAAGGTGGTCTGGGGTACGTTACATGTGAACACTGGTACAGTTCGCTGATGATATGAACTCAATTGTACCAAATCATGGAAGTGATTTGGTACAAACAAAAGTGTCGCTCCGTGCATGTAAATTTTGATGGTAAATCCAAAGAGATTACTACTCAAATAGAACAATGAAGCTGATCTGTTCTTGAGTTGTTACCTAGTTAAAGTGGTAAACAACTGCTGCTTGTACGCAAGTTGATGACGTAATCAGATCGTAGATCGGACCTATATAATATGATGTGAACAGAGACCAGCGGGGGCAGTGGGAGGGGGGAGGAAATTAACTCTGGTTTGGTTTAAGCAATCAAACAAAGTGTGAAAGCACCCTTTATCATGTCTCAAGGTTCCTGTATTCTGTTGTGTTTCCCCCACCTGTTGTGCTTCTGCTTACTCAGAGTGAGCGAATCTCATTCTTTGGCTGCACTGTTTGTTGAAGCGTGCTGCCACCTATTCACGCGGCTCATAAAAACAGATGTACTTCAAGCTTGGAAAAGTCAATTCCTCTACAACTGCTGCACGTACACAATGAACATAGGAAGATCTCTCCGCCCACTTGCGGCTTGTATAATAAGAAAATCTGTACTTTTGTTACACAGTTTACTTACATGTCAGGGGGCATACATTTTATAATGTGTTATTTTTTTATATATGTAATTAATCACACTAAATTATGCATTAAATGAACAGCCCTAGGACAAAAAGGAGCCCAATGGAGGATTCTGTTATTACGGCCAGTAAACGTCCTCAGAAGGAAGACACCTTTGAATTTATAGGACTGTGCTAGGTAAGGGGGTAAAATATGTGGGAGTGAGGGGAGTTGGAAAGCAGAAAGGGGGGAAATGTAAATTCTCCTCATATTTTTTTTGGTTGTCTTTTTCTGACTGCAATTTAATTCTCATTTTGCACATATAACTTGTTAATTGAGCCCAACTTTTGCATTGATTTCAATTTTTTTAATGCTGTATAAATCATTTTACACAATGTCATTTTATGTCCCTTGGATATCATTGTTTTCTTAATGTAGCTCTACTAAAAAACAATTTAATTTGATTTTGATACATTAATCTTAGGTTTATCATATCATCACATGTCGTCATCATATAATGCAACAAGCATGCAGCCCTAGGGCTCAAAAGAAAGTTGTCTTTTTTGTCTCCACAGTATAGCTTGCTTAGAAACACATACAGGGACACACAAAAGAATATGGTGAATAAAAGACAGAAAGTGTAGCTGTTAAGAGGGGTGATGTGGTTTTGAGTTTGGCTTTTGTTTGGCTCAAGCCCATCCTCCGCTGAGACACCCTCCCCTTCAGTGGGACTACAGCTCAGAATGGAGGTCTATTCAGAGGAGGGAGTGGTGCTCCTTTACCTCAGTGAACACCCCCACATCTCCACACCCTCAGCCTGGTCTGGTCACCAGCAGCTCGCTCTGTTCGTGCCTGTCAAAGGGGCTGGAGGGATCCACCCCTGAACTCAGCCATCTAAACACTATGTCTACACAGCCAATGAGTGATGCAATACTACAAAACTTGGACACTCACTAATCAGTGAAGCAGTGCAAGGGATAGATGCAATAAACTAGCATAAACAAATATTTAACTAATAACTTCCTCTGAGTTTTATATATTTGTGGATGTATCATACCTCTATATGTTCTCAAAACTCTATACTCTGACAGTAATATAAACCTCCAACAAATAGCGAATAGAATTACTATAACTTGGTAATGCTTTACAATAAGGTTTAATTTGTTAACATTACTTAACAACATTAGTTATCATGAACTACCAATGAACAATAGTATTTTTATAAACTAAACTTAGCAGAAAAAATGATCTTGTTTTTAGTTAATGATACATAATGTGAAGAATGTACTGAAAAGTTTTCATATAATATGTCGGCTATATCGATAACATCAAACCTCATTGGTTCTCATTGACGTTTGGTCTCAAGATCCGATGATAACCAGTGAGGTTTGATGTTATCGATGTAGCCGCCATATTTGATGTATAGGCATTTTATCAATATCACTTGATATGAGAGTAAATATTGACTTCCCATAAAGTGATCGTATGGCTTCAGAAGACTTGGAATATAGCGCATGGGACATATTGATTACTTTGATTTCATTTTGTGGTGTTTGTTTTGGCTATTTTCAAGCTTGTACAGACCAGAGTCACCATTCACTTACATTATACCAAATAAAACTGTAAAAATACAAAATATTTGTGAGGTATTTGGAATAAGTTTCACATAAATATGTACATTTGGTGTCAGTGAAAGATTTAAGACTGCAATTAAAGTTTTAAATTAACTTATAAACCTTATACAACTTGGTAATTAATGTTGATTGCAGATGATTACAAAAATAAAGTGTATGCAATATATATTGGCTCGAGTAAATGTTGACAGAGCGGAATGTCAAGTAGTGGTTCATTTATTAAATATTTATTTTTAAATACTGTATATATAATACTCCACTATTTGACATTTTAAATGTTTAATAAATAATTATGTAAATACATAAAATAATATACTGTCATTAATAATTGTTTATCGAAATATTTATATAATTATTCATATTAATTTATTCAAATATTCTTATAGTAATTATAGGGTGCAAACCACCATCTTTCCACTCATTCCTGACAGAACTTTCCTACACATTACACTATTCCATACTGTATATATCACAATATCAGAATAATTTGTGTCCCAGAAACATTCAAACTCTCATCATACCACTATGAAATGATGCATTCTCACATGAGTCTAATGGCTTCATTGCTGACTGCATCATTAAAACTGTTGCTGAATCAAGATATTTTTCATGCCAAAACTTTATTCAGGGCCACCCAAAACTAGATACACAGTATACTCTTCCTCGGTTGATAAATCAGCTTATATGCCACCCTTTTCCCACAGGTATGAGAATGAATGCACACTCAACTGAGAAAGGGGAGAGAAAGGGGAACCAGGGTGGATATTTTTAGCCTAGACCTTGATTCTGATTTGTAACCACCAAAAGCACCTTTTTAAACTTCCCAGACATATGAATAGCCAAGAAAAAAAATAATAGTAATATTGTGGGGGAAAAAGATACATGTTTCACTTTACTCTTGAATTTACCATTAATTCAAATCTGGTAAATTAACTTTTATGGGGGTTTATTATTGTTTATTATTGTAAGGGTTAGGTTAGAAAGTGAGAATTTCTAGAGGTCTCTGAACAGTAAATAATTATATAAGTTATATCTAAAATATATATTTTCATTATACACCGTTACACGTTATACACTAACACTTTATTCATGTAAAGAATATTAGTAAACATAACTAAATAAACCTGACTTCATTAGGTAAAAAAAAACTAAAGTCATTTTTAGGGTTAAATCAAGTCAAGGTAACTGTTTTAGATGACCACTTTTTACAGTTCTAGTTAGTCTGGTTAGCCAGTGTCTTTTTTGGGGAGATAAAGTTCATCAAACTGTTGTCTTTTCCCCAACGATTCTTTGTCACTGTGTATTTGGTGGCTTTTCTGTAACTGTACTTCAAGCAAAGGTTGCCATAGTGATCTCAGTTATGTCCTAGAGACAAAGGTGGAACAATGCATCACTTAACAGAGATGTCTCACTCAAGCTTTGACCTGCCTTCTACCCCAGAGAGACAGTGCTTGCAGACACAAGGCAGAGCACAATGGAGTCATAAAATATCACATGGTAATACACAGGCACCCCCCCCCCACTCCAAAACAATGTGGCAACCTTAGACACAAAAGCATCTGTAGCTTGGATAACCCCAGATGTCACTGATTTAAAACAATTAGGTGATTATTTTTTACTGACGCGTTATGAACACATAGACTCTCCATGTGTCCCTGCTGGTCAAGGGGGTCTGTAGTATCAGGCTATTATATGTTGTGTTATTGTACTTCCCCCATTTCCAGGGAAGTAAATAGTTTTAAGGCCTATACACACCAAAGCGTAAAAAAATGGATAGTTCGTTGAAAGGTTGCTGCAAAATTGTCCATTGTTGCCAAAGGTTTGCTGCAGGTTCACCAATACCGACGAAGAGTTGCAAACTTCTGCCAAACATTTGCAGTGATTCACAAGCTCATTTGCGATTCACAAGCTCATTTGTAAAAATAATGACTGGCAAAGTTTTCCAAGTGAATCCGTCTACAAGACTACAAGTAACACCAACCTCAAGACATGCCCACAACAAGTAACGCCCCCTTTTCTATTGGCCACAATAACTATTATAATCCTATGCAATCGCTGTTTGATTCATATTCGCTTAACTCTTTAAATATGACAACGTATAACTTTTACATTTTATGTCACATATCATATTATTAAACCACAAATTTAAATGGTAAACTGAACTCACTTATTTAATGTGAAATTTTGTTGGAAGTGCTCTTTACTGTATTCCTGAAGATGTTTTTATAATAAAAGAAAGAAAAGAAAAAAAAGAAAGAAAATAAAATATATATATATATATATAAATGGTAAAATACAAACTTTCACTGTTCTGTTTTCTCCAGTTAGCTCACAAGCTAACCAGTTAGCTTATTAGCTTAGCACAGTGCAAGCTTCTTCTCCTTATTATTTTAATCACATTTCTCCTCAGTGTCGCCACCTAGTGATACGGCAGTGTGATTGTCTTCAAAATAACATTTCATTTGCTGTATATTTATTGATTTTACAAATGTATCATTTTTTTTAAATCTTTGTGGATATGGTTAGGTTTAGAGTTATGATTAGGTGAAGGTTTAAGGTTGCTGCGGGATTCCAAATAAACACAATAAAACACAGTGTATGAATGTGGCATCTAACTGTTCCAAGACTTCAGGATTTCGCTGGTTATTTGGAGGTGTAGTATGTAGAGGGCTTGCCTTGTAGTGGGCATGTCTTTTAGTAGTCTTGCAGGATGCAGACCCTTCTCAAAGTTGAAGCACATTTGTGGCAAGTTTGCCAGAATGTTTTGTTAGAGAATCCAAAACAGATTTGCGAGGCAAACTGCTGTTGAAAGGTCTATTCACACCAAAACAATGATGATTTTTTTTCTAGGGTTATATGAAAAGCCAATTCACTCCTGAACAATAGGTGGCACTTAACAAAAAGCTATTTCATTCCAGTACATTATATACTATAGTATAACTAGTATATTCTGTTAACAATTTAATATTCGCTGGAAATACATGTAATATAAATTCACCTTTGATTCAGATTTTTTACTTCAATTCCATGCCATAATAACCCCCTCCTCTCTTCATTTTTTTAGTTGCTGTGCTGTTTATCAAATAATCCCTTGTGCTCAGATGCCAATGGCAAGAGCAGCTCCACATTCATCTACAATGCCAGTTCATAATTGTTTGTCTTTAGATGTTTAGTGTCTGTTTGATAAATAACTTTTGGTACATTGACGCCACAAACAGGCTTGATTTTTTTAGCTGCATCGGCTGTGGACACATGACTACAAGCACTTGCCTCATTGGTCAGTCAGTTTACTTTAGAGTCCAAAGGAAATAAAATAGTAAAAAACAAATAACTTGGAATGGTGCCGGACGATTTCTCGGACCAGCTGTGAATAGTGCCACAGCTATTGACTTTTCCTATTCAAACGCTTGTTTGCACAAATTTGGGCTTGGTGTGTGTTGAATAGGCCTTTAGTGATATAAGGCCCAAAACATACTCTACACAAGTATGTGTTGCATTATCAGCAATGACACAAGGGGTGCTAAAACATGCATTGACATAAACTGTTAGTTTTCACTTCTCAGGTCAAATAATGTCATGGCAGAGCAATAGTTTGAGGAGAATATTGTGTAGCAATTAACTAAAGTTAGTTACACTATTTACATGTTTAAACCCCCACCAGCCTGAACATAGTGTTAAAGGCACAGATGTTTATAGGGAACTCTAATTGAATACCCCCCTCAGTACAAAGTTCATGCTAATGTTTGAGCTATGTTTCAGGCCTAAGCATGCAAATAGGGATGCAGCCACAAAGATACTGGGACAAAGAATCTTAAAAAACTGAAATGTGTGATCACAGCATCTGCTAGGACATCTGATACCATACTTCAGCACATCAAACGCGCTCAAACAAGACTGAGAGGATAAGAGATTTACTAAGATCATTCTTACTTCCCAGACAAAACAAATGCTACTTGTGCCTCTCTAAACCAGAGACTCAGAAGGTGGATGGGGTTAACATAGCGGAGCTCGGCTCATCCTCTTAGTTTGCAGGACCAAGAAAGTTTGTGAAAAGGGGGAAATCTACATGCTGGGGGCTTAAAACAGCAGCCTTTCAATGGATCAGTTTAGTCATCACAGCAGGACTGGCGATTTGTCATAAATTTGAGTCTGCTCAGTGATACAACGCATCCAACAACTTTGACTGGAAATCAAAGCAGGTTCTTCCAAAACAGAACAACATTTAAGCTATTTAAACAAATGATAAATCATGCTATTGAAGCATCTACTTACTGAAGTGATCTTGGAAATATGGAAATAGGTATATGATAATACATAGGTAGATTATAGGGATCCGAGAGGAAAAGTTTTATAGATGTATTGCAGATGAGCGAACAACCTAAAAAATACTTCTTTTAGATGTAAACACGCACATCAAAAAGACATCTGGGTTACGTACATGTACTATCAGAGCATGTAAAACATTAACTTATCTGACATTAAAATGTGTTATCAATGACCTCATTCCTCATTCTATAAATAGAATCCACATGTGATCAGTAAAAGAAGCTGTAATTTGTCATGTTTACATTCTGAATTCATGGTGCTAATGCTAATGCTAAAGATACATGGACATAATATGTTGAGGTTACCCCTGTTATTGTACTTTATGAATAATATTGTGAATATTACATGAAATGGTCTTGGAAAATGTCTCTGTTTGTGCCAGCTTGACAACTCTGCTCTTCAGAGTGTCCACTGATCTCGATTGAGTGAAGAGTTTAGTTTCTAGTTTGGTTTTGTTTTTTCTCCATAATGAGGGTTTCTGTTAAGAATGTTTTCTGTTTATTTAAATAAAAGCTAATTTTGTCTTGGGTCCATCTCTCAAACCATGACAAAACCATCCAGCCACTACTGGACCCAGCAGAGGCGCTATGGGCATCTTCCTTTTTCTATCTCCACCAGCGCATAATCCAGCCCGTCCATCTCCGCATTCCTGGCTACGGAGGCCATTCCCCGGTTGCTGCCAGAGTTTCTGATTGCAGCGGTTGCTGCACAGCCTGTCCAGTCCCCTGTAGTCATTGAGTTTTTCCAGTTCCCTGAGGCCGTCAATGAGACTGTCATATTCCCTGTGACTGTCGATGACTCTATTCAGTTCCCCACTGTAGCCGACAAGACCATCCATTTCCCTGTGGCCACTCCTTAACTCTCACCAGTGGTCATTTCACCTGCCCCTTTTTACCTTTTTGATTCTATCCTATATTTGCTCCTCCTGTATGCTATCCTGTATTGTTTCGTTTTGCTTCTGTCATCATGTGAACAATTTGCTGTCTGCCATCCCTGTCTGTTCAGTACTTCTTGTATTTATTCTAATTTGTTTTTGTTTGCTTTCTTTTTCTCCATCATGAGAGTTTTTGTTATGTATGTTTTCTGTTTATTTAAATAAAAGCTAATTTTGCCTATCTGCGCTTGGGTCAATCTAGCAAACCATGACAATAATGATCACTCACAGGTGAACAATACTGTAGATCATCTCCTAACAAGGCCACATGTCAAGGTCTGGGTAAATTAGATGATAAGCAAACAATCAGTTCTCATAGTCAGTGTGCTGAATGCTGGAGAAATGGGCAGGGGTAAAGACCTGAGCAACTTTGACAAGGACCAAATTGTTATGGCCAGATGACTGGGTCAGAGCATCTCTGAAATGGCAAGGCTTGTGTTGTGCTCTTGGTCAGCAATGGTGAGCATCTACCGACAGTTAGGGCTGTCGATTTAATTTATTAATTTAGTGTGATTAGTTGTATAAATAATGACACATGAAAAACATTTACGCAATTACTGTAATTATGCTTCCTGACATATATGTAAATTCCATAATAAAAGTAAGTATTTTCCTTCCATCAGAGCTATTCCAGCTTGAAGTACATATAACAACGTTTTCTTAGGAGCTGTGTCAGCAGGGGGAAGTCAGAATGTAGGGATCATGAGAAGCGAAGTTTCAACTACTTTTAACTACACAGTTTTCTAAAAATGCACCTTTTATGACACTGAAAACCAGAAAGAAGCTCTAAAAGCATCCATCTCACTCATATTTATGGAGACCGACAATTATAAATAGCACAGATGGAATGCAAGTCCTTGTGTGAGAACAGGACAGATTGGCGAACTCAGTTGCGAAATGGATTGATGTTGACTTTAAGCTTATATTCAATGGAAATAAAACAAACAATATATTGACTTCTAAAGCCACTTTTTGTATTGTCTATTCAATGCTTCACTCATCAGCCACAGTAATGTAATTTGTTTCAACCTGAATTATTATTTGTATTATATATTTATTATTATTTGAATTATTATTGATTATTTATATTTAATTATCATTATTTGTGGGCCTTTATCAGCAAATATTGATCTGTGATTAATTATGATTCATTTTATTAATTGATCGACATGTAATGTAATTAATTTGCTAAAAATTTAATTTAAAAATATTATTTCCTGGATAAAACTTATGTCATAAAAAAAAATAAACATGTTAATAAATAATTAAAAAAATTGGAAAAATTTTCCAACAACTACTGAAAATATCATAGATCAACAGAACCACCTTCAAGGCCTTTTTGTTAGTGCACTGGCGCATTAATCTGTGCTTCCAAAGTGTACTCCTCTCCCTCTCCGCCCAAGGCAGCAGTGCCAAACCGAGCTGCTTTCTTATGTAAATCACACACTTTGTCCCAGGGTGGATTATCCTGCCGCTGCTTTTGTTCGGGGCTCTAGCAGAGCCCCGCATGGTCGACCTCGGCCTCTGCCTCAGACACAAAGATCCCTCGTACATGCAGCCCAGCACTGAACACGTCCCTCTACGCACAAATTAGTTAGCCACAATTCCACCACTCACAGCGAAGAGGCCCCTCGCTACTTAAAAATGACTGCACATGCTCCCCAACCACCAGCGTGAGACACAATCGAATGGATGCCCATTTTGAAAAGCTTGTTATGGCAACGCATGTAAGAGGTCAATGAGCTGATGTTTGGTCAAATTGCATTTCTCAACAAATTCTTCCTAGACCAAATGTTCATAGCTATGAACATTGGATCTATACTCTTATTGTAAGTCAACAGTTGTTCCATTTTTAAAAGAAACATCTGAGACAACGTTGATACTGAAATGAAACATAGCTAAGATCTCCATTACATCTTCTGAGCTATGAAAGAACAGCGTCTGACTAATTTGCCTTTGAGATATCACATCCTAAGTGGGATTCTCAGAGCATGAGTGCTTACATTGTTTCATCACAACTCTCTTGTACATTTTTACTTTACATTTCTTTCTTTTCCCTATGTGTTTGGCGTCAGGGCAGATCCAGTCTTCTCTCAACCCTTAAGTGCTTGAGAACTGTGCAAGCTCTCACAGGTTTGTTAAATAGATACGAGCTGAGCCCTTAGGTGGTATACTGAGAATGAAGATTAGCACAGTTGCCTTAACCTTATTTGAACCAACTGAGAATGGGGTGCTACAGAGGATCATCTGAAGAATGCACTGTAATAGTTTTCAGTTACAGCAACTTTCAAGCACTGATCTCAAGTTTGTTCAACCCAAATTTTATTGTTGGCAGATATTGAGAACTATAATGTTTACAAAATTATATTGGTTTGTAAATTGATTAAAGAAATAAAATTGCATAAATAAGCACTGTTTTCAAAAAGGTTTTCCGAATATAACCCCATCTGACATTGTTCGGACAAAAAAGTCTTAACCCAAATGAATGACACTGGTTGAGTCAATGCCCTTACAAAAAACTAGCCACAAATTTGCTGCAAATTTACCGCTCTTTATTTTCACATGCAAATGTGACAAATAAATTAAAAGGTGTTTTTCTGTTACTTCACAAGACATATTGTTGTGGTTGCCATCTCTCTCTCTGTCATTTCTATTTTTGTGTTTGGTTTATTTAGTTAACTGTGACGAGGAAGGAGGGGGGCAATGCCGTGAATGCGCAGAGCCAGCCCCCAATCGGGCTAATCAGCTGTGGAGAGGGATAAGGCCGAGCCGGATGTGGCAGTTCAGGAGAGAGAGAGCCACAGATAGTTTTCATTAAACATTATTTCGACTGTCCAGCTGGTTCCCACCTGCTCCTAACCATTGTAACCTTGTTACAGTAACCTATTTGAATTAGAATTGGATTTTGTTATTATTTTGGCCATTGCCTATCCCTGAAGTCTTTTGCTTCAAGTTTGTTGTGGTAACAAAGAAAACAGAACAAGTGAAAATTGTCTCTTTAGTCTGTGATGTTCATCATTTATGTCGCATCTTGACCTTAGACCGAGGTCGTAACATTTACATAGTTAAAGGTGGACTCTACACGGAGAGGGTCCGCACACGGGGGCTGCCATGTTAGAATCACATGACCAGCCGAATACTACTCACTTAATCTCAGTAACCGCCATCTCTAAAATAGCATCTGAAACTGAAAACTATTGATTTTAAATGATGCTGCATCCAAGCCGCTAGGTGTCAGTGTACATTCAAAATTAAACAAAAACAAAAGTTACTGAGTGCACCTTTAAGACAACATGAATCATACAGTGATAGCATTGGATTTTAAAAGATCTAAGGATGTAACTTTATATGGGCGTGTCGTGTAGTGGGTGTTCCTACATTTGGCTGCAATTGGTCTGTGATTATTGAAATGTGAACCACTGCCCCTAGTGGACGAATCTGGAAGTGTTGTGAGGTGAAATGTCCAGAGTGCCGCTAAAGGCAAGTTGTAATATTAGTTGTAAATTATATAATACAGCCAACAGGAATGCATATTTTCTTAATACAAACCCCTAATTTAAACTTCAACCCTGAACAAAACTTTCATTTTGATAAGGAATTATTTAAGAGTGAAAATGCAACCCCCAAATCATGCTTACCATTGTTTATGTGAACATGATTACATCCTGGCTTCCATGCCTTAAGTCAAGGTGTGCATGTAAAACCCTAGATATCTATACTTAGATACCTTATTAGTGGTCTGAGGCTTTTTCTCTATTCACTTACATTCAAACAGATCTCCTTGTTTACTGTTCCAAAAAGGTGCCGCGGTTCCTGTATCTGAACCAGCCAAATGAGGCATCTATGTATTTATAGCTATGTGTAAAATTATAATGATGTGGCTTGCGAAATGCTCAGAATATTGCATGTACGTTTCTAAATTATATAAAATGCCAACTTGCCAACAAAGCTAAGATAAAAATAAACATTTAATATAGAAATGTTGACAGCATGTTGATTGAGAGTGCTTAAACTAAATTAAATTGTCAACGATTAAATAATTTCCCCTCCAGGTTTTATTTCTTAATGACGTAAAGACATTTCTTTCTCCTTAAAGTAATTGGCCACCCAGGCTCTCACTTGATTAGGGTGTTTTTTTGTTTAGTTTTTTCTAAACACGTGGATGTCTCCCGTTTGCCAAGAGTTACCCACCCGCATGTCCGGCCTTTATACAGACAGATACCAGAGTTACCATGGAGAGCTGCCAAAGACTCAGGGAACGAAAACAAGGGTGCAAGAGAGATTTTTAAGATCATCTTATATTATTTTTTATTGAATGCCATAAAAAAATTAACTCATTCAATGATTTTTGTTTTGACAAACAAGTCTTTTAAATGAAAAGAATGAATTCCAATTAATGTTCCAATCACTATGTCTCTAATGAATTTATTTATATGACCCAATCCATGGTCATGTGCCTCTACTATGTAGGAATTTACTAAGGCAAGAATCTCTGTTAGTATTGGTCGAACTTCAGATGAGGGATTTGAACAAACCCATAATCCTAAGTATTTAATTTTCTGAATTGCGATTTTTGACCAGTGGATGATGAAATAATGGGAAGAAATCTCATTACGTAGAGTGAAGGATTTACACAAACAATATTTTTGGCACATTTTTAAGCAACCAACTACCCTAAAAACCCTAGCAACCCCATTGTAATGCATTAAAAACCCATCAGAGCTCCTTAGCAACCCCATTGCAATACCCTGGCAATCACCAACAAGACCCTAAAATTGCGGTTGACAAGTTTTGCATGGGCCAACACCACTCATTGAACATCTAGTCAAATTTACTGCATACTGCCTTTGCTTGCATAGAGCACAGGACAATACTTTGAGCACATTGTAATTAAATGAAAACTTTTTAAGAACAAGCCTAATTGATTTGGCGTGGTTGAAGGTCTTTGAACATTTCAGGTTTGGGGTTTCTTTTTCTTGACATTCTTTTTGCTTATTAGATTAAATTAAACAAAAGCTTCAGATATGCAAGAATCTTCCTTTTTAGTCTAAGACACGCCAAAAGAACAGCAGGGTGATAGATGAGCCAAGAGCCCATCTCATAATTTCATTAGATAATTAGAGGAATGACATACTCCGGTCACACCAGACCCCTTTATGCACAGACTTTACAGGTCACCATTATTCCTTCAAATTAAAAACTTGTTTGGAGAAATTGGAGCAACAGCTCCATATGGCAAACTGGAGGTTTGTTTTTCAATGGCACGTTGTGTAGACAACCCAATTCCGAAAAAGTTGGTACTGTATGAAAAATGCTAATAAAAACCAAAAGGAGTGATTTGTAAATTATATGTGGATACAAATAAACCTGGGACGGAGAGGTTTGGCGAACTTGGAGTGCAAACTTATTAAATTGTACATTTGTACAAAGGTGATTTTACCTCTAAAGAATTAAATTGTGTCAAAGAAATTTACCAAAACAGCAATTGCGAGTGGGGTGACCAATGGGTGGCCAGGCTTCGGTCCATGGTGGCCACCCCCTAGCTCCGCCACTGGTCTCGAATGATTCTTGTTCTTGAAGGACTAGGCTTTTTGGAGGCTCTTTATTTACTATGACACAATTGCTTCACCTGTTAAACATCTCCTGTTTCACATCGTCTTGTTATTGTCTTAAATTGCCCATCTCAACGTTTTTGTAGTGTGTTGCAATCATCTGATTTGAAATTACTGTACATTAAAAAAAATGCAAAATGCAAAATGTAATTCTCAAGGTAAAATATCATATAATGTGTAGTTGTACTGCTTTCAATATAGCAAAGAGTGAATATGATTTACAAATCACTCCATTTGTTTTTCATACTGTCCCAAATTTTTCTGAATTGGGGTTGTAGAGGGTATAGGCCCATTGGCCCCATTCAAGTAGACAGGATATTCTCTTGTAAGCCACTTGTTTACATAGAATAATAGCTGCCCGAGCGCATTCTAAAGATGTCTGCCAGCAGACTGACTTGCTAAAAAAGACTTTGGTAATACTTGATACATTAACTACTGTACATGCACTTGATGTGTATATATTTTGTGGAGCTTCTTGGATTTACATATTGTTGTTGATATTACTATAGTACTTAACAAGAAAAACTTTGATGTTGGCACGAAAAAGTCTTGTCTGAACATTTCAGCTAGTTAAAAATGTTTGATGGTTATATTTACATACAACCAGCTAGATTGACTGACAGACAGACAGACAGACAGACAGACAGACAGACAGACAGACAGACAGACAGACAGACATACATACATACATACATACATACATACATACATACATACATACATACATACATACATACATACAGACAGACAGACAGACAGACAGACAGACAGACAGACAGACAGACAGACAGACAGACAGACAGACAGACATAGGGAAGGGCTCATTATTTTTTTTTTATGTTGCATTACCAGCATTACACATTGGCAAAAAAAGGTGAATATAACATGAAAATTCTTACATATTGCACATTTAAAGAAGAATAAAGAGCTTTTGTGGGTGTTTTTTTAAAGTTGGAGTTTCAATTCACAAACAATCCATTGGCTCGTTTGAACATTGTGTCAATGTACGTCTATGGGATTTTTCCCATTTTTGATGATAATTTAATTGAGGGTGAGGTCACAGAAAGCTGTCAACTCTCTGGTGGACGACAAATCGGGTAAGCTGTCTCGAGAGACAGGCTTCAAATGTATCCATTTTAATGACAGTAAGGTCCTCAACTCCTCAGCTGGCATGATTGTAAATAAAAATAGTGACATCAAAACCACACCCACAATACGTTTTTTTCAATCAACAATGCTCTTCGACCATCCAGGTTTCCTAAGTCAAGAATTTTCATGACCATATTGACAGAAGAGTAACATCACTGCATTTCGTCTTCATTTGTGGGCGAACTAAGTGAAGCCTATTCACACAGTAAGTATAAATTAGCCTTAACTCAGAACAGTCTGAAGGTCTGTGCAGAGTTTGGTGGATGTAGCTTGAAAGCTCCTCTCAAAAAAATCTAGAGTTCTGGTAAATTAGCTGCAACATGTCACAAATGTACCACTCTCTATTTTCACATGTTTGCTAGAAGTTTGCAGCTCTTCACCAGTGTTGGTAAACCAGCAGTAAACCTTTGGCAACAATGGACAAATTACTGAAAGTTTGCCACAAACCTTATTTGCATTTGAAAATGATCAGTAGCAAATTTGTGGCAAGTTTTCAGTAAATTTGCCATGAACTCTCGATTTTTGTATGGGTCTAGAAGTTACAACTAATAATTGTGGTCTTTGTTTAGGGACTTTGGAAAAATTCTAAACCAAGACTGTAGTTGTCAAGCCAACATAATAATAGTAACAATACTGTATGTTATCAAAGTAAAAAAAAAAATAAATAAATAAAAAGTATAACATTTTGTGGTCAGTAGTTTGTTTTGAAGCCATGAAAATGTAGCTATTCTATTGTTATATTTAAAGTTGTATTCATTAATTAATTTTTTCAGTTAATGAAAATGGTTTAAATGCCAAAACAACCTCCCCCAAACCTATAAAAAAAAAAAAAAACACTTGACGAATCAGGTTAGGGAATAAAAGATGAAGAGGACAATAGTGGGTGGAATAGCTGTAGACTAGCATGGGGTGATAGAGGGGGTGTCAAACGATCTACAAAAAACCCTCCGTGGAATAACACTGGGGCACTGTGGGAAACAAAAAGCACAGCCACGTCTATTCTGCTCTGCACGACTGAAAGGGCAAGATAAGGGAATTCTGGACTACAGAGACGGGCGGCGATTCAGCGTTGTTGGGTTTTCAGCTCGCTGGCATTATGCATATGTGTTGAAGAGTTTAGGCTGATAATGCAGCACTTTGTTTGACAAGTCTTACTCTTTTTGGGCTACACTCTCTCTTTTTCTGGCATGTATTGTAATGCAGGGCATTAGCCAAGCTTTCCTGTGCAAAGACATAGAGGTCAAGGTCTAATTTTCAAAGCCTGTAAGATCTTGCACATAAAGAAATGCAGCAACCATTGATCATAAAAGATACAATGCAAAGGGCCTTAAACAGGGAAATATTTGTTTAACGCTATTACGTACTAAAAGGTAAAGCCATTTTTTCAATGTTAAAATACACTGCCTCCTATCCCAGCATAATTGCAGAGACAAATATAAGTAAGATATTTATAGGTTGAGTGCCATGAAAAGTGTAAACATTGTGACTGAGGTGCTTTTGAAAAATTGTGGAACACTTTAGTATCATAGCTGTAATGTTGGGAAGTCAGGAGAAGGCAGACAGGAGGTGCAGATCCAAATGCAGGTTTATTAGCAAACTTGAATAAAATAAACAAACACAGGAACAAAAGAAGTGTCCACAATGGGAAAATAAAACTAAAGCACGGACAAACATAAAGCTACACGGGTTGGGGAAACATCCACGAAGGGCCGAACGAACACTAATAACCATCCAGAGAATAAGAAGACCAAGAGTGAACATCAGGGAGCGGGAACAGCGAGCATGAAACGACACATCAACATTCAACAATCGACAGTCACTAAACAAAGAACCAGGGTTTAAATACACAGACACAATGAAGACTGAACGAGACACAGGTGAGAACAATGAAGAGTGCAGGCAGTGAGGGAGGCCGGGAATTGTGGGAATTGTAGTTTAGACAAAGACAAGTGAAACACGGAGTGGACAAGGAAAACGTGACATGGAGCGTGATCAGTGATGAGTGAAACAGAAAACACGGGGCAGACAACATGGGAACGTAACATAACCCCCCCCCCTCAAAAGGACCGGATTCCCGACGGTCCTAAAAAAAACAAAACCCACAAAAACAAAAAGTCCAAGGAGTGAGGGGGTAGACCCGGAGGAACACAGACAGACAAAAGAGGGCACAAGGGACACAGAGACAGTCCAAGGAGGCACAAGGGACAATTAGGCAGTCCATGGGGGCAAAAGGGGCAATTAGGCAGTCCACGGGGGCACAAGGGGCGGACAGGCAGACCAGGGAGGCCAAGAGGGCAGACAGGCAGTCCACGGAGGTGTGAGCCGGGGCCAGGGTCAGGTGGCCTGGGGGCCTCCACCGGGTAGGAACAGGTTTAGGAGGCCAGGGAGGTGGCCACAAGGCAAGGACCGGTTCAGGAGGTCTGGGAGGTGGCCACAGGACAGGGACAGGTTTAGGTGGCCTGGGAGGAGTGGCCACTAGGGGAGCCGGCAGAGCCAAGGAGGACTTCTGAGGCGGAGCAGTCGAAGACTTGGGTGGCGGCGCCGAAGGAGGCGTAGGCAAGGCCGCAGGAGACCCTGGGGGCAGAGCAGAGGCAGGCAGAGCCATGGGAGACACTGTGGGCGGAGCAGAGGCAGGTTGAGCCATGGCAAACTTAGGTGGTAAGGCCTTGGGTGGACCAGGAGGCGGAACCGTTGTGGGCGGAGCCAAGGAGGACTTTGGAGGTGGAGCCGTAGAAGGCTTGTGAGGCGGCGCTGTGGAAGGCATAGGCGGAGCCGTAGAAGGCTTGGGAGGTGGCACCGTGGAAGGCGTAGGCTGTGCCGAGGGAGGCGGAGCCGAGGGAGGCTCAGGAGCCGGAGCTGAGGGAGGCGATGGCGTAGAAGGCTCAGAAGGCGGAGCTGAGGGAGCCACTGGAGGCGGAGCCGAGGGAGGCTCAGGAGGCGGTGTCGAGGGAGGCTCAGGAGGCGGTGCCGAGGGAGGCGGAACCATGCAAAGCCCTGGGGGCTCAGGAGGCGGAGCTGTGGGAGGCTCAGGAGACGGAGCCGAGGGAGGTTCTGGAGGCTGAGCCGAGGGAGGTGGCGCCGTAGGCGGCTCTAGAGGCGGAGGCCTGGAAGGCTCGGGAGTCTCTGGGAGCAGAGGCTACAGGCGCTGTCTCAGGGACGGTCGAGGCTACAGGCGCTGGCTCAGGGGCGGTCGAGGCTACAGGCGCTGGCTCAGGGGCGGTCGAGGCTACAGGCGCTGGCTCAGGGGCGGTCGAGGCTACAGGCGCTGGCTCAGGGGCGGTCGAGGCTACAGGCACTGGCTCAGGGACGGTCGAGGCTACAGGCGCTGGCTCAGGGACGGTCGAGGCTACAGGCGCTGGCTCAGGGACGGTCGAGGCTACAGGCGCTGGCTCAGGGACGGTCGAGGCTACAGGCGCTGGCTCAGGGACGGTCGAGGCTACAGGCGTGGGCTCAGGCTCGCAGACCGGGGCAGGCGTGGGCTCAGGCTCGCAGACCGGGGCAGGGAGGCGGAAGCCCGTCTTCTCTTCCTCCTCCGAGCGGACGAAGTTGACCGTGCTGGCTCAAGGACAACGACAGGTGTGGGGGTGAGCTCGCTGACAGGTGGGGCTGGTGCGACAGGAAGCGCCATGGGCGACTGGAGAGTCACCACTGAGGGAGGAGAGGTAAGGTCCTCCTCGACGACGCCCACGGTGAACGGCGAGCCACAGGCCAGCAAAGTTGCCTCCAGGAAGTCGCGAAGAGTCCAGCTGCGCGTCGTCTGCGGCAACCACTCCTTCAGCGAACTCTGAAGGTTGTCCCTGAAGAAAACCACCAGAGAGGAGTCCGGGAAATCCGAGATACTCGCCAGTGTAAGGAAGTCACGGATGTGGTCCTCTTGCTTTAAGCAGAGCAGGTCGTAGTTTGCGCGTTGAACCGCTGGATCCATAGTTGGTTGATTGTTCTGTAATGCTGGGAAGTCAGGAGAAGGCAGACAGGAGGTGCGGATCCAAATGCAGGTTTATTAGCAAACTTGAATAAAATAAACAAACACAGGAACAAAAGAACAGTCCACAATGGGAAAATAAAACTAAAGCACGGACGAACATAAAGCTACATGGGTTGGGGAAACATCCACGAAGGGCCGAACGAACACGAATAAACATCCAGAGAATAAGAAGACCAAGAGTGAACATCAGGGAGCGGGAACAGGGAGCGGGAACAGCGAGCATGAAACGACACATCAACATTCAACAATCAACAGTCACTAAACAAAGAACCAGGGTTTAAATACACAGACACAATGAATACTGAACGAGACACAGGTGAGAACAATGATGAGTGCAGGCAGTGATGGAGGCCGGGAATTGTGGGAATTGTAGTTTAGGAGCGGACAACAAGGAAAACGTGACATGGAGCGTGATCAGTGATGAGTGAAACAGAAAACACGGGGCAGACAACACGGGAACGTAACAATAGCTCAGAGTTTTGCACAGGTAAACATCACCACAGTTTCTTCTGGAAATTTAAATATTTAGTTTGCACTGCTTTTTCTATGACTTTTATGATGACAACAATAACTTGCACTGCAGCAAATCAAAAGAACAGCTTAGGAGAAGTGTACTATATATACACAGGAATTTGGCTATTTGCATTCAGAGTTACATGTCGAACCGAAATCTGTTCACATTTTACTCATATCAGAACATGTGGTTTGTGACAGCTATGTAGCTAACATGTAGCTTAAGGGATCTTGTGGCCTCATTTCTGAGCAAATGAGCTTTCACATGCCAGTTATCTGTCATAAACAGAAAAGCTTCTTTATGATATTGTAGGCTACTTGAGAGAAAATAATTATTTTAACCCTAGGCTAGGCTAGTCATAGACTCTGAAACTTAAACTGATCTAAAGATACATGATTAGCTCCATATAATCCACCTGAAGCCCCTATAGCTTTTTTTTTTCTTTATTATCCTGGGTACTAGCCAACAGCAGTTCCATTGGTTTCATTAAAAGAGTAATAACATAAATCATAAAAGACTCACTGCTTGGATATTTAAGGGCAAAAAGATTAATCAGACTGTGTTTTGCAAGGCTGCGTGCAAGTGTGAGTGTGTCTGTAAAATTCCAGTGTGAGGTGAACTCAAGGTGACTATACATTTTTCTGTATTTAGCAATATGCTTTTTAGTCTTTTTAGTGTCGCTCTAGTAAAAATGCATAGAACCAGGTGTATACACCTAATACAAATATATATATATTTTTTAAATGGAATCATAATGAGTCTGATATGGTTCAAGTCTGAATGTACTCTTTCTGTACAAGTGGCTTTCTGTTCAAGCTCCCTTACAAAGAAAACATCTAGAGTTCTGGCAAACTAGCCTCAAACTTTCTGCAAATTAGCCACTCATTATTTGCAAATAAGCTTGTGATTCACAGCAAATGTTTGGCAGATATTCGCTGCTCTTCACTGGGAGTGGTGAACCTGCAGCAAACCTTGGACAACAATGGACAATTTGCCACAAATCTTATTTGCATGTGAAAATAATCAGTGGCGAATTTGCAGCAAATTAGCCATGAACTCTTGATTTGTGTAAGTCCCCAAGATTCGGATGACAGGATGTCTTAACCAAAATAAAACAGGCCTTGTTTGATTTATGAAGCAGAAGACATTTATTATTGAAGCTAAGAGCCTGTAGGACCTCAATTCTCTGGGAGCAAATTCATCTTTGTCACATCACCATGTTTCTTGATTAGTGTACAAAATGAACAGATGTGTTATATAATAGAAGCTTGCCAACATCTCTAACCTTCAGTCAGATCAAATATGTAAATGAGTACTATTTGGAAGTTAGATATTTCATGAAAATCGAAGATTTGTTCTATGCAAAGAGGGAATCCGATGTTGTGGCAGATCTCTGCCTTCCCTATGAAGGAGGAAGCGGGAGCTGGGTGAACAGATCACGGAAGACTTTAATCACACACACACACACACACACACACACACACACACACACACACACACACACACACACACACACACACACCACCCTGTGTCGCTTACACTGTAATTGTTCCCTCAATTACTGCAAGCTCTCCAGGCCCTGATGTAGCAAAGCAATCCTAAACCATGATGCTTCCTCAACCATGCTTCACAGTTGGGATAAGGTTTTAGTGTTGATGAGCAGTGCCTTTTTTCCTCCAAATATAGTTTTGAGTGTGTCTGGTGTGTAGAGAGAGGGCAAAGACTCTAATGCAGAATAGCAGAAGTGGACTTTATTCATACAAAAAAAAAAAGGAAAATAATAAAACTGCCCTGTAGGGTATAGAAAAGTCACAGTCCAGGACAGGCAATTAACAGACTACCTGGGCTGGAGGGACAGGACAGGAACATACACCTAACAGGGTGAACAACCATAAAATACTGGCACAGAGCAGAGAACACAGGGAGATTAAATAGAGAAGAAACTGAGGAAGGGAACGAGGGAAGGCATTTGAGGAAAATGTATTGATAACAAGGTAACATGGGGTGGGGCTTAGGCATGAGACTGACAGAAGAGCATATGGAAAACGAACACCATCATAAGCCATGTGCTCAAATAAAAAACACAGAACATGGGTGTCAAGATCCTGTCATCACACAATAATCATGACTGACCGAAGTGACAGGATCCTGACAGTGTGTTTGTGCCAAAAAGTTCCATCTGTCCACAGAACATTATTCTAGAAGTTTTTGTGGAGCATCAAGGTGGTCTTTCACAAACTTGAGAAATGCAGAAATATTTTGTTTGGAGAGCAGTGGTTTCCTCTGTGGTGGCCTCCCATGATCACTATTCTTGTTCAGAGTTTTTCTTATAGTTGACACATGAACAGAGACATATGCAAGTTTAAGAGACTTCTGCAGATCTTTTGCCAATACCTTTGGGTTCTTTTTCACATCCTTCAGCATTGTATGATGTGCTCCAGGGGTGAACTGTACAGGACGCTCACTCCTAGGCAAACCAGCAACAGTGCTTCTCTGTTTGTAGACAATTTGTTGAACAGTGGATTGGTGAATATCCAGGTCTTTTAGAAATGTTTTGTAGCCTTTTCCAGCTTCACACACATCTATAATTCTTCTTCTATACTCTACTCTAAGGTGCCACAAAGAACTTAAAAGGATTTTCCTTAGTGATGCCATTGAAGAACCTCTTTTGGTTCCCCAAAGAACCTTTCAGTGACCGGTTCTCAAAATATTTTTTTTTTCTTAGTGCCACAAAGAATCTTTTTAGGTTCTACAAAGAACTCTTTTCAAAGGTTCTTTGAAGAACCACTAATAAAAAGGTTATTTGTGGCACCAATTGGTCCAAAACCCTTTCATTTGAGCTTTTTATGCTTTTTAAAGGTTCATGTTAATATAATTAAATTAATGTGTTAAATAAAACCAGTAGACATAACATGACTCAACAATTATGGTTAACATGTTTATTGCCCTTACAGTATAAATTAATAATGCATGGGCCTGGACACCTGGGCCTGGACATCTCCCTCTGCAACTGGATCCTGGACTTCCTGACTGGGAGACCTCAGTCAGTACGGATCGGGAACAGCGTCTCCACCACCACCACACTGAGCACTGGGGCCCCCTAGGGCTGTGTGCTCAGTCCACTGCTGTTCACTCTGCTGACTCACGACTGTGCAGCAATGCACAGCTCGAACCACATCATTAAGTTTGCCGATGACACGACCGTGGTGGGTCTCATTAGCAAGAACGACGAGTCAGCATACAGAGAGGAGGTGCAGCAGCTAATGGACCAGTGCAGAGCCAACAACCGGTCTCTGAATGTGGTCAAAACATAAGAGATGGTTGTTGACTGAACATCGATGGCTCCTCTGTGGAGATCGTCAAGAGCACCAAATTCCTTGGTGTTCACCTGGCGGAGAACCTCACCTGGTCCCTCAACACCAGCTCTATTACCAAGAAAGCCAAGCAGCATTGCTACTTTCTTTGAAGGCTGAGGAAAGCACATCTCCCACCCCTCATCCTCACTACATTCTATAGAGGGACTATTGAGAGCATCCTGAGCAGCTGCATCACTGCCTGGTTTGGGACTTGCACCGTTTCGGACTGCAAAGTCCTGCAGAGGATAGTGAGGACAGCTGAGAAGATCATCGTGGTCTCTCTTCCCTCACACAAACTCTTCACCCTCCTGCCATCTGGCAAAAGGTACAGAAGCATTCGGGCCCTCACGGCCAGACTGTGTAACAGCTTCTTCCCCCAAGCCATCAGACTCCTCAATACTCAGAGACTGGACTGACACACACGTCCTGAGTTGCACTTTAATTATTGTCACTTTATAACTGTCTGCTACCTCAATAACTGCCATGTGCATAGAACACTATCTCATAGTATGTTATGTTTACATTTGGCATTTTTAGAAACTGTCATCTTTTTGCACTACTCTGTACTGGTCGACACTGCACTGTCTCTCACTGTGTCTATTGTCCTGTTCATTTTTAGTAATTTATTGTACTGTCCCGTACTTTTTGCACACGTTTGCACGTGCACTTTATATAGGTATGTTATTTAGTCTGTGTAGTCTCATGTGGTTCTGTGTTTGTCCTATGTTGCTTTATGTAGCAAATGGTCTTGGAGGAACATTGTCTCGTTTCACTGTGTACTGTACTAACTGTATATGGTTGAACGACAATAAAAAACACTTGACTTGACATGCATGCATGAGTGCATATTAATACAAGGCACTAACGTTTCAACAATCAACACAAAATTGCACAATATCAGAGTACAACACAAAAATCTTCTTTTTAATGGAATTATATACTGAGAAGAGGAGCATTTAACTTTTGCATGTACTGTATTTCATAATTGAGAAAAAAGCCACCTTGTAGCAATCAATCACCACATTTAATGAACATGAATCCAACTGGCTTATCTGTTTATATTTTCCTTTAAAACAAGTGGAGGAGAGTATGACTCAAGTCTTCAACATTAATACAGGTTAACACTGGATTCTTTTGATTACATGACATTCCACCACTGTGACATATAGGTTTTCAATACTATTTCCTCTAGGATAAAATACAAATAACAGCAGCAACATATGCTCTGGCAGAATTTATAGAACTAGGAAACTATGGAATTAAAAACCCTTTCACCAGCAATAGGGACCAGTCAGTTCCTTTTATGCCTCCATAAAAGGAATTGAATGCCTTCAAAAATGATATTTTGTATTTTTTCTTATCTTAGATATTTAACTATACATACACACATCATACAAAGAGTGCAGCAGGCAAACAATCAGGGAGATATCAGTAGTCCTATCATTCTCCATCAATTTTAATAATAATTGGTGATTATGTCGTTTTGTTCACATTTTTTATGTGTGCAAGCTACCTGAACAATGACAGAGCTGGCTACTTTTCTTTAAAAAAGCAACGGCATGAGAAGGATGGCAGCACTAACCTAGCATGAAGACATATTTACAGTACATCAATATGTGGCAAAAAAACAATACATTGTCACTGTCAGTGCAAAACCTCACAAAACACAAAGGAATAAACCAAAGAAAAAACTTTGCATTACACAAAATGCCCTAACAATATATCAGTGGAATATGTTGACAAATACACACCATTTCTCTCCATGTCAGTCTCGGATGAATTAAAAGTCAGCTGCAAAACTTGCTTAAGCTCAGCATTCAGAGCCTTTTCCACAACGTGAGGAGAAAGTTTCCACAGATTTGTGATAATGCATTTGTCAATGTCAATGTGACAGGCGCTGTTCATTTCCTCTAGAAGATGATAAAAATGATCGTGACAAAAGTGGAGATACAGAACCACATTCATTATAATTCAATGGTTAGGAATTTTAATTGTACAATCATATTTGATTCATAGAAGGTCAGCGTTTTTATGTCTAATCATGAACTTAGTCTGTTGGAGCACGACACCATGACAATAAACATCTCAAACTTTGAAAAATAAAAGGGTGTCTTTTAAACATCGTTTACAAAGACTGTCAAAAGCGACAATGCAACTGACAGAAAACTTTATTGCATGCTGACAAACGTAATGAGCTTCCTTGACTCAATCTGTCCATGCATTCACCATGTTGGGCAATGCTGTGCTTATCTTCTTCATCATTAACGTTGTCTGAAACCAAGTGGTGTGATTAAATATGGACCCTGAGTGTCGCTTCTTCAACACAACGTCGAAGTGAGCGACAGACGGGGAACGTCTAGGTTACTATTGTAAGCTCCGTTTCTGATGGAGGGAACAAGACGTTGTGTCCTCCCGGCCAAGACACTGAACCAAGCAACTGTTTATGGCCGAACCTCATTCTCGGCTCCTCAGGGCAAAAACCTTAATGGACAGATGCATATTTCCCTCCCTTTTTACTCGTATGTCCGGGGGCGGGACATGCAACTTCTGTCTGCCAATTTCTCATTGGCCTTTTCTGAAGTTCAGAGATGCACGAGGCTCTCAAGAGAGACCCCGGGTGTCACTTCTTCAACACAACATCTCATTCCCTCCATCAGGGAACAAAGGTTACAATAGTAACCTAGACGTTGTCAGTTTAAGTTCGTAGATTGGGGGATTAAAATGTAATTTCATTCTGCAAGACAACAGTAAAGCAAATAGGAAAGAATACTAACTGGTCTCTACATAAATATAGCAAACATCTGCTCTTCACATTGGTCTTCAAATGTTCATTTGTTATCACTTCCTGTCACCAAAAATCAAGTGTGCTTCCCATCAGGATATGGATGAATGGAATATTATTGTTACTTTTGTCCTTAGAATAGCCCAGATACGTACATTTGTTCATGTGAGCTGTAAAGGTGTCAGATTTGATTGTAAGGAACAATGCAGACAAAGGGCAAGACCTTCCTCTTAACTCGTCTTTTCCTTAGATTTGATAAGCAGCTTAGACAAATGTATACTTGCATTACGAAAACAAACAGTCCAATCCAGTGAAACTGTGTATGTCTGCTTAAAATAAAAGGAAAATTTGTATATTTCAATTTTATCATTCCCCTAAAGGTGATTTCTATCGTAAAATGTATGAAAAATAAACCAGTAAATAAAATAATAATAAAAAAAATAATAGGCTACTTCATCTGTGCAGCTCAGTGCATTCTGATAATTCAACAGAAACTAGGGCTGTCAATCGACAAAAAATGTTAATAGAATTAATGACATGGTGTCCCGATTAATTAATCGCGATTAATCGTATATAAAAATATTTCCTGAGAAAGCCCCTCATATAACAATAATTCAATATATAAAGATTATACATATTTATAGCAATATATAATTATACATAGTTATCTTTAAATATTTAAAATTATATATATATATATATATATATATATATATATATATATATATATATATATATATATATATATATATATATATATAAATATTCAGATAATTAGATAATTAAAATGCATTACATTCTTGTGGCAGAAGAGTTCATCATTAATAAGACAAAAAGCGGGTTTAGAATACAATGTAATGTTTACTACCATATTATTGATCATAAGTCAATCATTGGCATACAGTTCACAGCAATCCATTTCACAAGTGAATTTGTCAATCAGTTGAGATTTATTATGAGGGCTTGTTTAAGGACCCGTCGATCTACACCTGCGTCAAACTTGTTTTACATTATTTTTTTATTAATGCTTACAAAACTTTTACATCTAGAGCAAGAGGTATATTAAAACAAACAATAACAAAAAGGAAAATAAATAAATAAACAGTTTAATAAAAATATCAAATTGTTTACATATTTCAATACACTTTACAGCTTTCTTGTTACTAAAATTGGAAATTGTTCTTAGGTATTCCTGAACCTCTGAATTAAAAATGAAATCTAATGGTTTATAACCACCATACTTACGTTTATGAAAACTAAACTTTGCCAACAAAAGCAGAACATTAATCAAATAATATTCCTTATGAAGAGACATGTCATAGCTAAAAAAAAAAGGAATAAAACATTTTCAAAACAAAGTTGAAAGCTGGGAATAATATGATCTATAACAATCTTACAGAAATCAGACCAAAAACAAGTCGAGTAGGGACAACTCCAAAATATATGAAAAAATGTTTCCTCCTGCAGACCACAAAATGCACAGAATATATCGACATCACAATTAAATCTCTACAAGAAAATAATTTGTGAGGTAGTACTTATAAATAAGTTTCAAGGAAATTTCTTTGATTTTATTCATGAGTAAATATTTATGGGTAACTTCCAAATTTTGCACCATCTCAATCCAGCCACACCCTGCATCAGACATGCTTGTGTAGCGTCTTGGGTGTGTTGCGTCATAAACATAACATTTTTAGGTCACTGTGTCAAGTTAAATAAAGTTTAATACTCAATCTTTAAACACATCTTGAGATCCATTAGTTCGCATTTGCGCTCCTTCAAGTGTTTTGAACGCAAGAACGTAACGCATGTTTGTGTTGTTGCTGCTGAAGGTTGTTTTCTTCACTGTATAAACTGTGTGTTGCTCATACAGCTGAAATGTCACTTACTGCCCTCTGGAGTAAACAGGTGGTACTACAAGTTTGCATTTCTCAAGACTCTTCCTTATTATGGTCTGGGGGAAGTCCGATTATTTGCGTTATTTTTTGTAAAATGCATTAAATCGACAGCCCTAACAGAAACACAAATTATTATGTTAAAAATTATGATAACATTTTGAGAATGTTCACCAAAGACATTGAAAGAGCAGCATTAATTTGCAGTGAGGAAATGTTTTACCAGTTTAAAAAAATATTCACTTGAGGTTACTTAGTGTGAAGAGACTTTTTACGGTCTAAAGAACCTTTTGGCTCTACAAAGAACCTTATGTGAAATGGAAAGGTCCCACAGATGGTAAAGGTTCTTCATGGAACATACATCCCAACAAAGAACCCTTGAATAACCTTTATTTTTAAGAGTGTAAGGTCCTCTGACATTTGTTTTGATCAGGGCATGGTTCTCAGGCTTTTTTGAGAAGTTCAGACTCTGTCAGTACCAAGACAGCACTGTTTTTATACAGCAGGGCACCTCTAAAGTCCACACCTACAATCTCAGCTCATTGACCGGAACACCTGCCTCTAATTAGCTTTATTAGAAGTCCCAGAGGTTCACATACTTTTTCCAGCAAAAATAATGCTATTCCAGTGTGAATGAGAGGCATAAACAAGTGAAAACAAAACAAGTGAAGTAAATTTAGACATTGCTTTAAGATAACTGTTGACATGCTGTTGACATTTTTCAAATATATTGTCCCCAAATGTATAGCAAGGTGATAAACACACACCCCGCACAAACACAAACATCCTCAGACCCAACCCTCTGACATCCCCATGCTCAGATTTGTGCTTTTCTAGGAACTTCTTCATTTGGAGTGTGAGACAATGTGGCCTGCTGTCTTTGTGTGTGTGACGTCCCACAGAGCCACAATATGGCCAGTCAGGGATCAATGGGGCCAAACAATTGAGTTAACCCATAGAGTTCAGTGGGGAGGGCCCTCAGGGGCCATGCCTGGCTGGGGACCATCTACACTGGCAGAGGAGCATAAGAGATGGGGCGACCCCATGAAGTTTTCTTCCAGGGAACAAGGGGGTGTGAGGGCATCGGGCATGGGTGGAGGGGCTAAATGCTTGTCTACATACTGAACTTGATTTTGTGAATTCAACTGGCAAATAATGCACCCACACACACACATCTCTGGGCCATATGTAGTCAACAGATGGGCAAGTGGGAAAATAGCTTCAAACTTGCGGCTGCTTATAAAATCAGTGTGAAAATAGTTCAGTATTGTTCAGTGGTTGCTCTTTCGTAGCTACAAGATTTTAAGATGTTTTGAATATTTTTTTATTTTATGTCAAAATATTAACTATACCTGACTGGACCTCTACAGTCTAGTAGACATCAAACTCAAAAAGGAATTCATTTATACATAGATATTATAATAAAAAGATCTCTCTCTAAAGTTCAATAGTCAAAGGGAATTTCAGTTTTGACCAGGTGGCAAAGAATTCGTAAAGATTTGTACGTCGCTTAAGCTATAATGCTTCTATTCATCATAAAAGTGAATGTTTTCGATGCTGTGAATACCTTGATATTGTATATTTCTGCATATTTCCAAATTTACAAAGATGGATGTGTAAACGTTACATACAAAAATTTACAAATACCAATGACCCAAATAATCACCCTAATAATGCGGACTGATCTCATTGTGAATTCGGCGACAGTTGGTCAAAAGTTCTTCAGCTGAAATCATTCTGTGCTTACTGAAATTCTAATCACTGCCCCCAGTGGCCGAAGCTGGAAGTGTTGGTGAACGAATGGGCACGTGTGAGCTCCAGTTTCCGTGTGAAACGAGCTGTTAAGCAAGTTGAATACCTCCCCTGGTGTCACAAGTTTGAATCCCAGGGTGTGCTTGGTGACTCCATCCAGGTCTCCTAAGCAACCAAATTGGCCCTGGTAAAGTCACATGTGGTAACCTCCTTGTGGTCACTATAATGTGTTCGTTTTCGGTGGAGCACGTGGTGAGTTGAGTGTGGATGCCGCGGTGGATGGCGTGAAGCCTCCACACGTGCTTTGTCTCTGTGGCAACGCGCTCAACAAGCCACGTGATAATATGCGCGAGTTGACAGTCTCAGACGTGGAGGCGGCTGGGATTTGTCCTCCGCCACCCGGATTGAGGCGAATCACTATGCGACCATGAGGACTTAAAAGCACATTGGGAATTGGACATTCCAAATTGGGAGAAGAAAAAAAACAGAACATTCCTTTAAACCCATGTTTTGGAGGCCACTATCACAACGATCAGTAGCACCAGAGGGAAAAGTAAATACAAATGAAATTATGCAAAATGTCTGATGGGGGATGTTGCTTGTCAGTAACTCAGCAGAATAGGGATGATTTAGAGGTACAAGAAACTTCAGTAGCAACATTTCAATTTCCCATGTGATCTCATTGGATAATGCACAAATATATGGTTTAATCAACCTCAAACTTTCAAACATAAATCTGAGACCTATGGAAGCCCTGAACTGTAAACTGAAAAAAAAAGTCTCATATTTTTTTTCTGAATATTTGTTCTTTTCAAATGCTCTCACATGCTTTCTTGGATGTCATAGGCTCAGGAAGGCAAAAAGACACCTAAATCTATTTATGAATTTAAAATTAACCTAGTGAATTTTTTCACCTTGCGGTTCAAGGCTTCTGTAGAGACCACAGTGAAAATGTGGGATTTAAAATATAATTTATACCTGGAAATAAATCTGGTTTTAGGATTTCGAAAAATTATAAATTAAGTAAAGTTATTATATAAAATTAATAAAAATAATCCTGGGTTAACATCCTATGGATCAATTGAAATAAAATTCTCCCAGGATTTACCATGTAATTGCTAAAGGGTACAGAATTAATTTTATTTGTTTAAAGTTTTCACTCAAATTTTTAAGCTGATAATGTAATTTGTGCTGAAACAATGTTATTTTAAATTAATATTAAATTATAAAAATAAAAATAGAAGCATTCTCTATAATAAAATAATTTTAGGCCATATTATATTTATATTAGCATTAATCTACTATCAGCCACTCCTCTCTTTATTAAGCAGTTCCGGACATCTTAAAAGTGAGAGACTCACACTCCGGTAAACAAACACTCTCATAGAGAAAGTAAGTTGTAAATGTAGCCTACATAAATCCTTTGCTGTGGTCTACACACATTCAGATTCCAGTACACCTCTTCCATTGTATTTTCCTACAAAAAGTGCAGAAATAGGCAAGTGCAATGGTAATATTCCTCTACGGGGGATTCCTTTATGTCTATGGACCATCTGTTAGGTCCAGAACAAACACACCGGTTCCACACACAGAGAAATAACTCTGTGATATACACTCACCTAAAGGATTATTAGGAACACCATACTAATCCTGTGTTTGACCCTCTTTCGCCTTCAGAACTGCCTTAATTCTACGTGGCATTGATTCAACAAGGTGCTGAAAGCATTCTTTAGAAATGTTGGCCCATATTGATAGGATAGCATCTTGCAGTTGATGGAGATTTGTGGGATGCACATCCAGGGCACGAAGCTCCCATTCCACCACATCCCAAAGATGCTCTATTGGGTTGAGATCTGGTGACTGTGGGGGCCATTTTAGTACAGTGAACTCATTGTCATGTTCAAGAAACCAATTTGAAATGATTCGAGCTTTGTGACATGGTGCATTATCCTGCTGGAAGTAGCCATCAGAGGATGGGTACATGGCGGCCATAAAGGGATGGACATGGTCAGAAACAATGCTCAGGTAGGCCGTGGCATTTAAACGATGCCCAATTGGCACTAAGTGGCCTAAAGTGTGCCAAGAAAACATCCCCCACACCATTACACCACCACCAACACCAGCCTGCACAGTGGTAACAAGGCATGATGGATCCATGTTCTCATTCTGTTTACGCCAAATTCAGACTCTACCATCTGAATGTCTCAACAGAAATCGAGACTCATCAGACCAGGCAACATTTTTCCAGTCTTCAACTGTCCAATTTTGGTGAGCTCTTGCAAATTGTAGCCTCTTTTTCCTATTTGTAGTGGAGATGAGTGGTACCCAGTGGGGTCTTCTGCTGTTGTAGCCCATCCGCCTCAAGGTTGTGCGTGTTGTGGCTTCACAAATGCTTTGCTGCATACCTCGGTTGTAACGAGTGGTTATTTCAGGCAAAGTTGCTCTTCTATCAGCTTGAATCAGTCGGCCCATTCTCCCTCTGACCTCTAGCATCAACAAGGCATTTTCGCCCACAGGACTGCCACATACTGGATGTTTTTCCCTTTTCACACCATTCTTTGTAAACCCTAGAAATGGTTGTGCGTGAAAATCCCAGTAACTGAGCAGATTGTGAAATACTCTGACCGGCCCGTCTGGCACCAACAACCATGCCACGCTCAAAATTTCTTAAATCACCTTTCTTTCCCATTCTGACATTCAGTTTGGAGTTCAGCAGATTGTCTTGACCAGGACCACACCCCTAAATGCATTGAAGCAACTGCCATGTGATTGGTTGATTAGATAATTGCATTAATGAGAAATTGAACAGGTGTTCCTAATAATCCTTTAGGTGAGTGTATATGCACGCACATGCTCACTAGCAACCCTACCCACACATAGGCTACATTAACAAATAAATGCGCATTTACTAACAATTGCTGGCCAATATTATATATCTATATAATATAAATATATACAAATTCTGCACAACTTAAAATATTAAGGCAGCACAAAAACATACTTTTTTAAGTTGAAACAAAAATATTTTTTAACAGTGTACTTTGGACAAAAATATCTCCAAATTCAGCATTCGTTTTTCTTGTTTACAGCTGAAGATGCCGAAACATTGCCAAAACTGATATCAACCAACAGAAATTCGGGAGTAATTCCTGTATTTCATGCACAAATTATTTCATGAAACAATATTGCAGCCTGTTGCCATATATGTGCCATATTTGGCATGTTAAATTAATATTTTACCCACAAATAAAAATACTGTCATTATTAACTCACCCGTGTGTCATTTCAAACCTGTATGCTGGTATTTATTAAGTAGAAGTCAAAAGAAAAACCATGCAATGACAGTTGATGGTGACTGCGTTTGTCACCATAAAAGAATAACTAGCCTGCATTTGCATTCATAATTCAGTAAATCTAAGTCTGTTGTTACACACGCAAAACTATTATTTATTATAATTACTTATAAATACAAAACTTGGGATATAGTACACAAGCCCTATGGACTACATTTATGGTATTTTTTTTTTTGTGTTTTTTTGTCCTTTTTGGTGCTTGACAACCTTAAAAACTATGAACTGCCCTTGTATGCAAAAAGAGCAACATAAAGATTCTTCAAAAAATCTTTGGTGTTCCATGGAAGAAACAACAGAATATAGGTTTGGGATTTCATAAAGGTAAGTACATAATGACAGAATTTTCATTTTTGGATGAACTATTTCTTTAAAACATTACACAGTTATGACTTTGAGTTCTATGACTCATCTTGAAGATATCTATGCATTATGTGCATTAGACGAATGCAAACCGTACTGTTCTTCTGCTGTCCTTTTTATTTTACTATCAGAACTCATTGCCTTTCCCTTCACCTACATCTTGTGTTTGCATTTAATGTTCTTTGTTTTGTTTTTTTCTGTTGAGCTTGACCTTTAAAGGTCAAGGGAGCATTTGTTACAAGCTGCCATCCATGCAGTCTGTCTCGCATAATCGACATTTAATGGAGGCAAACTTTAGATCTGTTCTTCCCATGCACAGTGCAGGGCCAGAGAGGTCAGTTGTCTTTCTGCCAAGCCCATCTGTCCAACATTCCACATCAGGACCAACATCCATCCACCAACAGTGAGGGGGAGGAGCAATGATCAGCCCCACCCCCTGCTGACTGCATGACCTTCCCTGTCTTTGACTACACTCAAATGCCCATCACAGTCAAAGCGCTTGCTGACATACACAATGTGTTCCTCCTTTGACATGATGCAAAACAAATTGTTCTGTGCATACGGATGTTTGAGAAATGGGGGTGAGTTTCCATGGACAGCTTTCAATGGATCTTATTCACAGTAGCGCCATTGTTAATATTTGACGAGAATGTCAATGAGGTTAAGGGATCAGACTTACAGTCTAGCTGTTGAAACATTGAAAAAAAAAAAACTTTCCAAGAAATTTCAGTTTACAAAAAACTCCAGAAAACTTGAGTTGTGGAAAATTCAGTGTGATTTAGGAGTTTATACAGTGAATGCCATTGACGTGGCTGTCTATCCCTATTCATTCACATCAAAAGTCAAATATGGCACTATTGTGAATAAAGTCTATGGATAGCAATGGATAGCGGTTGGTGGATGACTTTGTTTGTGCATCAAACAAAGAAGACCTGTGTACAAATGCAGTAAAATTCAGAATTCTTTTGATAATAACCTTATGGCTTTACTCCCTAAAGGCTAAGGTATGTTTCGATTGTCCATATGCTGCTATGTCAATATAAACATTTTGTCTTTAGCAGACTCTGTGCACGGTCAATGGAGTATACTGTAAAGGCCGGTTTATACTTCTATGAAATAAATAAATAAATTGTACTTAACTTTTCGAAGCTGGTGTTCCCAGTGTGCACAGGCCTTGAAAACGTAATGAGCTTGCATAGTTTCACTGTTTGCAAGTTTATTTACACAGTTTTTATAGTTGATTTTGTTGTTATGTTTAGGAGCTTCTTGTTTTATGAAGTTTGACGTTAATTTTCTACTTAAAATTACATGTTCATAATCAAAAAATGATCTGTTGATTGTTACCGTCATCGTATTTTGTTCACCAAGTGTTGAGGCCTGTGTGTGCAGCTCTGGATCTTGTTTCTATCGCCATTAAAGCTAGGTGATGTTGTCTAACAGATTACATAAGCTTCCCTGTGAAAGGCCTCCATTTGTCTTCCTGTCATGCTTTTTAAAGCATCCAAATGTTGTTATTTCCTGGGTGTCACAATATTAAACAACCTTTATTTTATTTTTAATAAATGGTCTGCACTTATATAGCGCCTTTCTAACCGTAGCGGTATTCAAAGCGATTTACACTGCGTCTCATTCACTCATTCACACATACATTCACACACCAATGACAACAGAGCTGCCATGCAAGGCACTAGCCTACCATTGGGAGCACATTGGGGTTCAGTGTCCCAAGGACACTTTGGCATGTGGAGTTGTGTGGGCAGGGAATTGAACCACCAACCCTACGATTAGTGGACAACCCGCTCTACCACCTGAGCCACATGTTTTGTAAAATGAGTTAATAATTACAAATATTTTCACTAAAATGCATTTTATATTAATTAAACAGATTAGGCTATGTCTAAGTATGACAATATGTGTGATTTTAATTGTTGGATACAATCGAGAAAGTCTATAAAAACATGGGAGTTGTGCCTCTAATTCTTTGAAGCAATCACTACGACGTCAAAGTGACAAGTTTACTCTATTTATGGAAAGTGCTGTCAACATTTTAATAAAATCAAATTTGGGATTGTGATCTAAGTTCCCAATCTGTCACTCACTTCGACGTTGTGTCGAAGAAGTGAACTTGAGAAAAGGCCAATGAGAAATTGGCAGACAGAATTTGCATGTCCCGCCCGGACATATGGGTATAAAGGGAGGGAAATGCATCTGTTCATTCAGAAATGTTCTTCGGAGCCGACCAGTTGTGTGATCAGCAAGCTAAGATTGACAAAACTGAGAGCATATGCTGTTGGATCTACGTCGCATATCAGCGGCATTCTCCTTCTCTGCAAGGCAGTGCAGCTTTGCCACTTGGCGCTTCGACAACGCTTTCTAAAAGAGAATATTTGTAAAAGAGTTTGATTCTCTAAAAGAGCAATACACAGTGGCGTTGAACGTCCTTTTCGGGACGCGTATTTATAAAGATGCCCTTCCGCCCCTGTGTAGTTACTGGATGCGGTCGAGTTCTCTCCGCTCCAGACGGTCACAGGCGCTGCCTCATGTGTCTGGGCCGCGATCACACCGAAGTTTGTGGATGGTTCGTGTTCTCACTGCAAGAACCTTACCATGGCGATGTTGCGGTCGCGGCTTTCCTTCCTAAAAAGGAACGCCACTCCAGCCGCCCTCCGCGTCGCTCCTTCTTCCAACGGGATTGAGGATGACCCGGCTGGCGATGGAGCTGATTTGGGGATGGCAGCGGGCTTGTTTTCGCTGGGTACATCCCCATGAACCACCCGACATGCTCGTTGACTTCCGCCCGGGCTCTGGGTGACAGCAGCTCGCCCCACCCCCCCGCAGTTCCTTTTTTCCCAGAAGTGCATGATGAGCTGACGAGGTTGTGGAGGGCAACTTTTACTCTCCGTAAACCCCCTCGCTCATCCGCTCTCACTACCCTCGATGGCGGAGCGGTCCACGGGTACTCGGCGGTCCCCCAGGTGTCCTGAGAACGCTGCCACCTGGCGGGATCCCAGGTGCTTCCCTCCAAGGCCTGTAGGATGACGTCATTACTGACCTCCAAAGCCTACAGCGCCGCCGGACAGGCCGCTTCCGCCTTGCATGCCATGGCCCTCCTGAAAGTCCACCAGGTCAAGGCACTTAAAGATCTGCACTTGGGTAGTCCTTACCCCGACGTGTTGCAGGAACTGCACTCAGCAACTGAACTCACCCTCAGGGCCACGAAGGTCACAGCGCAGACACTCGGGCAGGTGATGGCCACCCTTGTGGTTCAGAAATGACATCTGTGAATGAACCTGGTCGAGATGCGGGACATGGACAAGGCACCCTTCCTCAACGCCCCCATCTCCCAGTTCGGTCTTTTTGGCGACACCGTCGAGGACTTCGGCCAGCAGTTCTCAGCGGTGAAGAAGCAGACGGAGGCCATCTCTCACATCATGCCCCGTCACACCACCAGCATGGGCCGTTCTCAGTCTGCCTGCAAAGGGCGTCCTCCTTTGGCCTCCAGAAAACGTGTAGCTCTGCCTCAACCTGGGCCCACCTCTCAGCCCCAGCGTAGAGAGCCCCACAGGATGCGCATGCCTCCCGTCTCATGAACACCCTCCAGGACCCGGAAGGCTCCCAAGTGTTCCTGAGACGGATGACCCAGAGATCGAGATGTTTGCTCTGGAGCTGGTAAGCACACCACTCCATCCCCCGGTGGAGGGCTGGGAGGAGAATCCTCAGTTCAGTTTGTTTTCTTTGCCACACCCCCTTCGGGTTGCGGTACCCACAGTCTCAATAAAGGAGCAATTTCATCTTTCTCTAGGTCACCGGCCCGCAAATGCCATTCTCACGGCACCCCGGTGCCACACCTCAACAGTCCCGGCACATCGGACGTAGACCCCCAGCCTCCAGACCCATGACTGTTTCACCCCGGTCAGCCGGTTCTGATGAGTCTAGAGGATGCCTCCATGGGAATTCCTCCTCGGTCACTAACCTGCCCCCTGCCGGGTGTGCAGAGCAAGGTAAGAGCCCTCAGCACCAGAGCCTCTGGACGCGCTTTTCCCTCCTGATACCGTATTACCTGCTCCGCCCCGCTGCTCATCTCCGCCGGGTACATCAAAAACAATCGTCCCCTTAGTGCCCCTAGCACGGAGCTTGGATGCGTGGCTTTCACTTCCCAACCTGTCACGCTGGCTGGCCAGGACCATCCGACTCGGTTATGCAATTCAGTTTGCCAGGCCTCTGCCCCCTTTCGCTTTACCGCAGTGCACAGCGAAGATGCCAAGTCCCTGCATGCGGAAATTGCGACCCTCTTACTCAAAGACGCGATTGAGCCTGTCCCTCCAGCCGAGATGAAGTAGGGTTTCTACAGCCCTTACTTCATCGTATCCAAGAAAGGCGGCGGCTTATGACCGATCATGGACTTGCAAGTTTTTAACCGGGCCTTGCACAAACTCCCGTTCAAAATGCTCACGCAAAGACACATCTTAACTTGCATCCGACATCTAGATTGGTTCACAGCAGTAGACCTGAATGTTGCGTACTTCCACGTCTCGATCTTGTCTCGACATCGACCCTTTTTTACGGTTCGCGTTCGACAGCCAGGCGTATCAGTACAAGGTCCTCCCCTTCGGCATGTCCCTGTCCCCTCACGTCTTTACGAAGGTCGCAGAGGCAGCCCCGCTACGGGAAGCAGGCATTCGCTTACTCAACTACCTCGACGACTGGCTCATCCTGGCCCACTCCTACCACCGTGCCATTTTCCACATGCGACCTGGAATCCTATGTGATGTGTTTCACCACTCTCTACCTCCCCCAACCTGGGCAGGTGTGGTCACCGCAGGGCCTTTCCCCCCTGAAAGAATAGGAATTGGGAAAGAACGCCTTCCCCGATGCATGTGATATCGTTAAGATAGCCCCATGCTTGCTCCCATGCTTGGCACGTCGACTTGTTCTCCCCATATCGAGGTGAAGGGAACCAGGAGGTTTTGATGATTTTATGGGGCGTTGGGGAAGGGTACGTGCAGTCTGACACGGCCTGTCGCTTTGGCACACAACGGCCTGACTGCACCCGTGTCAGCAGCACACGTACACGGTTCAGCGCATGGCATGATTAAAATTGGACCCCTAGTGTCACTTCTTCGAAAACAACGTCGAAGTGAGCAACAGACGGGGAACGTCTAGGTTACTGTTGTAACCTCCGTTCCCTGATGGAGGGAACGAGACGTTGTGTCCTCCCGGCCACGTCGCTGAACCGAGCCACTGTTACGGCCGAACCTCATTTTCGTCTCCCCAGGCAAAATCCTGAATGAACAGACGCATTTCCCTCCCTTTATACCCATATGTCTGTGGGCGGGACATGCAAATTCTGTCTGGTCAATTTCTCAATGGCCTTTTCTCAAGTTCAGACCCTAGTGTTGCTTCTTCGACACAACGTCTCGTTCCCTCCATCAGGTAACGGAGGTTACAACAGTAACCTAGACGTTCTTTGATTTTCACTAATCTCATTCAAACACAGACTCTTAACAAGGAAATTGTACAGGAAATTATTCAAAGGTTGTTCAATTTCACCACGTGACAGATAGTGGCCTGCAGGTGATATTAACAACAAAAGGCCATCCCAGGCATCCCTAAAAAAAGCTAATTGTTTTAAGGTATTTGCCCCCAGTAATAAATTCATTGTAATAAACACCTATTAAAGAACCATTCTCCATAATGGACAGTGCCATTTTAAACACACACAAACACACATATTTAGAGGTCTCTGTCTCCACCCAACTGGCTGTCTTCCAGAGGATGGCCAGAGGGCTCAATATTATGAGCAGTGGTGCACAAAAGTCCCCCAAACCACCCTCAAGTTTTTCATAACACAAACATTCTCCATTCATTTTGCATGTCATTTTCTCATGTGTCATAGACACCAAATCTTAAGTAAGTGAAGAAAAAAGAGAAGAGACTCAAAAATAATGAAAGTTGAAAGTTAAACTGAACATTTTAAGTTATTCACTTTGTTTTGCATCTGTCTTCTAATGCTCAGTGCTGTTTCACATTCTACAGATAAGGAACATGATCAACGACTACTCTCTTCAAAAAACCTTATGATGATTAAACTGTAAAGAACTTGAGTTTTCATGTTCAGTTTTCATTTCTGATTACTGTATTTAAAATAATATGGTAACACTTTACAATTATGTTGTATTTGTTAGCATTAGTTAACAATGTTAGTTAATATGAACTAATAATAGGAGGGCCTGGGTAGAGACTATCACACCTGGACTCACAAGTTCAAATCCAGGGCGTGCTGAATGAATCCAGTCGGGCTTTCTAAGCAACCAATTGGCCCGGTTGCTAGGGAGGGTAGAGTCACGTTGGGTTAACCTCGTCGTGGTCGCTATAATGTGGTTCTCGCTCTCGGTTGGGCGTGTGGTGAGTTGTGCGTGGATGTCTCGGAGAATAGCGTGAGCCTCCACATGCGCTAGGTCTCCGCGGTAACGCACTCAACAAGCAACGTGATAAGATGTGCGGATTGACGGTCTCAGACATGGAGGCAACTGAGATTCGTCCTCCGCCACCAGGATTGAGGCGAGTCACTACGCTACCATGAGGACTTAGAGCGCATTGGGAATTGGACATTCCAAACTGGGGAGAAAAGGAGAGAAAATCCACAAACAAACACAAATAAAAAGCTGTCAAATATATATTGCTCATTTTTAATTAATGACAGGGGCATAGCAACCATTATAACTGAGTGGGACAAATCCCCTTCACATTTAGAAATAACTAAATTCTTAGTTAACGCTCTTCATTGTTAGACTTGTTTTACTGAAACACTGAATGACCAAGTCTCATGTAACCACCAGCCAAAAAACTGAAGGGAACAGACATTTGGGATTTCTTTCATTTGGGTCATGTGTGTGTGTGTCAACAATAATTTATGTCATATTATATATATCTAAACAATGGTGACTTTTTTCTTTGGCCATTATATTGAATTTAAATGAATGGTAATGGTTATGTTTGTGGCATATCCATTTTAGAAAAAAAAACAGAAAAACAAATATCAGTGACCAAGTAAACAGTGTAGACAGAGAGGTGAGACAAACAAAAATTGTTCTGGTAAGATCAAATGAAAATACATAGTTTCTATATTTTAGTTTTAATCATTAAAATGATAAAATAAAAATGCTGATGTTTTTTAAAAGCTCAATTGAAATTAAATGATATCCCATATTCTTAAAACACATATTCTTTTAATATATTGAGAATTAGAATGTCCCCCCATCTGTCAGCACCCATTTCTCTGTGACACGCTCTCACTGATTTATCACTGCAGTTGAGTGGACGCCTCGGGGAGTCATAACTAAAGGTAGCACATTTGATCTAAACTCATACGAGGAATTTGGCACATCTCTAGGGTAACGAATCAGAATCCTGGAGCTTATATCACCATTTGACCCTAGATCTATGCATGCCTCATTATGACTGTTTAGATGAACAGATAAGTTATCTAGTCTATCAGATATAACTATTCTGGATTCTTTCAAAACGGCTAAAACTTGCTTGGGCAAATTTTAGACAATTGTCTAAAATACACTTGCCAATCAGTTAATTTTCATCTGAAATTGTCTCTTTAATTAATTAAATAAATAAATAAATACATGTCTTAAAGGAATAGGTCAGCCAAAAGTAAAAAATCTCTCATCAATTAAAGAAAGCCCTGGTGGCTCTTTTCCATATTAGTGAATAGCGACTGAGACTGATAAGTGCCAGGAAAGTCTTCTGAAGTTGTATAATTGCATTGTGTGAAAAACAAACCAACATTCAAGTGGCTGAAATCTTTTGCCTTTGCAGTATTGTGACAGATTTGATGTCAAAGATGATAAGCCACAAGACATGACCAACCAAAATCCAATATAGTCTCATGACAACTTGTAATGATTCGTTCGAGATGGCGAAAAACAGGTCCTTCACAGCTATAGTGACAACAGAACACAACACACTAAACAGAGAACAGAACTTACTAATATGTCTGAAGAGTTTGTAGTTGAAGAATTTATGCATTTCTATGCCCAGCCTTGTTTTTTTAACCGAGTACTCGGAAATCAAACAAAATCATAGAGGAGGCAACAGGCAGCCACAGTCACACTGTGTCCTAAACTGAAAGTAAACGACATGCTAAAAGGTATATTTTCTATGGTAATCAGAGTTTTTGTCCTAACCAGCAGCGACGGGCAAAGGGGACATTCTGTCAATCACTTGTTTTCAATTTTTGGCATAAATTCTTCGACTACAAACTCTAAGGCATTTTACTTAATTTTATACCTTTCAAATTTACTTAGTAAAATTGTGTGCAAAAATGTACTAAATAAAAATTAAGTAAATCTTACTAAGTAATTTTTTGTATTTTCTTTGGTGTATGAGCTACCGTTATGATTTGCTATGTTTTTTTAATGCTTTCTGTCATTTTTGCAGTGTGACAGCTCCATTTCATTTGATGGAAAAGAGCCAGCAATTCTGCAAAACAAATTATTATATGTTCCTCAAAAGAAAGTGAAATGAGTATGATATAAAAGTGAGGAAATTATGATGTAATTTACCTCACATATACTGTCAATAAACTTAAAAATTACCTATTTAATTCTCCCTTTTCTTTGACATTGTATTTGTTTTCACCTACATGCACATACACATACCTGTGTCTCTGTCCTGCCCCCCAGGTCACCTGTCCTACACTGTCATGTCACGTTGGACAGTAATGAGCTACTGTAGAGATATAGCTCTCTTATCAAGTAGGATCATCAGTACACTGAATGTCATTTGGCAGAGCAGAATATGTTGAATGGTTATATTTTTAATCTATGGAGAATCAAAAGAATGTTGATTAAAGAAGAGTACATTGCTTGCTTCTTTTTTCTAGTTAGTGGTGTCTGCTACGGCAAGCATTATTTTTACTATTTCTTATACTTAGCATTAGGGATTTGAACAAACCCCTAACATTAAATATTATAACTTCAGCATGTAAACACACAGTTTGTACTATAGATATGATTGATATTGCACATCAAATCATGTGACATCTTGAGAAAGGTATGCGATTACATTTCTATGTGATTAGACATACAATTTTCACTTGGCGTGTGATAAAATGAATGAAATCCCATAAACTTTCTTTGAAGGAAGGACCCGAGCCATATCTGGAGACCAAAATATAATTAGTTGATTAGCGTTCCACTATCAGGCCAAATGAGGGCATGCTAGTGTGTGCGAGCACCAGTTGTAATGTAGTATCGCTCCTGGGGCTTCATATTGCCTCCTCAGGGCCAACTGCAAAGCACCTTTGGCCTGCCGATTACCCTTGGGCTAAAGAAGGCTAACAGGGGATTGAACAGTGGCAAATTCTCAGGGCTAGCAAAGCCTTCTCTGCTGGCGTAACATGCCAAATAAATACATATTTTTCATTCTTTCATTTCATCACCTTTTTCCCTATACTTTAACCACTTTCCCCTCTTAATTAACCTACAAACAAATAGAGAAAAACTAAAAGTTTATCCAGTCAGAATTTATTCCTTGATGCTTACAAGGAAAGTGTGACAAATGTTTCACAAATCACATGCCCGAAGCCGAAACAGCCCGTGAGTCTGAGCTCAACCCCGTCAGGCCTTCAGAATTTCTGCAGAATCCCTCAACACTGCAGTGAATAGGCATCTAAAGTCAGATTGTCAGATTCATCAGCCAATCATATTGATTTATTTGTTTTTGTTGGGTGGTCTTCAGGATATGTCACAGTGGAGGCCTTCTAGCTGGCCTTGAGTGACACAATCACGCTTTAAGTGATGTACGTAATTTGAAATTACACTTCAAGTAATTTGGTAAGTGCTTTTTGCATTGCTATGGCAACATCAGGAGTTTTCTAAGTGTAAATTAGGCTGCTTGAGAATTCCGTGTCGGATCAAGTTTTGAAAAGTAGAGCTTTACAACTTGAAAGTCAGAATTACAACTTGTAGGCTCGTGCAGAAATTCTCAACTTTGATTTCACCGAGATGCAGGGGCATGATGTCACACAAACATGTGGACACTCAGGGAGATATACAAAGTGATAAACATTAACTTTATTAAGTAATGTCGATAAATGAGTTAATTTCCTCATTACATGATATTAAAGCTTGTTTAACAAACGCCAGCAGAAACAGCTGTATAAAACATTATAATCTCTTTTGATAATCATACACCTGAAGCACAAATGCTAGTGCTGCAGTATTGTTTATCAGTTGGGTTGCTAGGAGACATCTCTAATGAGAGTCAAACCCCTGCTAAGCTAACGGGAGCATTGCAATATCGGGGAATGAAATGCATTTATGGTCGGAGATATCAAGTTGGAATATCCCACATCCAACTTGAATGGAACGCAGCATAACCGTGAACCCTGACGAAATTAAATTTATTACAAGAAACATTTAAATCACAAATATTATTAGATCGATTTTTCCAGGTATTATAGACCTCCTTGGTAGATTCATATGAATAATTATGATTTTTGAATGTCTGTTCGGGAGATGTTCATTTAAAAAAACAGTCATGCTGTAGTTAAAATTAGGCTTGCTTGAGCATTAAGTGTCGTTTCAAGTTCTGTCTTTTGTGCGTGGACGTGTTTTTAAAATGTCAATTGGTATTATTAGTAGCTGCGACATAATATATGATGCCCAAAGACATGGGGTGTCTTATTCATTGTGAAACTGTGTTTTCTTAATGGCATGAATCAAACCGAAGGCCTAGACTTTAATGCACAGCCCGCCACTGGGATTGAAGTGGGGTCAATGTCAAAGGCTGAGTTTCGCTGAGTCAGGTCAGAGGTTTCAGCACCAAGATCCTAATTTCCCAATATTTCATATCTAGCTACAAGCTTACCTCAACAGATCAATGGAGAATGGAGAATTGTCAGTACTGGTCAGGAGACGAAATCAGGGCTCTTTTGAATATTGGGTGGCATCTGCCGACCAAAGACGTGATTAAGTGCTTGGGTTATTCATTTATTCAAATAAACTTTATAAATTCAGTTCATGCAGTGATTGAATAAACCTTCTACAATGCATGTTTGGTGTTCAATTTCTAAACGAGACTGTCAATCCATGAATAATTTGTATCGAATTAATTACATGACATGCCGCTTAATTAATAGAATGAATCACAGTTAATGACATTAATCAATATTTGCTGAAAAGGCCACCAAATAAAAAAAAATATTTTTGGTCTATAATTCTGTGTTTTTAGGATGCTGTGTCAAGTAAAAAGAAGCTTTAAACTGAGAAATGTATCTTCTGACTGTTAGAAAATACTTATTTTTAATGGAATTCATGTATGAGATAAGTGGGCAAGATTAATAAGCGTTAATGTTTTTAAAAGATTTTTTTAAATATAATTAATCACACTAAATTAAAATAAAGAAAAAAATTGTAACCCTAACCCACCTAACCCTAAAAAAAAATATATATACAATATACAGGTATATATATATATATATATATATATATATATATGTGTGTGTGTGTGTGTGTGTTTTTATAATGTGATGCCCAGGGCAATGTTCTGCTAGGTAACCCTGGATCCGGCAATTCATGTGAATGTCAGTTTGACACGTGTCACATAACTCATTGATGTATATACAGTATATATATATATATATATATATATATATATATATATATATATATATATATATATATATATACAGTACTGTGCAAAAGTCTTAGGCACAAAAGATGTTTCACAAAAGCATTTGTCTTAAGATGGTTATTTAGTGTGTCAAAAGGAAATATAAATTAGATATCTGATAAAAAACAAACCGATACGGAGTATCGATCAGAGTAATAGTATTGATAAAATCCTAATGATACAGATCCCTACTTATAAGGCAATTATATTGCAACCTGCTGGAAAGCTTGCAATTAACACATTTTTAGGCCTGAAGTCAGCAAGAAAATAATCAGACACTTCCTATGATATCACTCTCTATCAGATACTGAGGGAGAGACGAGCATCCCCAACATGCAGAGCAGGTCCACTGAGGGAGAGACTAGCATCCCTAAACAGTGAGTGAGTAACACAAGGATGGGTGGGTGATGGTGGACGTTTGCCCCCATTGGGTTGGGGGGGCCCCAGTTTCAAAAATGTTGTCCCCCTGTCCATAAATCCTGATGGTGGCTCTGGCTGTGTGTACAAGAAGATAGTCCAATGACAGCCTGTATTATTTACTGACTACTTTATTAATACCAATAAAGTCGTCAGTATTTTTGATCATTTTGAATGTTTTTTATGAATCAACATGATATTTCTATTACAAACATAATATAACATGATATAAACATAATATACTGTTATAAAACAAGGATTTGTGAGAGTTTTCGCCGAACTGGAGGTGTCAGAATAAACACCTTGGTAATGGCATACTACTATTCTCCTCTTATTTCATCCATACACTGATATAGAAAAATTAGTTAGTAGTATGTGAAGTATGCCATTGCGAACACAGCCTATAAAACACACATTACTGTTATCACATTGTTAGTCTTGCGAATCGTGAGTAAACTGTGTTGTCATCAGAGTTCGTGCAGCTGCTCTAAAGAAACTGTGCCAGCTGAGCAAGACAGCCGGTCTCGAATCGTTCTTGAGGTATTTTGATGGCATCCATCATGGTGACGCGGTGGTGGCGGCATCTCAAGTCGGATAAAATTTCTAACCGACATGCACTGCTTCAAGTCTGCGCCAATCGGTCTGCGCAGCACTGAATGAAGTTGAACACACCTATTTTTATGTCATGTGACAAGGAAACCATAAGACAGGACATTATATCACAAAAATGACCACTGTAGGCCTTCCTGACTGTGTTATGGTCAACTAAACTTCAGATAGTGTGACCATTTTAAATGTCAAAATGGTAAAAACCCAAAGAAAACCTGATGATTTTCATTAATCAAACATTCTTAAAATTTGTAAAACATACTTTCTACCTTAACATTTTTGGTAAATAATGATTCATATTTTATATAACATGTGTTATGGTTACCCTGTCTTGTTTCACTGTTGCCCTCTTGTTTTCCATCTTGTCACTTTTGCACTTCTTAATTTTCACTTTAGTCCCTTATGTAACTCCATAGTCCTCTGTTAGCGTTCGTGTTCCCTGTCATTGTTTGCACCTGTCCTCATTAGTTTGCCGTTTGCTTCTGTTAATGACCTTATTATCTTGTTTGAGTTCTGTTCGTTCATTGGCCCCTTTTTCCCTTGTTTGTGTATTTATACCCCGTGTCTTTGTTCAGTCTTTGTCGATCGTCGTTTGATGTCAACCTGGTGTGTGTTTCCTCCTCGAGTCCCCTGTTTGCTTACGTCGTGTTTAATTTACTACTTTATGTTTCATTTCCCCATCGTGGGTTGTTCCTTTGTGTTTTCCTGTTTGGTTCACGCTAATAAAGTTCAGACTGCGTTTGGATCCGCATCTCCTCGTCTGCCTCGTTACTCAAGCATAACAGAACGATCGACCCACCCATGGATCCAGCAGTCCAACGTCGCGAACTACCATCTGCTCTGCTTAAAGCAAGAGGACCGCCCCATTGAAGACCACATCCACGATTTCCTGAACCTGGCGAGTGTCTCAGACTTCCCGGACTCAGCCTTGGTGGCCTTCTTTAGGGGCAATCTGAACGCGGCGCTGAGGGAGCGGTTGCCACAGGCAACGCCGCGGCTGGGCGCTCTGCGACTTCCTGGAGGCGACCCTACTAGTTTGCGGCTCACAGCTCACCGTGGCCGTCGTGGAGGAGGACCCTACCCCTCCACCCACTGTAGAGACCCTTCAGCTGTCCGGGGCTCCCCCTGTCACACCTACCCCGGTCTGCAAGCCAGAGCCCACGCCTGCCCCGGTCTGTGAGCCAGAACCCACGCCTGTCACAGCGAGCGAGCCAGCGGCCACGCATGTCACAGTGAGCGAGCCAGAAGCCACGCATGTCACAGTGAGCGAGCCAGCAGCCACGCATGTCACAGTGAGCGAGCCAGCGGCCATGTATGTCACAGTGAGCGAGCCAGCGGCCACGTATGTCACAGTGAGCGAACCAGCGCCTACGGCCTCTACCATCAGCAAGCCTGAGTCGTCGTCAACCACGGCCAGCGAGCCTGAACCCACGCTGACCAGGAACAGCTTCCCAGCTTCGCCAGTCGCCTCAGCCCGGAGGAGGAGGAGAAGGGGAAAGGTCTCTGCTCTCCAGCCTCCGCCAGCCTCCGCCCTGTGCCCTAAACCCCCCTTGGCGCCGCCCTCAGCGCCCAGCGAGCCCAGGCCGGCTCATGCCACGGTGACCCAGCCGGAGCCTGTCGCCTCGGAGGTCAGTGAGCCAGTGCCTGTTGCCTCGACCGTCCCAGAGCCAGCGCCTGTAGCCTCGACCGTCCCAGAGCCAGCGCCTGTAGCCTCGACCGTCCCAGAGCCAGAGCCAGTAGCCGTGACCGTCCAAGAGCCAGTGCCAGTAGCCGTGACCGTCCAAGAGCCAGTGCCAGTAGCCATGACCGTCCAAGAGCCAGTGCCAGTAGCCATGACCGTCCAAGAGCCAGAGCCAGTAGCCGTGTCCGTCCAAGAGCCAGTGCCTAAAGCCATGACCGTCCAAGAGCCAGTGCCAGTAGCCATGACCGTCCAGAGCCAGTGCCAGTAGCCATGACCGTCAAGAGCCAGCACCAGAAGCCTCGATCGTCCAAGAGCCAGCACCTCTCGAGTCTTCCAGGGCTCCTCCTCCCGAGCTTTCCAGAGCTCCGCCTTCCGAGTTTCCGAGCTTTCCAGAGCTCCGCCATCCGAGTTTAACGAGCTTTCGAGCTCTGCCCTCCGAGTTTCGAGCTTTCCAGAGCTCCGCCATCTGAGTTTCCGAGCTTTCCAGAGCTCCGCCATCCGAGTTCCCGAGCTTTCCAGAGCTCCGCCATCCGAAGTTTCCGAGCTTTCCAGAGCTCCGCCATCCGAGTTTCGAGCTTTCCAGAGCTCCGCCATCCGAGTTTCCCGAGCTTTCCAGAGCTCCGCCTTCCGAGTTTCCCGAGCTTTCCAGAGCTCCGCCTTCCGAGTTTCCCGAGCTTTCCAGAGCTCCACCGTCCGAGTTTCCCGAGCTTTCCAGAGCTCCACCCTCCGAGCTTCCCAGAGCTCCGCCTCTCAAGCCTCTCGGGCCTTCTAGGGCTCCGCCTCTCAAGCCTCTCGAGCCTACCAGGGCTCCGCCTCTCAAGCCTCCCAAGCTTTCCAGAGCTCCGCCCTCCGAGCTTCCCAGAGCTCTGCCTCTCGAGCCTTCCAGGGCTCCGCCTCTCAACCCTCTCGAGCCTACCAGGGCTCCGCCCCTCAAGCCCCTCGAGCCTTCCAGGGCTCCGCCTCTCAAGTCTCGAGTCTTCCAGGGCTCCGCCCCTCAAGTCTCTCGAGTCTTCCAGGGCTCCGTCTCTCAAGCCTCCCAAGCTTTCCAGAGCTCCGCCCCCTGAGCTTCCCAGAGCTCCGCCTCTCGAGCCTGCCAGGGCTCCGCCCCTCAAGCCTCTCGAGCCTGCCAGGGCTCCGCCCCTCAAGCCTCTCGCGCCTGCCAGGGCTCCGCCCCTCAAGCCTCTCGAGCCTCCCAGGGCTCCGCCTCTCGAACCTCTCGAGCCTCCCAGAGCTCCGCCTCTCGAGCCTGCCAGGGCTCCGCCCCTCAAGCCTCTCGAGCCTGCCAGGGCTCCGCCCCTCAAGCCTCTCGAGCCTGCCAGGGCTCCGCCCCTCAAGCCTCTCGAGCCTCCCAGGGCTCCGCCTCTCGAACCTCTCGAGCCTCCCAGGGCTCCGCCTCTCGAACCTCTCGAGCCTTCCAGGGCCCTGCCTCTCGAGCCTTCCAGGGCTCTGCCCCCCGAGTCTCCTACGGCTCCGCCCCCAGAGCCTCTTGAGCCTCCTGCGGCTCCGCCCCCAGAGCCTCCTACGGCTCCGCCTCCAGAGCCTCCTATTGCTCCGCCTCTCGATCCACTCAAGCCTTTGACGGCTCCGCCCCCAGAGCCTCTTGAGCCTCCTACGGCTCCGCCTCTCGAGCCACTCAAGCCTTTGACGGCCCCGCCCTCAGAGCCTCCCGAGCCTCCTATGACTCCGCCTCCCGAGACTCCTCCGGCTCCGCCTCTCGATCCACTCAAGCCTTCGACGGCTCCGCCCTCAGAGCCTCCCGAGCCTCCCACGGCTCCGCCTCTCGAGCCACTCAAGCCTTCGACGGCTCCGCCCTCAGAGCCTCCCGAGCCTCCTATGGCTCCGCCTCCCGAGCCTCCTCCGGCACCGCCTCTCAAGCCACTCAAGCCTTCGACGGCTCCACCCTCAGAGCCTCCTACGTCTCTGCCTACCCCGGCTCCGCCTCCTGAGCCTCCTTCGGTTCCACCTCCTGAGCCTCCCTCAGCTCCGCCTTCTGGGCCTTCTGAGCCATCACCTCCCTCGGCTCCGCCTCAGAGGTCCTCCTTGGCTCCGCCTCACGTGGCTCCGCCGGCCTCCCCTGTGGCCACTCCACCTCCTAGGCCACCAAAACCGGCCTCTGTCCTGTGGTCATCTCCCAGGTCCCCTGAACCGGCCCTTGGCCCACGACCACCTCCCAGGCCACCAAAGCCGGCCTCTATCCTGTGGCCTCCTCCCGGGGCTTCTGACCCTGTTCCCGTCCTGTGGCCTCTTCCCAGGCCCCCTGACCCAGTCCCTGTCCTGTGGCTTCTCCCCAGACCTCCTGACCCAGCCCCAGTCCCGTGGCCTCTCCCCAGGCCCCCTGATCCAGTCCCTGTCCCGTGGCCTCCACCCAGGCCTCCTGACCCTGTTCCCGTCCTGAGTCCTCCCTCCTGGCCTCCTGACCCAGTCCCCGTCCAGTGGCCTCCTCCCAGGTTCCCCAAACCTGTCCTTGCCCGGTGGCCAGCTCCCAGACCATCAAAACCTGTCCCTGCCCGGTCGATACCTCCCTGGCCCCCTAACTCTCATCTCCACTTGTGCCCCGTGGACTGTCTCACCTTCATTCGTGCCCTCGTGGACTGTCTCATTTCCCCCCGGACTTCCTATCTGCCCCTGGCACCTCCCGGACCTGCCTGTCTTGCCCTCTGTGCCCCCCGGACTTCCTGCCTGCCCAGTGTACCCCCCTGGTCTGCCTGTCTGCCCATGTGCCCACTTGTACTGTCTGTTTGCCCCTGGTGCCCTCATGTTGTTCTTGTGGATTTTTGTCTTTTGTTGTTTGTCGTTAAGGATCGTCTGGAAGCCGATCCTTTAGGGGGGGGGGCTCTGTTATGGTTACCCTGTCTTGTTTCACTGTTGCCCTCTTGTTTTCCATCTTGTCACTTTTGCACTTCTTAGTTTTCACTTTAGTCCCTTATGTAACTCCATAGTCCTCTGTTAGCGTTCGTGTTCCCTGTCATTGTTTTCACCTGCCCTCATTAGTTTGCCGTTTGCTTCTGTTAATCACCTTATTATCTTGTTTGAGTTCTGTTCGTTCATTGGCCCCTTTTTCCCTTGTTTGTGTATTTATACCCCGTGTCTTTGTTCAGTCTTTGTCGATCGTCGTTTGATGTCAACCTGGTGTGTGTTTCCTCCTCGAGTCCCCTGTTTGCTTACGTCGTGTTTAATTTACTACTTTATGTTTCAGTTCCCCATCGTGGGTTGTTCCTTTGTGTTTTCCTGTTTGGTTCACGCAATAAAGTTCAGACTGCGTTTGGATCCGCATCTCCTCGTCTGCCTCGTTTCTCAAGCATAACAACATGAAACATTACATTTCTAAATTGCATTTCTTAAGCCATTTAAATTTACTTCAATGGTAGACCCTTTCTTCTCAACATAACTTAGAAGACAAGTAAAATATTATCGCATGACAATTACTTAAGCAGTTTGCAAAGGATAAAAATAAATCCAACAAATACTGATGAACATATGCAAATACATGTCAGTCTGTTACATATGATTGTCTGTCTTAGTCACACAGTAGTTGTTTACATTACCCAAAATCCTTCCTAGAGCATTTCACATTATGAGTTACAGCCATGTGAAGAGGAGACAGACAGCGGTATTTACAGCAATCTGGGGGAGGAGTACAGTAACCTGGAGGTATAAGAGGCAAGGGGGGCATATGTGTACAGCTTTACCCAAGAGCGTTAATTTTGTTACCTCCACATTTGACTCCAGGGTGGGTCATGCCCCGTTGTTTCTCTGAACACAGCTAACCGTAGGCATCTCACCATTTCTTGTGTTATTGCCCATGAAAGTCAATGAAGCAATGATTGCATGTCGTGGCCTTGGGTTCTATAACATTTGTGTTATACTCCATCATTTTCAGATTTATACACTAAAGTAAAAAGTAAAGTCTCAGCTTTCAAATGAAACTTTAATCCAAACCATTGCAGAGGAATAATTATTAAAATTTTGGCTGAGAGAGGAACATAGTTCTCCCCTTTGTTCTATGGTTAGGTCCCAATAGTGAGACTTTAAGGCATGTAGTAGGGATAGCCGCACGTTCTCTTTTGCTTGACAAAGTTGTCACAATGCATCATACAAGAACCCTTGGTAGGGTTAGAGGGCATAAATTCTTACTCGAAAGAAAGACTCATATCTTAGCTGAGGTGCATTACGACTCTGAATATGGCAAGGAAATCGGCAAGGGGGTATTTGATGGTAAAGGTATCTGGTTGTAAGCGCAGTGAACTGTTCTTTTTGTTAGATACGCTCTGGGTAAACTCGCAACTACCCACAAACCAGTAACAACACAAAGTACATTCTTGGAGGCCAATACATTGTAATTCCTTGCCCTACAATGTGATTATATGGCTCTACATTTTGTATTATAACAAAAACATTGTTTTTGTTATAATTAAAATACTCCCTAATTTGGGGTACCACAACAGCAGGAACTCCTGGAGATCCTCCAGACACCCTCTTAAATTTCAGAGACACGTATGATTAGTTCCTACAAGAACTCTTGAGAATGTCAACGGATGATTCGGAATGACCCATCATAAGGGACATGTTTTGACATGTTCTTAAATTGAAGTTCCTTAAGTACACATGGACAGTCTTATGAGTTCTTGAATAATCTCCAGGGGGAATCTCCTGGGGGCAGCTAATGAACCCCAAAGGGTACATTGAGAATCTTTTCATTTTTACAGCGTAGATCCATAAAATCCTATATTAAGGCTTTTATTTGGATTATTTGTCACTGGTATATAAGAATGACTGTTCTCCAATTAGATTCTTCCCTCCAGCGAGCCATCGCAGAGGAATTTAAGGAAGGAAAAGTGAGCAACCTTCAGTCACGAAAGCAGGACCCTGGGAATTTTCTCCACCCTTAAACCCCCATCCTTAATGCTTTGCATGGGACATGAGCAAACCTGCCCACCACATCCATATTATCACACACCAGTGAAGACAGACGACCCTAATTACTTAAGTATCTGGTATACTGAATGACTATTACTTGCCCTAGTTATTGAAAGTATATGACAGAATTTTAATTATTAAGTGAACTAATTTACTCACCCTTATTTAGTTTCAAACTTGTATGACATTATTTAGTTTGCAGAACATGAAAAAGACAACATTTTAAAGAATGTCCCAGCCCATCTTTTCAATACATTTGCAGTTGATTTAGACACACTCAAAGCTTAAAAAATGTGACACACATGCAACCAGGTAAATTGCAGGAAAATCGTTGAGTTGCCTTTGATGATAAATGCACCAAACGTGCTGTTCACACATACAGTCAAAATGTATAGGTACCATTGATACAACTTCTCATTAAGGGAAATTGCCAGAGCAAAATTTACCAGTATTTTCAAATAAGTCGTGTTCACACATGACCTCTAACATGAAAATTGCAGTAAGCTTTCTGGCAAACACTGTATGTGTGAAAGGGGCTGACTCATCCTTAAAAAAGCCCTTATAATCTATCTCCAACACGTTCTCACTCCCAAGGCGTCAAAGACTGACGCTTGCGCAAGATCTACAAATGCAAAAAGTGCCCTCTGCCATCAGTTTGCAACGCATCCGGCAAGTGTGTTCTTTTCAGCGAGAAACGTTTGACGTCAACTGACTGACGCGATGGGCATTTGAATTTTAGAATCGTTAAATTATACGTGTGGGGTAATGTTTTTATTTCATTTGAAATCAGCAAGATTTATTCACAGTGGTTAATATTTAATCTGTTGTTTATCTGTTTTTTTAATCTGTCTGTGCACATCCTGCACTGCTGAAGTGACCCGTGTATTCCGAGTTTTACAATCATGTAAAGAACAAACCTAAATGTAGGTTTTTATTCACTGATCACGATCACTCAGCGTTCACTGTAAAACATCCTGCACAAGTTTCTTAATAACACGTTCAAAAATTGGCACCTCAAGTGTAATGACACGGTTTGACGTCAGAGACTCATCGATTATGCCATTGGCTCTCGCGTGTCTTGTGACCGATTACAATGACCTCAAGTGCACATACAAGTATTTTTTGAATGAGACGTGCCGGTAGACTCAGGATGACACAGGATCAGTATGCCTTCACAGGGGGGGAATATTTTTACAGAATAAAACCTTCAGTTTCACTCTGCTACTCACACAGTGCCATCGGATGATTCGGAATATTATTATATCTGCTAGTTACATTGTTTCTTTTGTTGAGAACTGGTTAGGTTTAGGCATACTGTAAATGTGCGGTTGGGTGCTAAAAAATATCTATAAATAATGTAATGTTTTGTATTGCTGATTATCCATTAGGTTTAGAAATGGGGTTGGGTTAGGGGATCTAAAATATTATATATGATTGTATAATGTAATATCACACAAATATATTTATAAGTGAAATAAAACATTCAGATTAAACACATAAAATTATATTCAAAATTGAAAACTGACGAAGTTTACTTTTTTGAAAACAATGGGGTTTCTCACTGCATCAATGAGAGGACACCAGGGAGCACCTTTGGAATCATCATGCAGATGCGGATAATTAGACAATTAGAGAATGAGAATAGGTTGATATCTCTGACATATTGCCAAATTCAATTGCAAAATGGATTGGAAGATATATACATTATATGCTGTATATTTATCACAACACACATTGTTACAAAGCAGCTTTACAGAAGATCAGGCATAAATAGAAGATAAAACTGTAATGTCTATAATGTCGATGAATCATCATTGTGTATTATAACTATATTTATTTAATTATTAAATACTGAATAACTATTATTTAAGGGTTTTTTTCAGCAAATATATAAATATTTGGCAAACTATTTAACTAATTCAATAAAAAAAATATGGATGACAGCCCTATGTTAAACTATTGGAAAATAATTACAGGTATATTTTCCATGCAGCTTTCTGTGCTTTAACTGTATCGCCCTCCTGAGCACCACGGATCAATATGTTGTAGCAAACCATGGTATTTTGGACAAGGTATCATTGTATTACCAGCATATATTGTATTGTTTTTTGTTTTTAACATGGTATTTCGATGGTTGTCTAGATATGTGCAATCGTAATATCATGGTTGTCTGGACATGTATCATAGTAGTTGTGGTTTTCTATTAAGTACCTTGGAGTAAAATGTACATATCAAGATACATGAATACCATTCAGTACCAAGGTATCTATCAAAGATCAAGGCATTACCATCTGTAACATCACTGTACTATGGTTCCACCACAGTACTTTTTTGTAAGGGGTCATTCCCCAAAACCTTATTTTGACCCTTAAATTCTGCACTTATTACAAGGCAATTCTACAACATGTTTCTTGTATTATATTAGGAATCTATTTTCCCTCTGTTGTTGAAAACAGCATTGAATGAATAAGATCATTGTGTCTTTGATGCAAAATGCTAATGTCCCCCTAAATGTCCCCTTAAACAAATTGAAAAGTCCAAATTTGCACTCTACAGTACGCAAGCTCCGCCACCTTGAAGCTACTCCCTCGGTGCAAAAGACTGATGTATTTATCCTGTTTGGGCATTGAAAAAAAGAGAAAACTTCTACTTACTGAAAAAGGGAATTAAAATCTTTGGTGTAAAGACCCTATTAGTAGCAGGACTCATCATTTGCATAACAGTAGCCTTATCCTTCAGCTTATAAGAGAGAGACGCTGTCTCGAATCTCAGAGAAAAAAACCTCTTTGGAGGCGAAGAGAGCTAATAAGCAGCGCTGTGCCTCTTTAAGGGGAGAGAGAAAATGCAAACGAGGTTTCTTCTCAGTTTATTGAAGGTTAGCGTGGCTGTCTACATGAGGATGAAGGCATGACGGGTGAGAGAATGACAAACCCAATGGCACAAAGCACTGGGCCCAACAACAGCTGAAAGTTCTCGATACACAAGATTGTTAAGCATTGACAGTGCGAGTCTCTTGTTGTGCTTTGAGTCTGTGACTGACCCTTGCTTGTATGTACCAGAGATGTAGAGATTAAGTCGAGGTTAACTTTTAGTTAACATTAAACAATCATTAAAGAGCCCAATGTCAGTGCAATCATTGTAGGAAGTGATTTGGGGGCCTGGTTTGGAAAAGTGAAGTTTAACAAGATTGGGTTGGGTTTTCTAGACTTTTGCTAATGTAGAATCAAACACAGAGAGTAATATGAAATTAGCTGAGGCACTAAACAACAGAACAACACCAATGTCATATATTCCAGTGCCAATTTAAAGGGATTAACTAGATGCACCCCTATCATGTCCAAACATTTCATTCCCTTTTACTCATTTTACACAGAGACAAGTGCATGTATCATCACAAAATAAACCCAGGTAGGGTGATCTTGTATCACCCTAGAGGGATTTATTTTGCCATAATGACTGGCTGACTATACATATTGACAGGAAATATTAATTGAATTTGTTAATTAAAGGAATATTACAGGTTCAATACAAGTTGAACTCAATCAACAGCATTTGTGGCATAATGCTGATTACCACAAAAAAAATATTTTGACATGTCCCTCATTTTCTATACATAAAATAAATAAAATAAAGGCAAAGCAAAAGTGAGGCACTAACAATGGAAGTAATGGGGTCTAGTTTTGGAGGGTTTAAAGGCAGAAATGTAAGGCTTTGAATTTTACAAAAGCACTTACAGTACATTCATTGATTGTTCTGTTAATACTTGTGAATTGTTTCTATTTTTAGGATTTTAGGGTTTACAGTGTTATGTTGTCATGGCAAGTTGTAAAATAGATATAACTTTACACAGAAATGGTTAGTAAGTGATTTTATCTCACTAAAATCATGTTAACATGCATAATGTTTATGTCTTGTGACTATACTTTTGAAATAGTGTGTAATTTAATATTTACAGATTCGCCCCATTCACTTCCATGGTAAGTGCCTCAATGTAACCCAGATTTTAGCTATTTTAAAGAAAAGTGATAAGTCATAATACATTTTTGTGGTAATCAACAATATGCTACACATGCTGTCGATTAAGCTTAACTTGCAAGGGGATTTTATGTATGATTAACTGTGCAGCAATTTTACACTGTCTTACATGCTCAATACAGCAGATCTAGTCCACCATCATATTATAACACCTTAAATGTATTCAGATAGTTGTCTTGACTGAACTTAGACAGCTAACTGATAGGTCCAGGCATCAGATGGAAATCGTTTTAAACCATGAATAACAAACTTCTCGGTTACTGTTGTAACCTCCATTCCCTGATGGAGGGAACGAGAAGTTGCGTCGTTGTAGTGACACCAGAGGTCGTGCTTGGGAGCCCCAGATCTTTGAGAAAAGGCCAATGGGAATTGGCGAGTGGAATTTGCATGCCACTCCCCCAGACATATGGGGATAAAAGGAGCTGGAATGCAACCACTCATTCAGGTTTTGTGCTGAGGAGCCGAGACAAGGTCCCAGCCATTTCAGCGGGTAGATCAGTGTTGTGGCAGGGGGGACACAACGTCTCGTTCCCTCCATCAGGGAACTGGCTGTCTCAGTGGCACTTTAAGACTTCCTTGGGTTCTTGCCGGCCGGCCATGAGATGGGTGGCATCTGCTTCCTGCGGGCCCACTGGTGTGGGTTGTTGCAGAGCAGGAGTTGTCGCTGCAGGGGCACGACCTTGGCGATGGGCAGACGGGGTGCGGAACCTTGAGCCACGCTTTTGCAGGATACCCAATCAGGTTGAGGCAAAGGTGGCGCACCTGGACCACCAGGGTGGACATCACTTGCACGAAAGACTGCGCCGTGACTGGGCCCACAGTCTCTTCCCAGAACTCGACCGGGGCACACGAGCTTGCTGGAGAATGGGAGGTCTGTGGGGGTTTACCTGCCGGAGAAGCTCCCACTGAGGTCCCCAAATCGCCCTCACTGCCTTATACCCGTAGGTAGAAGGACCGAGGTGGGGAGCCGTTGGGATGGCTCTCCCGCTGATGAAAGAAAGCCACAACCGCAACGTTGCCATGGTCATGTTCTCGCAATGAGGACATGCATCATCCACAAAAGATGTATCCATGTGGGTAGCACCCAAACACGTGAGAGAGCGATCGTGGCAGTCAGTAGCGGAGATATAGCGACCGCAACCAGGAATAATACACAAACGAAAAGGCATCTTGAAAAAGACGCTTTCGTAGATGCCACTTTTTTCGAAGCAAATATATTCTTTTAGAGGAAGAATATAACTCTCTTAGCTGTTGAAGTGCCCAGGGGCATTCTCTGCACAACGCCGGTGTAAGATGGGGAGAAACCACTGAAATGTGCCGTAAATCCAACAGCTTCACTGGAAACAGAGATGAATGGATCAGCAGATTAATTCAGCTCACTGATCACAACGAAGTAAAATCCGAAGTAAAATCTGAAAGAGTGGTTGCATTCCAACTCCTTTTACACCTGTATGTCCGGGGGAGTGGCAAAAAATGGCAAAAAAACAAAAAACAGCTTTCACTAGAAACTCGTCAGTCAATAATTGTTTTGAGGAATGATGTCTATACAATGCTTGAAATGGCCAAAAAACTGAAGATTTCATACAAGGTGTACACTACAGTCTTCAAAGACAAAGGACAACTGGCTCTAACAAGGACAGAAAGAGATGTGGAAGACCAGATGTACAACTAAACAAGAGGATAAGTACATCAGAGTCTCTAGTTTGATAAATAGATGCCTCACATGTCCTCAGCTGACAGCTTCATTGAATTCTACCCACTCAACACCAGTTTCATGTACAACAGTAAAGAGAAGACTCAGGGGTACAGGCCTTATGGGAAGAATTGCAAAGAAAAAGCCACTTTTGAAACAGAAAAACAAAAAGAAAAGACATTGGACAACAGATAATTGGAAAAGAGTGTTATGGATCTTAAACCCATTGAGCTTTTTTGGGATCAGCTAGACTGTAAGGTGCGTGAGAAGTGCCTGACCAGACAGCCACATCTATGGCAATGCTACAGGAAGTGTGGGGTGAAATGTCACCTGAGTAACTGGACAAACAGCTAGAATGCCAAGGATCTGCGAAGCTGTCATTGCTGCATGTGGAGGGTTTTTTGATGAGAACTCGTCAATTGTAATATACATTTTTCATGTTATTAATGTCCTGACTATACATTATGATCAGTTGAATGCAACTTTGGTGAATAAAAGTACCAATTTCTTTCCATAAGAGCAGAAGTATAATACGTCTTTGATATCTTAATTGTATCTCCTAGACAGCAATGAGATTAAATGGAGACAAAATGTATAGTTCTGCTAAAGTTTCTGGCTTCTCAGATGTTTCTCCTGAGAAAAAAACTTCAGTAATCTCACACGTGCTTCCTCTAGATGTTCAAAAGAGATTTCAACAATGTCTCAAATGGTTCTTAGATTTTCCAAAATACCAATAATCTGTAATCAAAAGTGATAGATCTCAATATGAACATTTCTCATCAACTTTCAAACCAAATTATCTAAGCGAAGGTTTCCACATGAATTTTATAGCTCTAGACCTTTACTTTATATCAACAAGTGTCTCATTTGATTTGTATTACTCCCAAGGAGTTTCATGAGAAACTCTTTAGGCAAATATACTTAAATGAAACACAATTGAGAACACCATAAAAGAGCAAGGAAACTAGTATAAATGAGAGTATAATTATTTCTAGTCACTCCAAATACCCAAAAAAATAACGGTGATTCAAAGGTACTTTGCATATTTAAGAACATTATTTGCAAATGTCTGCATGATTTAACTGAACTTGTGACTAATGCAAACTGCTTTTACAATCTAACTACTGCCAAGTACGATTGTTCCCCTTTTGTGAAATTTCAGCAACACATTATACATAAAGCAGTTAAGATCCCTATATGTAAATGGCGTTTACCAGGGATTTGGCACAGAAAGCAATTTATATGAGTCTTCCGCTCTGTTATTATATTGGCATGTAAGACACCGCATTCCTGTTTGTTTTGCTTCAGGCCACGTTGTTATGGGTAACACTGCAGGTGTCATTCATCATGTGTCAGAAACGATATCTTGGGCATTTGGTTTTTTTATGTTGGAGAGTCAGTTGGCATTAATGTTGAATTAAAAATGCAAATGAGTAGTTTACATGACATGTCAAGCAGTGACTGCAGTGTGACATGCTATACTTTTTCTAAAACTTATTGTTGTTTTTATAATTATTAGTGGTGTTTGCAAATGCAAGAATGTAAATTTAATGTAAAAACTACTGAAACAAGCAATTCAAAAGAACAGAAACAATGTATAAGTGTTAGTTGGAGTACAAATTATTTCATGATCATAATACAGAAATAAAGTAGCTAATAATATCAACGTAACTAACCTCGGACCATTGCTCATGTCATCTACTCACTCTGTGAAGCACTGTCAAAAGATGTTTATCGGGACTCTGTAAAGTATCGGCACTATGGAGTTTTTAAAAATTTAATATTCTAAACATCACATTGACCACTAAAGACATACACTGATGTGAGTGAAAACAATAGATACCAGAAAACAAAAATAGGCTTCTGGGGACATTTCAGCGTTGAGGAAGTGGAAGACTATGCTATGTTTATTGTAGAGGACTTGTAGTAATCATTACATCATTCACTCAGTCCAGCCTCTGCCTTATAAGATTCGCACAGCTGTTACTCGTTTCTCTATGCCGTGTTGTTTTACTCACTTGCATGTGAGGCAAACACACAATCATGTCACACGCAATGTCTTTGCTGCAGCCATGCCACGTAATCCAAATCACAATCACTTGCATTGATTTGCTCCAGATGTCCACAATCACTATTCTCCCTTAAAGGGGAAGAATCATTTGTCGCTGCGTGCCTCCTGACAATTAGTGCTAGGTAACTGCACAGCAAACATTACTGAATAACATATATCAGCACAGAATACACTGATGAGCCAAAACATTATGACCACTCAAAGGTGAAGTGAATAATGTTGAGCATCTCCTAACAAGGCCTCATGTCAAGGTCTGGGTAGACTAGATGGTAAGCGAACAATCAGTTCTTGTTGTCAATGTAGGAGAAATTGGCCAGAGTAAAGACCTGAGTGACTTTGACAAGGGCCAAATTGTTATAGCCAGATGTCTGGATCAGAACATTTCTGAAACGGCATGGCTTCTGGGGTGCTCCAGGTCAGCAGTGGTGAGTACCTACCAACAGTGGTCTGAGGAGGGGAAAACCACAAACCAGCATCAAATTGTTGGGCGCCCAAGGCTCATCGATGCACATGGGCAATGAAGACTATCCTGTCTGGTCCAAACCAACAGAATGTCTACTGTGGCACAAATTACAGAAAATTGTAATGATGATTACGGGAGGAATGTGTTACAACACACAGTGCATCGCACCCTGCTGCTCCGTAGACGCAGACCAGTCAGAGTGCCCATAATGACCCCTATCCTGTCGAAAGCACTTACAATGGGCATGCAAGCATCAGAACTGGTCCATGGAGCAGTGGAAGAAGGTCGCCTGGTCTGAAGTGTCCTGTTTTCTTTTACATCACTTGGACAGCCGTGTGCGTGAGCGCCGTTTACCTGGATAAGTGATGGCACCAGGATGCACTGTGGGGAGCCTTCAAGCCAGTGGAAGGAGTGTGATGCTCTTGGCAATGTTCTGCTGGGAAACCCTGGGTCCGGCCATTCATGTGGACGACCAGTTTGACACGTGCCACCTACCTAAACATTGTTGCAGACCAGGTACCCCTTTATGGAAATGGTATTTCCTGTTGGCAATGGCCACTTTCAACAGGAAAATGTGCCCAGCCACACTACACACATTGTTCGGGAATGGTTTGAGGAACAGGATGAAGCTTTAAATATGTTGCCCTGGTCTCCAAATTCCCCAGATTTCAATCTGATTGAGCATCTGTGGGATGTGCTGGACCAACAAGTCTGATCCATGGTGGATCCACCTCGCAAGGATCTGCTGCTAATGTCTTGGTGCCAGATACCACAGAACACCTTCAGGTGTCTTGTAGAGTCCATGCTTTGGGTGGGTCTGCGCTCTTTTGGCAGCACATGGAGAACCAATAGCATATTAGGCAGGTGGTCATAATGTTTTGGCTCATCCGTGTATATACGGTATTGTTGTTCAAATATAAGAAATTATCAAATTAAAACAGGGGTGTGTTGTTCACTGTATATTCCACATTATGATATGTGATTTCTGTTATTTAGAGGTAATTTTGGCAACATTACCAGTGTAAGGAAAGTGTTTTATGGGTTAAAATGTAACTGTTGATCCTTGTTATTAAATGATTGACATTGTCAAATTGCAAAGCACAAGCATAATTTGTGATGGCAGTCTGTTGGCAAAGACACATCGCAAGCAATGCAACATTATATCATACTGCATTCAGTAATCAATTTTCAAGTGGCAATGTCTCTCTTTTACAAAAGAAGTCGTGCACACCAATCTTCATGTGGTTCCCTTTACAAAAAGCTTCACCAGGATGCTACGTTGAGAATAGCCCTTTGGGAACAATCCTACATTGTGGCCAGCTGTGAATATGTGTGTAACACGTCAATGAACATTGACCGGAATTTATAGCCTCGGCTGTGGCCAGGCTATAAATAGACGCGTCACCAGCGTGTCGTCAGATAATTTTTTTTCAGAGCCCATTCTGTGTGTGTGTCTCACAAGCCTGTCACAAACTTTCTTTCCTCTGCTAGGAGTTAGAATTTGGTTAGGCAGTGCGCAGTGAACCTTTTCTCCTTTCTCTGCTTTCTATAAATATATATATAAATAGAGAGAGAATGACTGAGAATCAGAGCAAACGATGGGTGTTCCCTTGTTTATGCTCTATTTCCGAGAGGGACACACATCAGTTTTGCTTTGTTTGTTTGGGGGAAGAGCATGCTGCTCTCGCGTTGGAGCGGGGCGGGTGCGAGCATTGCGATCTGCTTTCGGGCGAAATGCTTCGCGCTCGCCTCGCTTACTTCCGGGAGTCAGCGCCCACTCTTTCATCGTGGGCCTCTCGCATATATCTGGCTGAGGAGCGAGAGACGGGTCCGTCCCTATCGCTCGCTTTCTCCCCAGATCCAGCTGATCCTTCTCGTAAGCGCCTCGGCGCCTCTTCGTTTCACGAGAGGGGCGCTGAACCTCTGTTCATTCCACGCATAATAATAAAGCGGCTGAGAAATTACACGATGTGGTTACTCGGGCTGTGGCCAGACTACAGCTAGACTGGCCACACGAACAAGAGAAACCCCCCCCCAAATGCTCCAAGCTATAAGACAGATTTCTGTCTTGATGACCTTCAATGATGCCGCCGGTCGAAGAGACGCTTGCAGGCTATCTCTCGCCGGGCTCGGCATCGTCATTTAAAAAGCCCTCTCTCCCCACAAAGCCTTGCAGGATGACCTCCACTTTAGTGGGGAGGACTTATCAAGCAGCAGGTCAGGCTGGTGCCCCCATTTTTTCTGCTCCTGGGAGACTTGACCAAGGTTCGCCAGCAAGGGTCTTGCCTCCTACTGATAGCGCTGTGCTGGCCGAACATGGTATGGTTTTCGGAGCTAAATTCTCCCCTCGACGGCTCACCTCGGGCGATTCTGAACAGGAAGGACCTTCTTTCTCAGGCACAGGGGACTGTATTTCATCTATGTCCCGAATTGTGGAACCTTCTCATGCTTGGCACCTGTTGGGTACCAACTGAGGTACACAGGGCTTTCTCCTGAGGTTATCGAGACCATTTTAAGTGCTAGGGCTCCCTCCACTTGGAACAAATCTGGGTAGATTTTTCAGGGCGGAAGAGCACCTCTTCGCCTCTATGAACAGCGCAACGTCTCCTCTACTTCTCCCCGAGTCACCCAGTCTGTGTAATTGAGTATGCGGATGCCGGCTTCTCGGAGCGGGGCAAGAGCAGCCTCTGCGACTTTCGTGAAGACGCGAGGGGACAGAGACATGCCGAAGGGGAGGACTTTGTACTGGAACACCTGGCCATCGAACACGAACCGTAGGAAGGGTCGGTCTCGTGGCAGAATTGAGACGTGGAAGTATGCATCTTTTTTTCTACCGCTGCGAACAATCTAGATGCCAGACGCATGTTAAGATACACTTTTGCGTGAGCATTTTGAACGGGAGTTTGAGCAGAGCCCGGTTGAAAACTCGCAAGTCCAAGATCGGTCGTAAGCCACCGCCTTTCTTGGGTACAATGAAGTAAGGGCTGTAGAAACCCTTCTCCATTTTGGTTGGAGGGACAGGCTCTATCACGTCTTTGAGTAAATGAGTAGCGATCTCCGCATGCAGGAATTTGGCATGTTGGCCATATACTGCGGTAAAGCGGACGCCCACGAAGGGGGGCGGGGGCCTGGCAAACAGAATTGCGGAACCGAGTCGAATGGTCCGGGCCAGCCAGCGTAACGTGTAGGGAAGTGAGAGCCACGCATCCAATCTCCGTGCAAGGGGCACCAAAGGGATGAGTATTTTTGACGTACCCGGCAGGGCTTCGCAGTGTGGCAGAGCAGGTAGTACGCCATCAGGAGGATTCTCTGGTGCTGAGAAAAGACTCGAAGCACTTACCTTGCTCTGCACACCCGGCAGGGGGCGGGTTAGTGACTGAGGAGGAGGTCCTGTAGTGGGGTCCTCTGGACTCGTCAGAACTGGCCGGCCGTGGGACAGGTTGAGGCGGAACAGCTTGTTGTTTCTTCGCAGGGGGACGCCCTCGGTGAGCAGACGGGGCATGGCTCATGGCGGCAGGCTTGCGGTGGGGCAGGATGTGAGAGATCGCCTCCGTCTGTTATTTCACCGCGGACAACTGCCGGGTAAAGTCCTCGGCGGTGTCGCCGAAAGAGGCCGAACTGGAAGACTGGGGCGTCGAGAAAGCGAACCTTGTCGGTCTCACGCATCTCGACCAAGTTCAGACACCGATGTCGTTCCTGGACCACGAGGGTGGCCATTGCCTGCCCGAGTGACTGCGCTGTGACCTTCGTGGCTCTAAGGGCGAGGTCGGTCGCTGAGCGCAGTTCCTGCAGCACGTCGGGATCAGGGCTACCCACGTGCAATTCTTTAAGCGTCTTGGCCTGGTGGACTTGCAGGAGGGCCATGGCGTGCAGGGAAGAAGCGGCATGTCCGGTGGCGCTGTAGGCCTTCGCTGTCAGCGAGGATGTTGTCCTACAGGCCTTGGAAGGGAGTACAGGGCGACCCCGCCAGGTGGTAGGGTTTCCGGGGCATAAGTGGAGCACAACAGCCCTATCCACCAGGGGCATCATCGTGTACCCGTGGGCCGCTCCGCCGTCGAGGGTAGCGAGAGCGGATGAGCGAGTGGCTATGTGACGGGTGGTGAAAGGTGTTCTCCACAGTGACATCATATACGCGGCCGTGAGCGGCGCCCAGACCCCAGGAACCAGTCATCCAGCCGTGATGGCTGTGGGGAGGATGGAGGGTTCCAGTCCAAGCCCACACTGGCGGCGGCCCGGGAAAGCATGTCGAACATCTGAACGTCAGCCTCAGCTTGGGCGTGCTGGCCCGGAGGCGGCAGCCCAAGTTAATTATCCGCGTCAGACGCCGCGCTCTTCGATGCAGCAGCGAGCTCATCTGCTTCGAGCTCCAGAGGATAGGCAGGCTGGCTGTGAGGCGAGCCGCTGTTGCCTCGAGCACGGACGGGAGTCAACGATCGTGCCGGGGGACGCGTGGTACCCGATGGGTTAGAATCTCTAGTTTGAGAAATAGATGCCTCACATATCCTCAGCTGACAGCTTCATTGAATTCTACCCACTCAACAGCAGTTTCATGTACAACAGTAAAGAGAAGACACAGGGGTGCAGGCCTTATGGGAAGAATTGCAAAGAAAAAGCCACTTTTGAAACAGAAAATCAAAAAGAAATGGTTAGAGTGGGCAAAGAAACACAGACATTGGACAACAGATAATTGGAAAAGAGTATCATGGATCTTAAACCCATTGAGCTACATCTATGGCAAGTGCTACAGTAAGTGTTGGGTGAAATGAAGTATCTGGACAAACAGCTAGAATGCCAAGGATCTGCAAAGCTGTCATTGCTGCTTGTGGAGGATTTTTTTATGAGAACTCTTTGAAATAGTTTAACAAAATTTCAAATTGTAATAGTAATTTTTCACGTTATTAATGTCCTGACTTTACATTGTGATCAGTTGAATGCCACTTTGTTGAATAAAAGTACCAATTTCTTTCCATAAGAGAAAAATCTATACATTTTTCAGGGCGGCTGTGGCTCAGTTGGTAGAGCGGGTTGGCCACTAATCGCAGGGTTGGTGATTCGAATCCTGGCCCACATGCCAAAGTGTCCTTGGGCAAGACTCTGAACCCCAAGTTGCTCCCAATGGCAAGCTAGCACCTTGCATGTGTATGCAGTGTATGAATGTGTGTGTAAATGGGTGAATGAGTCACAGTGTAAAGCGCTTTAAATACCGTTAAGGTTAAAAAGCGCTATATAAGTGCAGACAATTTACATTATTCCAAACTTTTGGCCGCAAGTGTAAAAGTATATATATTGATCATATACACATATACATACCTCAACCAAGCGTTTCAGGTAGCTGTGAATTAGACCTGCAAGTTCAGAAGGAATTTTGGACCATTTTTCCTTACATAACTGCTTCAGCTCAACCATATTCTTAGGATGTCTGTTGTGAACAGCTCTCTTGAGGTCATTCCACAGTATTTCTATAGGGTTACGGTCTGGGCTCTGACTGGACCACTCCAAAAAGTGGATTTTCTTATTTTGAAGCCATTCTGTATTGGATTTAATTCTACATTTAGGGTCATTGTCCTGCTGCATCTCTCAACTTCTACTGAGCTACAGTTGGCACACAGCCACCCTGACATTATCCTGTAGGATATCTTGATAAACTTGGGAATTAATTTTTCCCTCAATGATGGCAAGCAATCCAGGCTAAAGTCGCTCCAAATTATGATGCTCCCTTCAAACATACTTCACCGTTGAGATAATTTTTTCATGTTGGTATGCTGTGCCCTTTTTATGTCATACATAGTGCTGAGTGTTCTTCCAAACAATTTAACCTTAGATTCATCAGTCCACAAAACATTTTCCCAGTAGTTGTGTGGAGTGTCAGTGTGGTCTTTGGCAAACTTCAGGAGCGTGGCAATGTTTTTGTTGGAAAACAGCGACTTCCTTTGTGGTGTCCTGTCATGGACACCATGCCTGTTTAATGCTTTCCAAATAGATGACTCATGAACAGAGATGTTAACCAGTTCCAATGATTCCTTCAATCTTTAGCTGTCAAGTCATTTTTATTTGTATAGCGCATTTCACAACACACATTGTTTCAAAGCAGCTTTACAGAAGATAATGCATTAACAGAAGATAAAACTGTAATGTCTATAATGTCTTAAAGTCATCATTGTGTAGTTTGATAAAATACGATTGCAAATATTGTTTAAAAATTAGTAATTAAATAATAATTGTATTTATATCCCCAGTGAGCAACCTGAAGGTGACTGTGGCAAGGAAGACAAAACTCCATAAGATGTTGATTAGACTCACTAGACTCACTGTGGGGGCCAGTTCCCCTCTGACTAACATCATGAATATAATGTCAATATTACTTATGCATAGTGCAATTCATAGTTGTGCACAATCTGTGCGTGTGTGTGTGTGTGTGTGTGTGCATGCGTGCGTGTTGTTACCTGTGGCCATGTTGCCGAGATGCCACCACAGTGACAGAGTGAAGCTATCCTCAGCAAAGCAGGAGAAATATGCTCGGGCCGCCCACTGCTTCAGTGAAAGAGACTGAGCCATTGTCCCTCAATTTCCCTCACTTCATTACTGTCACACTGAGCAGATGGTGCCTTTCAGAGTATCACACACACACACACACACCCTCAGCATAAAACTACTGCACACATGGCCTCTCAAACACACCATCTACCTAAGTGTGAATCTCTTTCACAAGAAACACACACACGCACACACATGCAATATGGCTTAATGAATTCTAGGTCATGATCCTCTTTCAATGTAATCAAGTCATTAGCATAATTTGCTTTGCTGAAGAGCATCCAAGAATGTGATTTCAATTATGAAAACTTAAATAAACTGAACCTTGGGTAATTGAATACTCCAAGAAATAAATAGATTTTGATCTTATCTTCAGATCTTTAATGAGTTTCACTATTTGTAATTGTATGTATGTGTCTAGAGTTTGTGAGCATAAAGCATTTGAATTAAACTGAATGCTGCCAATTACTTAGTCTAGCAAGCAAAGAGAAAGTCAGTCAATATTATCATACAAAAGGATTTGATGATTGCTGTTATATTGATTTGCATGACCCTGTCACGTTTAAATAAGTTTTTGTTCATGTGTTGTGTTCATTTTGGAAGTTTAGTTCCTGTTTTATAGTCATGTCTTCACGTCATGTGATTTCCTGTTCCCTCATGTGATCTTGTCACGTGTTGCTCCTGTTCATGTGTCTTTGTTTTGTTATGTTGAGTTTTGTTATGTTGAGATTGGTTCATTGTTTGATTACCTTGTTATCAGTCTTGTCTTTTCATTGGTTCATGTTTTAGTAATCTTGTTATCGTGTTATTAATTTAGTCTTGTTATTGGTTGTCATTGTCATGTGTCCATGTTTTTAAGCCCTCATGTTTGCCATTGTTTGAAGTAAAGTATTGTTGGTGTCATGTCGAATCATGTTTTTGGAAGTCATTTATGTTTGTTTGGTTTTGGATTTATCACACGTCATGTAAATATACTGCAGTTGGGTTTTCTCACTTCCTCATCATCTTCATCTGCCTGTCATTGCTAAGCATACGTTACAGATTCAGATTAGAAAATGGAAATATATTTGTTTTGGAGATTATACGGATATCAAAATTAGAAAATGTTTTATTTTTTACCGCTTGTAATTTTAAAGGTGAATTAGATACTTTTTTGATGATAAAATACTTTCCCCTGTCCCAGAAACAACTGTACTCGAAAAAAAATTATTTTTGCTGCTTGTTCAATTTACTTAAGTAAAATTACTGAAGTACACAAAAATGTATTACCAAAGCTACATTAAAGCAACATAATTCTAGAACATTTTGTCACAGCTTGATTTCATTGCTTGCTATCCATTTAAATTTGTAAAATGGAAGTTGGATCTACATGAATACTTTTTCAGAATCAAAATCAGAATCAGCTTTATTGCCAAGTATGCTTACACATACAAGGAATTTGTCTAGGTGACAGGAGCTTCCAGTCAACAACAATACAAACAATACCAAAAACAGCAGCAAGACATTGGTAATTAAAAACAAAAAGAACACAAAATAAATAATTATACATATCACGTACATACACTCACCGTCATACATACCCACATACACACACGTAGTTCAAATCTAATACAATCTGTATATAAAGAACAAAAAACAGTATATTATGTACAGAGCAATGTAAGTAATGGCAGTTAATATAAATTAAAATTAAACTGTGTATTGCACATAATTATTGCTCAGTGGGGCAATTTAATTGTTCATTAGATGGATGGCCTGAGGGAAAAAACTGTTCCTGTGTCTGACGGTTCTGGTGTTCAGAGCTCTGAAGCGCCGGCCAGAAGGCAACAGTTCAAAAAGGTAGTGGGCAGGGTGAGTGGGGTCCAGAGTGATTTTACCAGCCTTTTTCCTCAATCTGGAAGTGTATAGTTCTTGAAGGGGGGGCAGGGGGCAACCAATAATCCTCTCAGCAGACCGAACTGTCCTTTGTAGTCTTCTGATGTCTGATTTCGTAGCTGCACCAAACCAGACAGTTATTGAAGTGCAGAGGACAGACTCAGTGACTGCAGAGTAGAACTGTTTCAGCAGCACTGGTGGCAGGTTGAACTTCCTCAGCTGGCGAAGGAAGTACAACCTCTGCTGGGCCTTTTTCACAATGGAGTCGATGTGTATCTCCCACTTCAGGTCCTGTGAGACCTTTTGGGGTGTTAATTTATCATTAATGAAACTGGGTAGGGGATTTCCATTTCCCAGCATGCTTTTTGTTATGTTGAGATTTAGAAGAGTTTCTGTTATGTTGCAGTTTTGACGGTTGCTATTATGGTGAATAGTAGAGCTTGAGCTAACGATAAAGACAGGTAGATGTGGCACATGAAGTTGATTAATCGCTGTGCTAAATATAGCACAGTTACTAAAATATAATCTGTAGTGCTTCTAACCAGCATGTATTTAGTAGAGGTCGACCGATATGGGTTTTTTTTTCAGGCCGATGCCGATCTTTTGAAATCCGGGTCGGCCGATGGCCGATTAATGCAGCCGATTTATTTTGGCCGATATGTTTTTAACCTCTTATTTGAACCTTTTATTTGAAAGTATGAATGAAACACAAATAATTACTTAAGATAGACAACATTTCTCAACAAATACATTTATTGAACACTTGACCAATCTGCACTTGTACACTTAAATTAAAAATGTATAATGTAAAAACATATTGTATAAATAATGTATAACAAATATATTAAATAAACAAAGCAGGTGTTACGAACTGCTCCGAGACACGAAGGTTGAGATCCAAATGCAGCTTTAATTAAGGGGCAATCCAGAAACGTAACCCAATATTTAGAGCATCCAAGAGAAGCACAGGCATAACTAGGGATGGGTATCGTTAAGGTTTAATGGTATTACTATCTTACCGATACTGCTTATCGATCCGGTACTTTAACGGTATTCTTAACGGTTCTTTTTGTTATATATATATATATATTAAACAAAGATAAACATTATATAGGCACAGTGATTTAATTTCAGGAAGGTCTACTAACATTACTGCTCAGGTGTGGTCTAAAAATAAATCTGCATAGTTTATCATAGATAGATTAATGCTTATTAATGCAGAAGTTATTCATTCAAGAGCTGTAAGTGATTTTCTCTTTGCCTTTTGTTGTTTGATTCGCAGTAATGGCTCAATCGTCGGCATGTTTATTAGACTGCTTCCCCTTTAAGACCGAGTCTAATAGACTCCTGATGCAGCATATTTTCTCCCAACTATTTCCATAACTACATCCATTTAAGACATAAACTGTGTTTAAGTGAATCTCCAAGCCGGTCGTTTTGACATATTTTTGTGTATAGTTGATCGTTTAGACGCGCACATGAAACCCAAAGTAGCCTATACTTTGCTTGTCTCGTTGTGGTCTGTTTTGGAGCGCACGCCACCTTGGGACCGGTATCTCTTGTGCTCTTTTTATTATTAAATGTGTCCTGCAATTTAGCAACAGTAGCATTTTACAACAATCACCGATCGTGCTGATTCTGACGTTAAGTTTGAGTTTTAGGGAGAAATGTCAGTGCACCGCTGTGAAGTGAAGGAAGTTGTGCTAGACAGAATGCGGCTTATGTATAAATATTATTTTTATAATCTTTGGAAGGCGAAATCTAAAATAAAATCAGACTAATATCACAGATCTAAAGTGGAACCAGGCTACATTTGAATGTTTAGTTCTGTCACTCATTAAGCAGGGCTCGTGTTGTGCTCGCTGTGGCACCGCATGAGAGATCTCTGTCTCTCTCTGACTGCGAAATCTAAATTGGATCACAGACAAATGGTTTCATATTATTATACATAGAAATGGCTGCCGAGATAAAATAACTTTCTCTTTATAGCAATAATAAATGTATTTTCTTAATTTCTCCAGTACCGACAGCAGAACCGATAACGTCCAAGCTTACCAAAGCCAGTCCTTCAATAGCCTATAGCGCATTGGTATATTTTTTATTACTTATTTCTCTACATTGAGTGACAACCCTCTCAAATATAAGACTAAGATTCACTGTCTGTAATTGCAAAATCCTTGCTTACTTATTGTGACATGATAGCAACCCTTCTGCTGTGATAATGCAACTTCAACTACGCTATCAATATCCAAAGTAGCCGAACGTCATGTAGCCTATCGCGTTTTTTCTTGAAGTTGGCAGTAACATATCAAAAGATTTTAATTAAATATAAAGGAGTTATACAAATTTAATCCTTACCGTTTTCTCCAAGGAACTTAGCTCCTTCCTTAGTGGATGAGGTCTGCTCACTCTGCTGGAAAATGACTCTAGGGGCAGCGTGCGTTGAACACGTGTTCCACAACAACACTAGGCTGCCCACAGATGCGCCTGCCTAATAATCGGCTTGATATACATGGATACTGGCCGATGCCGATTATGTTAAAAAATTAAAAAAAATCTGCCGATTAATCGGTCAACCTCCAGTATTTAGCATGCTAACATTCACTTTCATTAGTTAGAATATAAAGAAATTAAATAGATTATTTTGAGTTAGATTGGCACATGTAATTTTGTTGGGTTTACCCAATTCAACTAGGTTTTTTATACACAAAGTTTTTGTGTTGAGATTACTTAGTAATTTTAAGTTAAGAGAAGTCATTTTTTGAGTGTATAAAGGTGAGGTCACACATACCTTCACACGGCGAAATACTTTGGGTGATCGTGAATTTTGCACAATGGACTTCCAGTTGTTAAGAATTTTCCACTTTCAAAATGTCAAGTCAACCAGCGGTGTCCATTTGATGTGGAACTACCTGTTTCACAAACAATGAATGAAGAGGGAGAAACATTTTCGTAGTTGGAATGGTGGAATGCCCACAGTTTGTTCACTGATACATAGTGATTGGCTGATTTCTATGCAATTTGCAGGAGCTTTGGGGTGCACAGGTTTTAATCAACATAGTCTTATGACAAGTCATTATAATTTGTACGAGATTGCGAAATAGAAAGATATTGTACAACTTGTCTCATACTGATAGATATGACTTTTATTCCCATATAGACAATCTAATCATCAAACAGAAATTCAAATAAATACAATACAGGTATCATGTTCCAAACCAAGATGTTTTCTTTCTACCATGGTCACAAAAGTAATTTTCTTATTGAAAGCATTGTTAGGTTTAGGATTTGGGTAAGGGGTTAGACTTTATGGTTAGGTTTAGGATTTGGGTAAGGGGTAAGACTTTATGGTTAGGTTTAGGATTTGGGTAAGGGGTTAGACTTTATGGTTAGGTTTAGGATTTGGGTAAGGGGTAAGACTTTATGGTTAGGTTTAGGATTTGGGTAAGGGGTTAGACTTTATTGTTAGGTTTAGGATTTGGGTAAGGGGTAAGACTTTATGGTTAGGTTTAGGATTTGGGTAAGGGGTTAGACTTTATTGTTAGGTTTAGGATTTGGGTAAGGGGTAAGACTTTATGGTTAGGTTTAGGATTTGGGTAAGGGGTTAGACTTTATTGTTAGGTTTAGGATTTGGGTAAGGGGTAAGACTTTATGGTTAGGTTTAGGATTTGGGTAAGGGGTTAGACTTTATGGTTAGGTTTAGGATTTGGGTAAGGTGTTAGACTTTATGGTTAGGTTTAGGATTTGGGTAAGGGGTTAGACTTTATGGTTAGGTTTAGGATTTGGGTAAGGGGTTAGACTTTATGATTAGGTTTAGGATTTGGGTAAGGGGTTAGACTTTATGGTTAGGTTTAGGATTTGGGTAAGGTGTTAGACTTTATGGTTAGGTTTAGGATTTGGGTAAGGTGTTAGACTTTATGGTTAGGTTTAGGATTTGGGTAAGGGGTTAGACTTTATGGTTAGGTTTAGGATTTGGGTAAGGGGTCATTTTTACATGTAATATTTTCCCCAAAAACATTTATGTCGAGAAGTTTTTTTTTCAAAATTTTCTTGTGGGTTAAACGCCTGACTGAAATAACATTTTTAATGTGCATGTAAATGTACTGAATTTATTTGTATTTAATTATTTATTTATTTAGTCCAATTCTTCTCAGTGTGTGTGATGCAGTAATTCAACTCTTCATCTTTAAATGTTTTGAGATTCAAATTGACACTTTTATCTACATCTAAATTACCCCATTTCTCTCAATGTGTCACCAGTATAACAGCTTGATCTTGTGACACTCAAACATCATTCAGTAAATTCCACGAGACCTTCCTCCAAACAACTTCTCACCTAAAGACAGAAGACTGGCAACACGTCCAGAGGTCACTGCACAAATAAAACCACATTCCCACTAAAGCTGAGCACCTGCTACACATACGCCATACAAAATCTGCAAACACTCATAAGGGTATTTATCTAACCGAAAATCAGGGTGGGAGATAACCGAGGACTCGCAAAGTGTGTCCTTGAGGTGAATAATCACAGCGTTATCTGAGAGCGCGAGTTCTGCATAGAGCCCACTGGTACACTCGTAATGCGTGGTTCCGCTTCAGTTTATCACTGCTGTGTTTACCCGGCCTAACTTAATAGCACTGACTCGTATAGTTGTGGTGGCATTTAATGAGTCTGATGGAAAAGTTTATGCAAGGTATCAATTATCATGCTCATTTAAAGGTGAAAAAAACAAACATTTATTCCTAAAAGAAATGAGTCATTTTGATACATATGTATACAATCATGAGCACTCACATGAGAGGAAGACTCCGGTTACAATATTAGTAACCTTATAAAAGCTGTTTTATTCTACATGGAGAGGGTCTCCTCATGGGGACAGCCATGTTAGAATCACAGCTGAATACTACCCACTTAATCTCTGTAACTGTACTTTTATTTAACACTTTCTCTCTTGAATTAAGTTAATCATGGCTGAATGTGAATAGTGAATTTCTACAATGGAATCTGAAACTGAAAACTATTGTGTTTGAATAATGTATCCACACTTACACAATTGGTTTGAGCTTATGTTGCTATGTCGGGCTGGTCAGGATGCTCTAACAAACAATGCAGATCTTGACAGCACCACAGAGCCCCAGTGTTGTGGGGAAATCAACCTACAAATGGCATACTTTATGGCATAGTTTATTCTACATATAAGGCAGGATAGTATTTAAACCAATCCAAAATACTTTATCTTTTAATCCATAAATTGCACTACAGCTTTAAAGAACACATTTAAACAGAGCTATTTTTATCAATTTGACTAAACTACATTAAATACTGATTTGAACTGAGTATCTCGGTATTAGACTACCACTGAGTAAGGTGTCCACCAGCAGACAATGAACAGATCCATGTCTGTCTAGTCTGATGTATCACACTAAATTCGTTACACCACAGTGACATTAATAAGAAAAACAAACTCTCTAGGTTTGTTTGCTTTTTCCTGTTCTGACAAACTTTGACAAAGTAGTTTTCACATACTTTTTCTCATGCTGTGCACACCCGGTTTATCACTATCTGAGATCTGTCACTCAAGAATCTGATTAACAACCTTCTGAAAGAATAGAACAACAATTCCAGTGAATTCAATCAGATTAGTTATCCTTTGTGTGGAATACAATCGTCTACAATTTTACTAATACTTACATACACATAATGTCAAGCCAGAGCAGACAAAGGTGTTAGTGTAATTCAGAATTTCACTAACTGGTGGGTTGCGACCCCCTAAAATTAGTTGCAAGTCTGTTCTGATTGCAGACAGCAGAGGAAAACAAAGTTAAATGCACAATATTAAATGCAACTAATCACAGAATTGTGCATAGTGTCAGGGATCAATCAAGCTCATTTCAACCCACCACTCAAAGATTACTCCCCCCAGAATACTAAACACACACACCTGGTCATCATTAGTTGCTCCATCAACCAGCTCATAAAAACACTCACCGCGATTCCAGTCGTTGTCAAGCCTCCAACAGGAACAGACCGTTTCCTCCCATATCCTGTGAACCCTGTGAAACCTGAACACCTGAGTATTCCGCTTCCTTACCTGACTCAATACTAACCCTTTGCATTGTTGTTCTGCCATCTCCAGATCTCCCGTCCGATTCCTGAAAGCCCATGTTTGATATCTGTCCAAGTTGCTCCGACCAGTCCTAGAAGAAAGCATGGATTAACGAACTGAGACTGAGTATTATGCCACGATTGAAGTTATCTGGATTACCTGTTGTTCTCCGTACATCCAGCGATCTTCACCAAACGTGCACCTGAAAACTCACCTTATACCCACCTTACACGATTGTCACCTGAATAAAGCTGTGTTTGGATTCACTTACCTCTGTCTCCTGGTCTCTATCCTGACAGAAGGCTTGACCAACACCGCCAGTGAATCCAAACAAACCGAAGACGGCACTTCCGCAAACCCCGCTTCCTCTCTGGTGTGCGTCGCCAACTCCGCTTCCCGACCAGCGCCCTTCTCAGGTCGGGCGGAAGATTGCAACGGATTCTTGCTGCAATCCTCACTCATCCTCGTACAACAACCTCAATTGTATCCTACAAAAAGATCAAAGATCTCCATTATGGACCCAGCAGTTCGGCTCTTGGCTCTCAGTCAGGGGAATCAACCCCTGGAGGTTTTTGTCGCGGAATTTTGTGCCCTGGCAGATCAGGTCAACTTCAATGAGGTAGCCCTTAAAGACATTTTTCATTATGGGCTAAATAAGCCAACTTCTTCTTGTATGCCTGGTGGTCGCTGTTCCCTCAGCCTGGTTCAATATATTGACCTCGCCCTACTGTTCGCGGCTCCTGCGTTCACCGTGGGAGAGGTGGACACCGAGCCGGTGTTCCACAACATAACCAGCAAACAAACCCCCACACCAGTCGATTCCCTTGAGCCTGCACAGTCCACTTCATCTGCCCGGAGGAAAAAGAGAAGAGGAAAGGCTTCTGCTCCCCAGTCTCCGCCCGCCACGGCCAGCGAGCCAGAGCCCACGCCTGCCACGGCCAGCGAGCCGTTAGCCTCCGACGTCAGAGAGCCAGTGCCAGTAGCCGTGACCATCCAAGAGCCAGTGCCAGTAGCCATGACCATCCAAGAGCCAGCGCCAGTAGCCATGACCGTCCAAGAGCCAGTGCCAGTAGCCGTGACCGTCCAAGAGCCAGTGCCAGTAGCCGTGACCGTCCAAGAGCCAGTGCCAGTAGCCGTGTCCGTCCAAGAGCCAATGCCTGTAGCCTCGACCGTCCCTGAGCCAGCGCCAGTAGCCACGACCGTCCCTGAGCCAGCGCCAGTAGCCACGACCGTCCAAGAGTCAGCTCCTCTCGAGCTTCCCAGTGCCCCGCCTTCCGAGCTTCCCAGTGCCCCGCCTTCCGAGCTTCCCAGTGCCCCGCCTCCCGAGCTTTCCAGAGCTCTGCCTTCCGAACTTCCCGAGCTTTCCAGAGCTCCGCCTCCCGAGCTTTCCAGAGCTCCGCCTTCCAAGCTTCCTAGAGCTCTGCCTTCCGAACTTCCCGAGCTTTCCAGAGCTCCGCCTCCCGAGCTTTCCAGAGCTCCGCCTTCCGAGCTTTCCAGAGCTCCGCCTTTCAAGCTTTCCAGAGTTTCACCTCTCGAGCCTTCCAGGGCTCCGCCTCTCAAGCCTTCCAGGGCTCCGCCTCTCAAGCCTCTCGAGCCTTCCAGGGCTCTGCCTCTCAGGCCTCTCGAGCCTTCCAGGACTCTGCCTCTCAAGCCCCTCGAGCCTTCCAGGGCTCCGCCACTCAAGCCTCTCGAGCCACCCACGGCTCCACCCCTCAAGTCTCTCGAGCCACCCACGGCTCCGCCTCCAGAGCCTCCTACGGCTCCGCCTCCAGAGCCTCCTACGGCTCCGCCTCGAGAGCCTCCTACAGCTCCGCCTCCAGAGCCTCCTACGGCTCCGCCTCCTGAGCCTCCTACGGCTCTGCTCCCAGAGACTCCAGAGCCTTCTAGGGATCTGCCGCTAGAGCATCCTACGGCTCTTCTCCCCGAGCCTTCCTCAGCTCCGTCTCCTGAGCCTCCTACGGCTCCGCCTCCTGAGCCTCTGGAGCCTCCCTCGGCTCCGCCTACCTTGGCTCCGCCTCCTGGGCCTCCCGAGCCTCCCTCAGCTCTGCCTCCTGAGCCTCCAGAGCCTCCCTCAGCTCTGCCTCCTGCTCCTCCTGAGCTTTCCATGGGTCCGCCTCCCTTGGCTCCGCCTCCCGAGCCTCCTACGGCTCTTCACCCAGAGATTCCAGAGCCTCATACGGCTCCGCCTCCTGATCCTCCAGAGCCTCCCTCAGCTCCGCCTCCTGGGCCTCCAGAACCACCCACAGCTTCGTCTCCAGAGCCCCTCTCAGCTCTGCCTCCGGGACCTGTCCCTGTCCTGAGGCTGCCTCCCAGGCCTCCTGGACCTGTCCCTGTCCAATGGCCACCTCCCAGGTCCCTTGAACTGGCATTTGCCTTGTGGCCAGCTCCCGGGCCACCCAAACCTGTCCCCTTAGTGTGGCCTCCTCCCAGGCCTCCTGACCCAGTCCCTGTCCTGTGGCCTCCTCCCGGGCCTCCTGACCCTGTTCCCATCCTGTGGCCTTCTCCCAGGCCTCCTGACCCAGTCCCTGTCCAGTGGCCTCCTCCCAGGCCGCCTGACCCGGTCCCTGTCCTCTGGCCTCCTCCCGGGGCCCCTGACCCAGTCCCTGTCCTGTGGCCTCCTCCCAGGGCCCCTGACCCAATCCCTGTCCCGTGGTCCCCTCCCAGGTCCCCCAGACCTATCCTTGCCCTGTGGCCGGCCCCCAGACCACCTGAACCTGTCCTTGCCCTTCGTGCCCCCCAGGACTTCCTGCCTGCCCTCTGTGCCACCTTGGACTTCCTGCTTGCCCCTCGTTGCCCCCTGGACTGCCTGTTTGCCCCTGGGACCTCCACGACGTCAGGGTCCAAGGTCCGCTGGCGTGGACTCTGGAGGGGGGGTAATGTCAGGGATCAATCAAGCTCGTTTCAACCCACCACTCAAAGATCACTCCCCCCAGAATACTAAACACACACACCTGGTCATCATTAGTTACTCCATCAACCAGCTCATAAAAACACTCACCACGATTCCAGTCGTTGTCAAGCCTCCAACAGGAACAGACCGTTTCCTCCCATATCCTGTGAACCCTGTGAAACCTGAACACCTGAGTATTCCGCTTCCTTACCTGACTCAATACTAACCCTTTGCATTGTTGTTCTGCCATCTCCAGATCTCCCGTCCGATTCCTGAAAGCCCATGTTTGATATCTGTCCAAGTTGCTCCGACCAGTCCTAGAAGAAAGCATGGATTAACGAACTGAGACTGAGTATTATGCCACGATTGAAGTTATCTGGATTACCTGTTGTTCTCCGTACATCCAGCGATCTTCACTAAACCTGCACCTGAAAACTCACCTTATACCCACCTTACACGATTGTCACCTGAATAAAGCTGTGTTTGGATTCACTTACCTCTGTCTCCGGGTCTCTATCCTGACACATAGTTAGGACACCAAAATAAAACTCTTTTAAAATGGGGTAGAAAATGCTTCCATTAACTTTTGTAGTTTATGTTCGATCAAACTCTACATTTTGTTGCAAATTAATTCATCACTTGGTAGAAGCTAACCAAATTACTACAAATGTTAATACTTATCCTAGTACTGACTGTGTCCCACTGTCTTGAGAGCCCTTGAAAAGTCTGGGTGCGATTGGTCTGACCTGTCAAATTACAGGCCTATTTCAAACCTCCACTTTTGACCAAGGTACTTGAATGTGTTGTTGCGGCACAGCTACACTATCATCCATCCCTAAATAATCTACTGGAACCTTTTCAATCTGTGTTTAGATCAGGGCACAGTACCAAGACTGCTTTGGTGGCAGGGACGGCTACACTATCATCCATCCCTAAATAATCTACTGGAACCTTTTCAATCTGTGATTAGATCAGGGCACAGTACCAAGACTGCTTTGGTTAGGGTCATGAACAACCTTCTCACCACGGCTGATTCTGGAACCTGTAACATTTTAGTTTTGCTAGACCTCAGAGCTGCATTAGATACAGTCTGTTATACTATTCTCCTTGAAAGGATGCAGAGGTGGCTTGGACTCTGGTACTGCGATAGATTGGTTTAGATCTTTTTCTAACAGACCATACCCAGTTTGTTCATCTAGTTAACAACAAATCTGAAACTGCACTAATAAGTCAGGGTGTCCCACAAGGGACAATCTTAAGTCCTTTACTATTCAGCATACAGTTTGATCATCTACTTCATATTGTAAAAAAGCTTCTTATTGAAATATAAATGATGGTGATAACATTGTGAGTGAAATGAGATTTTAATGCTGATTGCTAAATAGCTGCTAAACAACAAACTACAACACAACAACTTCCTCCACCACCATTACGTAAGAAATGGTTGGAATTCCTCCTCAGGCAGGGGCATGGAGCTTTGGAAGGTGTGGATCTTTGAAAAGTAATTATTATCTTTGGAATGAAATTCCTAGAAGTTAATGGCTGCTATGTCCTAGATGTATGAAATGAACTGGGATATCAGCTAGCAAAACCAGCTAGCTGAATATTTTTTTATATAGATAATACATATTGCTTAACAAAACAACTGTAATGCCCTTACAAAAACTAAATGTAACTGCCCTATGGTATTACCATCAGATATTATTGTTGTGGTTCTTTGATGATTATGATGTTTATGTACCATAGTATTTACATCCATGGTAGGCTACTTCAAAGAATAACATGGTGATACCATGAAACATGATCATGCGAAAAATATCCTAACAATGTAGCAACACAAATTTGCAACTGTAACATGTTGGTATCATTTTCTTTAAATTAAGTAATGGTTTTATGACAATAGGGCATATCAGTTGGGTTCAAGAAGTAAAAATATAATACATTTTTCCTCTTGTCAATCCAACCCCTGACCCTAACCCTACCTGTACCCCACCCTTGGTAGCTGAAAATGAATCTTGCAAGAGTTTCGCAGGACAACACATGTACAAAATAAGTGCACATTAAAGTAATTTCAGCAAAAATGTTATAAACCTTTCAACACAGACCCACAGTACCATGAGCTCTGAGATTGTGAAGTGATGATATTCTAATTTAGAAGCCACAAAGTGGGAGGTTGCATTTAATCTAAATCTAAATCTAAAATGCATATTTTACTCCAGTAATGGTTAGGTTTAGAGTTGGGATTTGGGGGCAGCATTAATAAAAGTTCCAGCTGGCTTTATTACATAATTTACAACAAAAATACAACTCATTTTTGGAACCACTTTGTGGACTTTACACATGGAAACTGGAGCACGTGCCCATACATTCAACAACACTTCCAGATTTGGCCACTGGGGGCAGTGCTAAAATTTCGATAAGCCCAGACTGATTTCAGCTGAACAACTTTTGAGCTTGTCACCAAATTCACAGTCTGAAGAAGCATATGATGTGATCGAGTAGGTGTCCCTACACTCTCAAACTACTTATATATTAGCATATCTGAATATTCAGTACAACTTTTATATATACTTTTTACTTCTCATCAATGACTATATGTCAGTCATTTTATATTTTACAATAATTCTAAATGCTTTATGAGATTGATTGATCATAAAATAAATAAACTTTATTCATAAAACACATTAGGTACACAGTCTTGAAACTTTGTCTTTTTCTAACATTGTTATTAATTTCAGAGCTGATAGGATTGGTTCATTATTAAAGATTTTTTTAAGTCCCTTTGAAAAAAAATTGAAAAATACTTTCAGAATCAAAGTCGCTAAATGAGTGGGCAGTGAATGTTGCACTCTACAACTATTATGATGTGGAACAGATGACTCAATGGAGTTAAGGATGATATTTGACAGTATTTTCTACGCAGTTTCATACACTAACCTGCAAACTCATCAACATCAATTTGTTCATTCTTGAAGAAGTACAAAATCCTTTGTAACTTTGGACTGCCATCTGCTGCGCCACTTCATCTCGTCTTGTGTGTGTGTATGTGATCATGACTGCATTCAGTAAATGTTATATCATCCTCTTGTGGTCTCCCAATACCATTACGGCAGACTGTTAAAAAGAGGCCAACTGAGAGGATTCTAATTTACATTTTGGCTAATTTTGATATATAGATGAAAATTTTATGATAAAATAACATGCCGATCAATAATGTATATATTGATATGTTATGACATCCCTAGTATTTTCTAATATACACTTTTATCTTGAATTTATGTCCAAAACACAATGGCACCATGGTATCATGTCCAAAACAACATGGTAAGTATTTTCTTTGTCCCACTTTATATTAGATTAAAAAAAAATTAAGCATTTGAAACAATTTACTAATTGTGTACACACATGTTGTCCTGTGAAACTCTTGCAAGATTAATTTAAAACTGCCAAGGTTGGGGTATAGGTATTGTTAGAGTCATGGGTTTGTTTAGCAGGGAGGTAAGGTTTAGTGGTCAATAGTGTAATTATTGATGTTTTTTAAATGTAAGAACAATGTAACAACAAATTTGTACACAAGTACATTGTATCAAATACTTATTTACATAATAGTTCAAGACACCTAATATAATGTGGATCCTTTGTTATTAATGGAATAATGCATAGATAAGAAATTCTTGTAACACTGTTCCAACATTGTTATTGTCATTCAACTTCTTTTATTAGCTTGTGCATTTAACAATCTTTGTTAAGCCAAAAAACAATCATTGACATGGGACATGGTCTGTCGAGCTCTGCAGCTCCAGTTTGGATCGGTGGCTTGCCTCCAGAGAAACAGATGTTGAAGCCAGCAAGACAGAGAAATGGTTCAGCAGGACTTCATGTCATGTAAGGCTGTATAGACAAAACTGAGAATTTGGACAAACTGCAGGTCAGGTTAGGGTTGGTGGTTTCTGAGCAGCACCCAGTTGGCTTAGAAGGCTCCAATATTTCCTGCTGGAATGAGTGAAGTCGAGCTTAGCTGTAGTTTCTTCCCAGCGATCTGTCTGGCAGCTTCTAATGATTGAAGATAGTTGGCAATGGCCGGGTTTCCAGATGCTTCATACTCCTTCAGGACAGCCTTACATTCTTTATCCAAACATGGTGTATAGACCGGCCTTCAGACTTGAGGGATTGCCACATTTGCTGCAATGATTGCTCCTTAAAAACTTCTGTATGCTTCTTCAGTTGTAAAGCAGAATGAGGAGATGGTGACAATACTTCCCTCCAGAGTACTACAGTATAGCTCCCAGACTGCTTTTCTGAAGTTTCTAGCCACAAAGTTAGATGAGGAGATTGGAGAGGCATCAGTGATGTCAGATCAAACATATGTTGCACAACTAAATTTGGCATGGGGTACATCAGCACGTCGGGGCCTTCTATTTGTAGTGGCATGTGACAAGTATTCATACTAGAATTCGGTCTACAGATAGGATAATTCACAGCTCCGGGTTCAGGTAGACCAGATCGATGCAGATTCTTACAGGGAGCGCAACAAGAACACTGATCCACTGATCCCCATTGCAATTCACCTCAAATATTTGGACTATGCCTATTAATAATTGAGCAAAACTGGAGGGAAAATAGTGTTTTACCTTTCATTATTCATAAACCCCCTGTAGGAGAGCTCTGGCAGTGCAGTAAAGTGCATGATACCTGCCACAGTGTTGATGTACAATAGCTCACCAATAATCATAGCACCTCCTAACTCAGCTACGTGTCTAACTAAACACAACGATAATTATGGGTGCTGGTGGCAGACAGTCTGGCTGATGGTACACAGGAGCTACGGAGAGTAGCTGTAGACACTGTATGGAGTCCTACAAGTACACAAAGACTTGAATAATATGTTGTTATCTCATATAAAGATTAATTATGGATATTCGTCATAATAATGACAACATTGTTAAGCTTAACCAATCCCACCGAGGCTTATATATTTCCTTGAGTATTTCCTTTCCTAAGATACTGATCCAAGGCTGTAACCATGTCTTGAACATTGGGGGGTACCAAACCTTTTTGGGAGTGAGGGGGTCACAGGTGTTGAGGTCACAAAGATAGTGGTCTTCTTGGGTCCTTTAATATAATAAAGGTGCTGAATGCAATAATTTTCTGAATAAAGGCTTGAAATGCACCCAAAATGTTATAATTTTTACTTTTAAAAGATGCATGTATTTTTAAAGTTCACACACTACAAGACAAAAACTGTGTCAGCATTACTAGCAATATGCCTGTTTCAGTCATCTTTTCTTTCTTTTTTGTGTTGTCTCAAAGAAAGATTAATATAATTTGAATTTATTTACTGCCCTCAAATATATACACATTGTTTTTTCCTCCCAGTAGAATCTTAACTAATATTTTCTTCAAGAATCCTAATGCTGTTGTTTTCCATACAAAAACAATTCATTAAAGTAGTCCATACAACACATAGCTGTTGAATGGCCCCAGAAAGCTTGGAATATAGTGCACAAGTAATAAGGACTACTGTAATGGTAATGCTTTATAGTATTTGTCCTTTTTGAAGATTGACAGCTCCTATTCACTATACAGTAAACTGTTATTCTATGGAATAAAGCTCCTTAAAATATCTATTTTTATGTTCCAAGAAAAAACACAGCTTATGGGTTTTGAACAACATAGGGTTGAGTATAAATTAGTGAGTAAAAGTAAATTTTCCATTTTTAGGTGAACTACTACTTTAACTGGTGGCAAATGTTTTTGAGCACAAACCTGACAAAACATACTAAAATAAAATTGTCTCTTTTAAAAGAAGACTCTTAGGAGATGCTGTAAACAATTCAGAATGAATTAAAGACATAAATATTAGAAAATCTTAAATTGATTTTAAACTATTACATAATAATATTTGCTTTAAGAATATATGACATTATCCTTGCCAAAACATAAAAGCACAATTGTGGCAGCGGAGGCGTGGTCAAGCGCCCATCCGGGAGAGAAAAGCGGTAAGGGCGCTTACACCTGAGCTAAATTATGTCTAACACCTGTCTCTAATTTCAGTGAGCATGGGGAGAGCGGCATAAAAGGGCAGCGAGTGGGCCTCCAGGGGAGGAAGATGACAGACTAACCCAGTGTGCTGTTATTGTGTTGTGTGTGTTAAGTTATAGTGTAAAGAGCAACGTGAATTAAAAAGCTTACCTTGTGGGGAATACGTGTTTCCTGTCGTCCTTCATGTGAAGAGTGCTACACTGGTGCCGAAACCTGAGAATTTAAAGGAAACAACATTTCCAAGCATGGAAAGTGGGAGCCCGAAGAGAATCACCAGCTCTTCCAAAATGTCCAATCGCCCGTTCGCGTTCGCTCAACAGCTCCAGGAAGCCTGTCGGAGGTGGCTGCTCGCGGGGGACCGCGACGTCGAGGGAGTAATCGACCAGGTGGTACTGGAACAGTTCGTTCATCGGCTGCCTCGGAAGATGGCGGGGTGGGTCCAGTGCCATCGCCCGGCGTCGCTGGAGGAAGCTGTTCGACTGGCGGAGGACAACTTGGCGGCGATCCCGAGGGCGGACGAGCCTTCTTCTTCTCTCTCTCTTTCCCCTTCCCTTGTGTCTGCCCCTGCCCTCTCCCACTCCCCTATGTTCTCTCCCTCTGTTCTCTCCCCAGGGCCCGCTCCTGCCCCGCGCAGGCGTGGAGGGTTCCAGAGACCAACTTCCCGGCCGTGGGAGAATGTACCCTCCCATTCCCCGTCATTCAGCCGCTCTCCTCCTCAGGTGGGGGCGCCCTCCAGCACAAGTGCGGCCGCAACGCCTGGGCCGGCCTGATGAAGGTGCGGAGACCCGGACCACTTCCGGGATCAGTGTCCGCTGATGGAGGTGGGGACGGTGGTGCGGGTCTCCGACGTCCCGCAGGCTGCCCCTATCGGGCTGGAGCATACCGTATTCCGGTAAGGATCAGGGGGGGTATTTACCAAGCTTTGCTGGATACCGGCTGCAATCAGACCACCATCCACCAACGCTTGGTTCAACCCGGGGCTTTGGGTTTAGCTAAACTGGTGAGGGTGAGGTGTGTGCATGGGGATGTTCACGAGTATCCCATGGTGACTTTGGCGATTAAATTCAGGGGAAGAAACTATAGTGTGGAGGCAGCGGTTAGTTCCCGCCTCACCCATCCGCTAATCTTGGGTACTGATTGGCCGAATTTTAAAGATATTTTAGAGGGTATTTGTGCGGATGGGTCCTGCATAAAGAGGTGTGCAATGCTTTGGCAGGGGAGGCGGAGCCGGGGCCGTCCTCGGCTGCTCGGAATGACGAGGGAAGGGGCGAGGTGGCCACCCCTCCTCTCAGGGAATTCCCTGAGGGGGACTTCCCTCTAGAGTAGTCACGGGACGAAACCCTTAAACATGCTCTTGACCAAGTGAGAGTAATTGATGGTCAACAGCTCCGGCCGGGCATCGCCATTGCATACCCATATTTTGCCATGATTAGAGATCGGTTATATAGAGTGACGCAGGATGCTCAAACAAAGGAGGAAGTGACACAATTATTGATCCCACGGAGCTGCCGGGAAATGGTTTTCCAGGTGGCTCACTATAATCCTATGGCCGGTCACCTAGGGGAACGGAAAACACTTCTCCGTCTAATAGCCCGTTTCTATTGGCCGGGCATTGGCGGTGACGTCCGCAGGTGGTGTGCGGCGTGCCGTGAATGCCAGCTGGTAAACCCACCGGCCACCCCAAAAGCGCCATTGCGCCCTCTACCATTAATCGAGGTCCCCTTCGAAAGAATTGGGATGGACCTCGTCGGGCCATTAGAACGGTCCGCATGCGGACATCGCTTCGTGTTAGTCCTAGTGGATTATGCGACGCGATATCCGGAAGCAGTGCCTCTGAGCAACATCTCCGCACGTAGTGTTGCAGGGGCACTCTTCAAGATAATCTCCCGGGTGGGGATTCCGAAAGAAATCCTCACCGATCAAGGCACGACTTTTATGTCACGGACACTTCGCGAACTTTACAAGCTCTTGGGCATTAAATCGATTCACACTAGCGTTTACCATCCACAGACTGATGGCCTAGTGGAACGGTTTAATAAAACGCTCAAGAACATGATTCGTAAATTCGTACACCATGATGCTAGAAATTGGGATAAGTGGCTAGACCCCCTGTTGTTTGCAGTACGAGAGGTCCCACAAGCCTCCACAGGGTTCTCCCCGTTTGAGCTGCTGTACGGGCGATGCCCACGCGGTGTCCTTGACGTCATCCGCGAAGCTTGGGAGGAGGGACCTTCTAATAGCAAAAATGAAATTCAGTTCGTTCTTGATCTTAGAGCAAAACTCCACACACTGGGGCACAGGAGAATTTGCTCCAAGCTCAAGAACGCCAACGCCGGCTGTATGACAGGGGTGCTCGGCTACGGGAATTTGCACCGGGAGATAAGGTACTCATATTACTCCCAACATCGAGCTCTAAATTACTCGCCAAGTGGCAAGGACCCTTTGAGGTCACACGACGAGTGGGGGATCTCGTTAAACGTACCGATAGAGGGGGCGCACGTCAAATTTATCACCTCAACCTCCTGAAATTGTGGAGGGAGGAGGTGGCCTCTGTGACGTTGGCCACGGTAGTTTCGGAGAGGGCGGAGCTCGGACCGGAGGTAAACAAAAACTGTAATCTTAACACTCCGGTTGCTTGTGGAGACCACCTCTCACCGCGTCAACTCACAGAGGTTTCCGAATTACAAAAGGAATTTGCGGATGTGTTTTCCCCTCTCCACATCGAGACCGAGCCGGGCACGGTGGTGCGTTGCCGCCCCTATCGCTTACCCGAACATAAGAAGAAAATAGTACGGGAGGAATTAGATGCGATGCTTGATATGGACGTAATAGAGGAATCCCACAGTGATTGGTCCAGCCCGGTTGTTCTTATTATTTCTGCGGCGGGCGGGGCTCACAGCAAATCCTAAGAAGTGCGCGGTTGGCCCAAGACCAAAAAGGGGGTGAGGCAGTTCCTGGGGCTGGCTGGCTATTATAGGAGGTTTGTGCCTAATTATTCGGATGTCACCAGCCCGCTGACTGACCTCACTAAAAAGGGGGCTCCAGATCCGGTCCAATGGTCGGAACAATGCCAACAGGCGTTTTTGCAGATTAAAGCCGCACTTTGTGGGGGGCCGCTTCTTCATGCACCTGACTTCTCTCTCCCTTTTGTATTGCAGACGGACGCTTCAGACAGAGGGCTGGGGGCCGTACTCTCGCAGGTGGTGGAGGGGGAGGAGCGCCCGGTGCTGTACATTAGCCGGAAGCTCTCCTTAAGGGAGACTAAGTACAGCACCGTGGAGAAGGAGTGTTTGGCCATCAAGTGGGCGGTCCTCACCCTCCGTTACTACCTGCTGGGGCGGGCCTTCACCCTCTGCTCGGATCACGCCCCACTGCAGTGGCTCCATCGCATGAAAGATACTAACGCCCGGATCACCCGTTGGTATCTAGCTCTCCAGCCCTTTAAATTCAAGGTGGTCCACAGACCGGGGGTGCAGATGGCTGTCGCCGACTTCCTCTCCAGAAATGGGGGGGGGAGTGGTAGGCAGGCCGGATGATGCCCCGGCCTGAGTCGGGCGGTGGGGTTATGTGGAAGCGGGGGCGTGGTCAAGCGCCCGTCCGGGAGAGAAAAGCGGTAAGGGCGCTTACACCTGAGCTAAAATATGTCTAACACCTGTCTCTAATTTCAGTGAGCACGGGGAGAGCGGCATAAAAGGGCAGCGAGTGGGCCTCCAGGGGAGGAAGATGACAGACTAACCCAGTGCGCTGTTATTGTGTTGTGTGTGTTAAGTTATAGTGTAAAGAGCAACGTGAATTAAAAAGCTTACCTTGTGGGGAATACGTGTTTCCTGTCGTCCTTCATGTGAAGAGTGCTACAACAATATAAGTCCCAGGTCTTACCATGTTCTAGTTCTGATCTGGGTGATTATGCTCTGCTTTGTGTTTTTTTTTATAGATAATTTTCTTAGACATTGTCAAGAGAATTTTCTAAAAAGCTACTTCAATTGTCTGAATAGTAGGGATGCACCGAAATTTCGGCCGCCGAAAATCTTCGGCCGAAAATGGCACTTTCAGCACTTTCGGTTTTCGGCCGAAAGAGAAAAAAGGCCGAAAATATGAGCCGAAAATATATACCTCCTCGCCCCGCCCCTCAGTGCTCTGATTTCACTCTGGATCGATCTAGCCCTTATCAAGGCGCTACCAAACAAAGGCCGATCATGTCAGCGGTGTGGAAATTCTTCAAAGTTTCTGATAAGGACATCAAATTTGCGATCTGCAGTGTTTATTCAGCAGAACTTTCAAGATATATATATATACAGAATACAGCAAGAGATTCTACAGGAAAATGTCAAAACTAGCGCAGCTACAACACAACTTGAGACGTATTTATCTGAACTACTCCAGAAGCGACAATCCCCTTGACTACGGGCGCATAAACAAACACCGCTTTCCTTTGCTTGCGCGGATTGCGCGGATTGCGCACAGGTAATTATCTGCCCAAGCACCAGCACAGAGAGTGAGAGACTGTTCAGTGCAGCATCTCATGTTCTTGATGAACTCCTGTCAGAATGTTTAGCAACTTTTGTTCTTGAAGAGAAACCTGTCACTTGTACTTAAATAGAAAGCGGTCCAATCTGATGTGTATAGCAATTACATTACACTTGTTCTTCACTTGAGGATACATCTGTCGTTTACAGTTGAGGTTAGATTTAGTTCAATTACTGTTGTTTTGCACAATAATTTTCACTTAAAGTGTACATACATTTACATAAACAGAATAGAGCACTGATCTATATATATAATTATATATTATAGATATATATAGATCAGTGGAATAGAGGTCCTCTGCCATTCTGTGTTCTGCCTGTTGTTTCAATTAAAATTACTGTTGCATATTTAAACTTTTTGAAAGATGTTAGCTAAGTTCATTACTTGACTGTTGTTTTGCATATAATAGTTTTCTAAAACTTTACATTATTTGGATAATTGTTAATAAAATCTGTAAAATTAGATTTTTACAGAACTGAAAGAAGAAGAATATTTAATATAGTTTTAATATATTTTTTGTCCAATTTTGTTGTGCTACTTTCAATAAAAGTGTGATTTATTTTATTGGTTTGTAGTTTTTCAATTCAGATTAATTAAATTCATGAAATTAATGAAAAAGTATAACATTAATACAATTATACACAACATTGTTTTTTTTTTTTTTTTTAAATAGGTAAAAATTTCGGTTTCGGTTTCGGTTTTCGGCCAAGTGCATCCTGGATTTTCGGTTTCGGTTTCGGCCCAGAATTTTCATTTCGGTGCATCCCTACTGAATAGATTTCCACATTCACTCAATTCCTTTACAATATACACACATTCACTCTTTATCTTAAGTCTGATATGCTGAAAACTGCTCCGTTAATGTTTTCACATTCACAGTTATGACAAACAAATTACGTACTGTACATTACCAAAGGCGGATTAACCGTATGGGCAATAGGGCAAGTGTCCTGTGGCACCAAGACTTCAGGGGCACCAACTTAATCACCAATACATAATTCCAATACAATAAATTTACGTGAGCACTATTTCTTTAAGACTTATAACCTTTACAGCATGAAAATTTGATTCTTGTGCAGAGTGCCAAAAAGCAATAAGGTAATGGAAAAGCGGCAGCAACTGAGTGGCAGTGCCAAACAAAAATTTAAAAAGAAAGAATACATTTAGCCAATTTACAAAAAAGTCCTCAAATATGTCTTTACTCGTGCCAACAGCTAGCACGAGCAGCCAGGGGGATCCACTGAAGTCAAGATAGCTAGCAGCACTAACGAAGGCACAAATGTTATCTCTGCTAAACAATCAAGCAGTGACAGTGATTAGCCTTAGCCAAAGCAACCAGAGGAGACAGTCAACCATGGCTAGACTCGAGCTCCACCCAGGTGGAGGATGATGGACCCGCGCATCAGTACATTGTTCCTGCTGATCTGGCTTTATGGGGACAAATTACAGAGCAAGTGAAGGAAGAGGCTATACAATGTGGGCCTGCGGCATATCAGAACCGGGCTGCCAAAGATCCAGCATCTGTACATGAGTGTGGAATCAGAGGAAGAACACGTTCTCTAACGAACAAATTATTACATTCGCCTCTTCAAAACAACAAAATTGTGCCTAGGCAATGGCTACTTTACTCGCCGTCAACTGTTTCGTTTATTGCTATGCACGCACACTTTTGTCACTAACGGCTTCTGTGACTGGAAACATTCTGAGAGGAAATCAGACCATGAAAAGAGTGCTGATCACTGACACCACATGCTTGCTTTATTAAACAGATCGAAACACCTATCTACAGTGGATGCTTTGCTTTGCCTGCAGATAGAGGCAGAACAAAACTATTGGAAGGAGGTCTTGGGGTGTGTAGTAGCTGTTGTCAAGTTTTTGGGAGAGAGGGGGCTTCCATTCCGATGACATTACGAAATACTGGGATCACCACACAACGGGAATTACCTGGGTTTACTTGAACAGACTGCAGAGTTTTACCCCTTGTTACAAGACCATATCAAAAAGCATGGAGAGTTGGGTAAAGGTAAGCCCTCTTACTTGTCCTCTGGAATCTGTGAAGAGTTTATCTCATTAATGGGCGATAAAACAAAGAACATCATAGCAGCTGATATCCAACAGGCCAAATATTTCTCTGTAATTGTAGATTCAATACCAGATCTATCGCACGTAGATCAGCTGACATTTATTTTTCGATTCATCAGTGCTGAGGGCAAAGTGATTGAGAGATTCCTTGGATTTGAGCCCCTCCATAGCCACAAAGGTGTAAGTCTCGCAGAATGTGTACTAAAAATGGTGTGAGACCTGGGGTTGGACTTGTCAAATTGCCGTGGACAAAGCTATGATAACGCAAGTGTAGCAGCGGCCGTAAATAGAATTTGACTACACCACCCCGAGGTCTAACCCGGGGAACTGTAAGTAACCACCAAGGCTTCTATAGAATTAGGCAGTTAGGTTCGCGCACTCAGCAAACAGAGAAATTGTTCCGTACAAAGAAATACAATTATATTAATCAATTTCACAGCAAAGATAGTGAACAAAAAGCTGACGTCAGCATATTCTTAAAATACTGCACACTGGATAAGAGCCAATACCACATCACAATATATCTAAATTCACAGCACTCCAATGAAGATCGAACAATTCGTCAATAAAACACAATAATAAATAACACACAAGGAGGTGTGACTCAGTGTCCTGACATGAAGTCTATTTCACACACGCACACTCACAATACCGGGCTTGAGGCTTACTGGTGGGCGTCCAGCGACTAGGGCATGAATAATCCAAATAATCAACCCCAAACGCACGTGCACAACCACACTATCAGCACAGCAACGGTCACACTGTAGAGGTACTCACACACACCAAAGAAGGCCCACCACCTCGAGCACGCCGTCCCCACCGTCAGCACTCAGCTCCTCAAAATGTAACAAGGACAGAATAAACAAAATTAACTACAGGTCATAATTTCACAACATGAACCAGACTAACAACAATGACAACATGCAGAACAAATAACTTTACCAACAACAACAGCACGAATAAAGTAAACAACAACAAAGAAAATGAAATAAAGTTGCAAAACAGTAATGCTAAGAAATCAAATCAACAAACAAAGAAAATGAAATAACCTTGCAAAACGACAATAATGGTGGTAAATGAAATAAACAAAAAGGGAAATAAAATAACTTTACAAAATAACAATAATGCTGGTAAATGAAATAAACAAAAAGGGAAATGAAATAACTTTTAGAACACAAAGACGCATGACCCACTGCGACGGATCACAAATGAATCACGTAACAAACACACTCATCCGTGGATAACACAAATCTGAGGGCAGATACTCAATCGGCCACACAAGTGGCCTACGATGCAGTTTCCTGGGAAAAAGTAGCTCAGTCCATTAACTTGGACTCGGTGAAAACCAGTTCAGCACATAAGAAAAACGTGCATTAATAGCATTTAAGCAAAGCAGCAGTTGCCCCAAGGCAGGCCGCAAACGCTTCCCTGCTATGGTAGCTATCCCTAAAACACACAATAATAGTTATATTAAGCTACCACCCAACGAAGGCAAAATCACAGGCCCGAATGGAGAAAACTTACCTGAGCAACAGCGCCCTGACACCCGAATCTTGCAGGCAATGCGCAGTGTGTGAGTCAACAAACGTAACACGTTATTCCGTTCAATCTGATGAAACATGGGGTAGCCAAAACACAGCAAGGAATTCTATGAAAAATCGGAATCCCACATAAACCACAAGCTAACTAGCAACAGTACAACATTTGCGATAGACCTATACATACCTGCGACACCACCAAATCTGGGTGAACCCAAACAACACGAGCCTCCAGCGTCACGCACTGCCCCAGAAGGTACGTTCGAGCTATAACATCCTCCTCCTGACATGATTGGCCACCAAGAACACACCACAAGCCAATCGCGAACCGGATAGGAAAGATAAAAGCCAATGTAATCAGACGGGGGAAGGAGGGACTGGATTCAATCACAGTCCATCCTGCCACACAAGCACTATGTCCGGTAAATATAACAGACTTGAAGCGCACCAGAAAATCCTTTAATACACTACTTGCCCTGTGCCGGTCATTCTTTGAATCTTGTTGTGTCAACAGAAAAGATGACTGATGTGAGGAGGTCATATCTTTTTTGATCTATTACAATCACTTTATAACTTCTGCAGCATATCCACTCAATGCTGGAATAGGATATTTCATGATAATGACATTCAAATTAGTTTGACTCTTAAATCTCTGGGTGGCCGACTCCACCAAAGCTCTCCATGAAAACTACTATGCAATTAGAGAAGCACTTGCAAAAATTGCCAAAGATTGTGATGAGAAGGCAGACACAAGACGTGATGCTGCTGCACACATTGATAAAGCTGGAAACAGCACTGATGACTATATTGTGGGACAGGGTGCTAAGCAGATTTAAGGCAACAGGTGTCCATCTGCAAAAAAGTGACATGGACTTAGCAACTGCTGTTGGCCTTTTGCAGTAATTCAACTCTTCGAGAGCAGTTTGCTGAGGTAGAAGTATCCACTTGCGCTATCAGTGTTATTAAGCCTTATCAATATGACGTTCAATAAGCGGTTTGCAGAGGAGTCCTCTGATGACAATGAAGTTACATTTACTGATGGGAGTGAGAGATTTAAGGTCGAGGCATTTTATGTCATCTCAGATCATGCCTATACAAACGGATTGATGCATACAGGGAGGTTTATTATCTTTTTGGTGTTCTATTCTACAAGGAATGTACAGAGAGTGATTTGCGCATAAGAGTTGATAAACTCTCCTCCACATATTCAGAAGACCTGGACAAAGCCTTGGCTGATGAAGTCATTCAGTTCAGACATTTTAGCAAAGACAAGACCTCACCTATAGAGCTGTTGCAAATTGTTGAACGTAATGGACTTAAGACAGCATTTCCTAATGTTTATGTTGCACTGAGACTATTTCTTACCTTGCCAGTCACTAATTGTGAAGGAGAAAGGTATGTGTCTACTCTAAAACTAGTAAAAAATTAACTTAGGACACAATGCCATTGCCATTGAATCTGAGCTGGTTAGGTGCTTAGATTTTGAAGACATCATATGCCAGTTTGCATGGTCAAAATCCAGAAAGACACACCAGAAAGGCAGGTGCCCGTTAACATGGCATTATGATTATGATAACAGAGAGTTCTATGATCTTTTTGTGTTCTATTCAACAAAGACTGTAAAGTGTCATGTTGGGGGGGTGTACGGCTGTTGCCTAGGGGTACCATAAAGTCTTAATCAGTCCATTACATATATTAAATTCAAAATGGCGAATAGTTTAGTTATATATCTTACATGACACAAACTGTCAAGAAAAAAGGGCAGGACTCAAAAATGCAGATAATAGTGTTTAGTAAATACAACAAAAAGGAACAAAACAAACAGAAGAAAGCAAACAGGTGAATGAACTAATAATTGGCAAACAAAGAGGCGGGGTGTGACACGACTGAGAAACACATGGCAATACAGAAACAAAACGTATTCGTGTGCTCTCACAAGACAAACACCCAAATGACACAAGCGCATATCGCCAACGAGCGCATATTGCAAGAGACAACAGCAACATGCGCTCATTCCAAATGACAGACACAATGGGACATTTGTGCAAGGGCTCAGCCACAGATAAACAAGCAACCAAGACCGAAGCGGTCGAACCCCAGCACAACATCACAATGGATCGGGACCCGGACGCACAATGCGAGAGACACGAGAGACAAACACAAAACAATTGACAATTGTCTGGTTGGTTATTGGCTATATGCCATCTTGCGACATGCACTCGCGCCAATAACCAACCAGACAAGAGAATGAATAAAACAAGGATGTCAGAACTCAGCCACAAAAACTACAAAACACAATCAACATGTGGCTGAACTCTGACAACAAACACTCTTAACCTGAACTGCTACTGATGCGTGGCACTGAAATAATCCACAAGGTTTCCGCTTAGCGTCTTAAACTTGAGTCCCGCCTTCATCGATTTGACTGGCTATCACATATGACATTGACGAGTGGTGTTATACTACTGCGCGCAGTAAAATTTGGCCATATTTGATTATTGGGAGGGTCTTGTCCCCCTCAAAGTATATTGTGGTTACTACCCTGTACTGATCTATGTGAAAGATAAGGTAATGGTTTACATGACAGTGTTACACTTTTTAAGACCTTTAAACAAATAAACATATCTGAACAAATAAAATGAACACTGTATGTCTACATACGAAAACAAACCCAAACAATCTCAAAATGAATCATGTATCACAGGTTCTTAATAAAGCAAAAATTAAGCAAATTAAAACAAGTTGTGGCACACATTCAAAAGGCCATACCACTGATCATCAACAAAGCATGGTATATTTAAAAGACAAAGAGCATGCAGACTATGTATTTATTCAATAAAATTGTACCCTTTTTCCATTTAAAAATCCCATTAGGCCATAATGTTGTTCCAAACTCTGCAGGACACAATAGGAAATGATGGAATGAATGTCCCGTTGGGGACTCACGTTAACATTTAAACACCCAAACGGGTCATAAAATTAGTCCATGCAACTCGTGCATCATATTCCAAGATTTTTAAAGGTATATAACTTTGTTGTGTAATACTGAGGAAAGCGACACTTTCAGGTTCTGAACACGTGTTCGTGAAGCATATGTGATTGGTTGAAGTATAAGTCGCAAGTTTTCACCTCATACTATTGTGACGAATTCTCATGATGGGCATACTTCTGTCTTTGCAGCCTCTCACTGTCATATTTAATTAGCGCTGATCACAGACTAATAATTATGAGGCCTGACCACAGTTTGATGAAGGCTTACTCACACTTAAAAACATAAATGAGGCACCAATCAGTCAGAATGGCCAGTGTTATTCTGTCCATCCGTGTCAGAGAGGTAATGTGCCAAACCACAATTTCAAAATGTCTTTAAAACTCAAAACACCTATTTTATACATGATGCCTGTCTCCTGTGTTGAAGCACATTTTCGGAGTTGGTCTGGGTGGGATGGGGTGAGGGGTGGAGGTGGTTGGTTGTTGGTTTGTGGAGGGTGGCGAATGGGTATGTTTGAAGACCTTGGCTCACAGCCACAGTTCAGTTGGAACAAAAAGGCAAGTCTCTTTACATGCATAGCCAGACAGAGTGAACTACTCTGGCTTCCACGAAGCAAAAAAAGGGGGGTGGGGGATACTAAAAAAAGGACAAGACAGTCTAAAAAACAGACTATTTTAGCATTTCTTCAAGAAGCATTTCAAGCAATATTCATTACTGAAATGTTTTAGGCAGCAGGTTACAATGGGCAAACTGACAGGATTTGATTGCATTTGTTTTCAGTATCGTATGTGGAGCAGAGAGTAAACGGAAGCTGTCTCTATACAAACATCAACAGATTAAACAAATAAAAGAGAATTTGTATAGCTAAGAATTAGAGAGACAGGTGCAGACGAGAGAAAGAGAGAGAGAGAGAGAGAGAGAGAGAGAGAGAGAGAGAGAGAGGCCCATCAGGTGAGATAGCTCATGTTCATTCATTGTTCAATCTTGGCTGTGATGAATTACAACATCTTCTGAGAAATATATTTTAGACAGAGGGACAAAATTAATATTATATCTCAAGTGCCTACAAGGTTTAAGACAGGGGTGGGGAATGTCAGGCCTAAGGGCCGCCCGCATAAGGCCCGCGAGACCATTTGAGAAATAATTTGAAAAGCAAAAAATTGCCTTGATTCAATTAACCTGAAATAAAAATTCCTTTCAAATAATTTTTACAAAGATTTTAAATGATAACAACAGTGTGTGCATCTACTAATCTAACCAGCCAATCAGATTTGTGCAGAGTTGATCGAAAAAGTGCTTTCCATTTTTGTTTGCTGCTATAAGCATCAGACAGTAAGAGAACAGACTGTCCGTGGGTGTATGGTCTGAGACTGAGACTATCTCAGCGGTAGCGCTAGAGGGAAATTTAAACATTTGAATTGACGCATAAATGTCTGATGGGGGATTTTCAATCATTCGGAAGAATGTCTCTTAAATAGAAACTTTTAAGAAGAACTTGAAGGCAGCAGTAGTTTTAGATTTGCTTTTTAGTTTATGCTTTAATTTTAGTTTAACCTAAGCTTTAGTTTAGCCAAATGTGGCATAAGGTCACATTTATCTTTGCATGGCGGAATTCCGTAAGCGAAACAGATGGACTTCCACTGGAAGAGAATTTTACCTATGAAAATTGGCAGCGTTGACCAATAGTAAGTTACTCGTTTTGTTATCTCTGTGTGGGTAAGCACTTCGTAGAGTACATGGCTACAGTGAATATTCAAAATGAGCAAATAATTTCAGCTGCGAGTTTCTACATTACATTTCTCTCTTAAAGTATAAGGTTCAGTGTAAGTCGTTTTTTCAGGTTTTATACTCGCTTAACATCTGCTCACACGTTCTTCATCTGCAAAATGTAGCTGTGGACCAAATGTCCCCACAAGGATAGTAAAACCCAGGGCTTGCCCAAAACATGTTTGCTGTCCATTCTGCATAATGCAACACCTCATTTTACCTTATCGCAGCCCATTCTGCATGTTTTGCGGCTGACCCACCGGCCCGCCCAGCCAGTGGTCCCCATGAGGGAAATAGCTTATTAAACATACTAAACTATGTTTTTTTTATGTAATGGGTTAGGTTTAGGGGTAGGTTTGGAGTTAGGGGACATAAATTATCATTAGATCTGTATAAAAAGCATGGAAGTCTATGGAGAGTTCCCACGATGGTATAAAACAAAACACAAGGATAGTTAAACCTGAGAAATTATCTTTAGAGCCATATAAAATACATTGAAGTCTATGGAAAGTCCCCACATTGATATAAAACAAAACGTGTGTGCGTGTGTGTGTGTGTGTGTGTGTGTGTGTGTGTGTGTGTGTGTGTGTGTCTGTGTGTGTGTGTGTCTGTGTGTGTGTGGTCATATGCCCAGTCTTTGGCCGGATCAGTATAATTAACTGGAGAGGTCACAAGCTAATGAAATGAAAAGAATCCCACAAAATGGTTCTTGCTAATCCTATTTACTAAGACATTATTCAAAAAGCCAAGAATGGAGGGAGGAAAAGAGCAATGAGTGGTATTATCAGTACCATGGTGTGTACATGCTATTCCAATGTCATTCAAAGAATACTTTTCTTCAAAATAAAAGTATAAATATCTATCATCTTATGTTTTATGTTTGTCAAAAAACGTAGGATTTTAAGGGATTGTTTATCCAAAAATAACAATTCATAACAATGTAAATCTTTTACTATGTTTTTTCCAACCTGTATCAATTTCTTTCCTTTTTGGGACACATTTTTGGCTGAACTTTCCCTTAAAGCTTAAATGTTTGTGCTATTTTCTGCAGTTTGCAGAAATAATCGGCAATAAAACTTGTATGACGGTTTGTTTGCTGTGCCAACTATGTAATGGATGGGATTGTGCCATGATGAATAAAGCGCTGCATGTTTAAACATGCAGCACTTGAAGACCAAGAGAAAACCATAAATGAACAGAAAAAATGGAATTGGACATGTGTTGACTTATTCATTGTATGTAATTTGATGCACAACCAGTGCACTTTTTAATATGAACATGTTTAAATAAAATAATATAAGGACTATGTAGCCGCTGTGCACAAATGTATGCCTTATGGACAAATTTGTGTCATGGTAAACAAATGAAGTTGTGAACAGTGCTGTGCACAGAAACCATGCTAACAAGCTGGTGTTCAATGGGCATGATCTGTCAAGCATGGAAAAAATCACTGCAAGATTTATTTAGACATTTAATATGTGGCATTTAAACAGGGAGATGCTAAATAAGTTTAAGCTTGAAATAAATATTCATGATGTGAAGTACTTTGAAATTTACACAAAATATCAATATACAGCAGGGGCGTAGATTCTGGGGGGATGAGGGCGGGGGGTAACACCAATATAAAAAGAAAAAGCTAGTACTCTTAGTAACTTTTGTCTTTGTGTCATACTGGACTTACACTGACAGTTTGGATGCAGCATCATTTAAATTAAATAGTTAAATAAATCAGCTTTTTCAGATGCTATTGAAGAAATGTAGTATTCACAGTCAGCCATGATTACTTTAATCAATGAGTGAAATTTTTGGGTCTCCCTGGTTACTATATAACTTTTAATGTGAGCGGTCATGATTTCCTTCATATATTGCAACATTTAGGAGTTAGACTTTTTTTATGAGGACAAATATTACTGAGTGCACCTTTAAAGTACTGAAAGAACTATGAGTGTCACGTTTGTATATTTTGCAGGTTTGATGGGTTTTAGAAAGTAACTTCAAAGTAAAGCAATTGGTAATCTGATTACTTTTTCCATGAAGAAAAGTAATCTGACCGCAATTTTAGAGATGTAATCAGTAATCTGTAGTGGACTGCTTTTTTTAAAGAACTTGTCCACCACTGGATATGAATTAGAGATATACAGTATATAATGATATTTTCACTAGTTTAAATTTTATTTCCTAATATCAGCAATGGTATTACTACTAGCAAAAATGATAATATTTATGTTGGTAATTAGGTTTGCACTAGTAAAAACTTTCATTCTCGTTTTAAAAAATAACATAATTACTACTGTAAATACTCATTCTTGATATAAAAAATGGAATTTCAATTAAAAATGTCCTTTTTGATATCTGTAACTGAATTTTTACAAGTAGAATTTCACACTGATCTGCCAGAACACCCTAGCAACTTCATAGTAACGGCCTGGCCAGCATCTCTAACACCCAAGCATTTTGCTGACGAGTTTTGCATGGGCAAGTGCCATTCGGGTTTTTATTTAGCAGAAAATGTAAAAATCAATTTGACAAATACCATGGTGCTAAATGGATACCATTAAGTCGTGTACCATGGTGTTTATATGGTGCGTGTATTACTATTTAATTTTTGGGTGATTTTTTGTTGGTATAACAAGAAAATTCTGCCAAATTCTAAACCAGTTAAGACTAAAACTGTGAAAATATTATGGTATTAATTTGAAAGACATCTAAAAACTGAGTTTGGAGTCATAGCGAAAATTCCCCTCTGACAACCAGACCCATCTCCATTCAGTGAACAACAAACCTGACAAGCCTCCAATTCCAGTTCCAACACTCATTAGACAGATATAAGCTCACTATCATAGTAGTCGACCAGCCCCCGCTTTAATGAACCTTAATTAGCAGTTCCGTCTAAAAATTACCCTGAAACTCAGGAATGCTGGACAGAGAAAACTGGACAGAAAGCTGAAAAGAGTAAGAGAGCGACAAAGAGTGAGAGAAAGAGGGTTCCAGGGGTGAATAAAGTGTGTGTGGGGAGGAGGATTAAAATAGTTTGAATTGAGATCACACTCAGCACTTTCATCCGTTATTCCACTTAAATCTGTGTTTTGTTCAGACCAACGTAAAGTAACGTCAATCATTTTGACTCGTTTTCTTGTACAACTTAAGAAATTGTTATGAAATTGCTATTGCTTTTCAAATTGCCATAATGAGGGCCTCCCCATCAACATTCACACACACACCGGGTTGTTATAGTTTGAAATTTAGTTTTTATGTCTATTTTATTTTCCATTTTTCTATTTCAATGTACTTCTGTTTTCGTTAGTTTTCACTCTAGGGGCCCTATTTTAAGAGAACTGTGACTTATGCCTCCTACACACTACACGACTTTCAAAGACGTCAGATCGTGGGACCGTTCATTTTACACAACTGTCTGTCTTGTCATGGAAGTCGTAGTGTTTTCAAATTACACGACTAATCAGCGACATGGGGGAACACATTATAAAACATTTCACTATTGACGAATCCCTGACGACTCTGGACTCCAAATTACTTTTCATAACAGAGTACACACAAGAAGTGATACGAGATATGAAATAAAATTGATCATATTTTATGCATTTCAAAATATGATGTGTATGTTTTTAATCATGTATTTTATTGGTTACAATATGAAAAAGTACCTCCTACTGAAAAATATACCTTGCTTACCTGACTGTCCAAGAGAATTATAAATTTCTCTCCAACTCTTCTCTTTCTCCACCCGGTTATGGTACAGTTCAGATGAAACATCAAATAGGCACTGGAGCTCCTGCCAATGTTCCACAAATTTTTCCTCCATTTCTTCAGTCCAATGAGACTTTCTTTATACCACAGCCATGCTAGTTGATGTTCTGTTGCAGGTACATCAGGACTCCTACCACTGAAACTTCCTGTGCCCCGTAACTTGCTCTCTCATTGGCTGTAGGTCAACACTGCAGTTGCATTCAGTCAAAACATATTTCACACTGCATGATTTGGAATCGCAGATAGGTCCAGATATTTAACATCCTTGATATCTCGCTGACATCGGCGACACATCTGCACTTCTCTCAAATCTCATCTTTGATAGTTCATACATTGCGATCATCACTCACGGGAGTGAGCTCCGATTTGCCTACGATTTCAGGCTTTTGTCGGCAATCTCCACAAAACTGTCGGCGAGCGAAAATTGGGCTTATAATTGTAAACTCGGCATTTAGCGCAGTGCTATGCATAGTCAATGGACAAGGTCATGAAATGTTTGTATTTTCGTGCAAGTATGCACTTAGTCTAGGCACAATGGGTTGTCCGGGGGAGGGACATGTAAATTCTGTCTGCCAATTTCTCAATGGCCTTTTTTCAAGTTCAGGGGTAACCGAGGCCTTCAAAGAAGTCCCCTAGTGTCGCTTCACTCGACACAACATCGAAGTGAGTGACAGACGGAGAACTAGTGTTTGACCCAAGGACTAAGACCCTCATGACAAAAATGTATTGAAATAATTTTTATTTATCTAATAGTTCCGAATATATAATAGGATAATAAGTGATTTTGGGCCACTGCCAAAATAAATTATTGGATTATACCTTCTAAACAATTTGATGAATCAACCTACTTTTGAGAACTTTTTGTCATGAGGGTCTAGATGATATGTGCAAAATCATGCAAATCCAACCAACGTTCTAAGAGGATTTGAAAAAGCAGGCATTTCAGAAACTCAAAATGGTGTACACAAAACCTACAAATTAATTAGAGTAATTAGTAATTAAATAACTTTTCCCCTGACAGATTGGTTCCTTCGAATTTGGCAAATATGTCCATTTTCTCCTCTTTTGCAAACTCTTCAGACACAGATAATTGTAACTTGCAGCTACATTTTGTTATTACACGGCTCTCTGGAATACTTGATTTTGATTGGTCAATGGCGCCATCTAGTGGTCTGAAATTTCTGAGTAACAACCGCTCATCCGGGGATTAAGTAATATCAAACCGCTCATCCAGATATTGAAGTCAACTCCTATTAATGTTTTATGTCCATTTATTTCTTTATTTTGCAAGTAGCCTAGTAATAAACTGGATAATGAGCAGTCCGACAGCCATTTTCACAAAACACCTCCAGAATTATGACGCAAACTGTAGGTGCAAATCAGCTGTTCCGCTATTTCTTTCTTCTCACATAATAAAATAATTTCAACGCACATCGATATTTCATGTTCATTTACTTATTTATTTGTCAAGCTGTCTTGTAATAAGCTGGATAATGAGCAGCCAGATGGTAATTTTAGCAAAATAAAGACCACCAGAACTCAGACGCAAACCGGAGGTGGAATTAAACTGTTCAGCAGTTTCTTTCTTCTCACATATTAATATAATTTAAATGTAAATCAATATTTCTTGTCCATTTATTTGGTGAGTTGCTGTGTAATAAGCAGAATAATGTAGAGTCAGCCAATTATTTAGCAAAATAAACACCAATAGGGGATGCAAGTCCTCACCGCTTTGCATTGGAGTCCTGATCATGGTGATTTAGTGGTATTTCATTTTTAATTAAGGTAGATTGTGGAGGTTTCAAATTTTACAATATACAAAAAACAAAAAAATATTTTAACTCAATCCTCCCTATACTAGCTCTATAAGTTGAGAAAGAAAGAGTGAGAGTGAAATTCGCCACTACCAATCAGCTCGCCCCTGGACGCACATCAAAGTGACAAGAGCGTCCAATCAGATTTGTCTTACAGGCATTACATGATGAATATAGTGCAGCCTCGGCACAAAGACTTCTTTGTGTGAGCCTGGAGTGAAGGCCATTCACAGCTCCTAACAGACAGCCAGAGTGGAAGTAAATGGCCAAAAGCCTCTCATCAGAAAAAAAAGAGAAGCCAAATTTGTGCAGTACAATGGCCCATGCAAATTACAGCAAACCCCCTGTCCACAGCTCTGTGAGACACTGAGAAGGAGAGTGTCTGCTCCCGTTAGGTCGTCTGAAGTTTAGACAGCTTAGTACACCCTTAAAGGGACAGTTACTCATATATCAAAATTCTGTCATCATTTACTCACCCTCATGTCATTTTAAACCCAAATGACTTTCTTCTATGAAACACAAAAGATGTTATGCAGAATGTTAGCCTCAATCACCATTCACTTTCCACAGAAGAGAGAAAGTCATACGGGTTTTGAACGAAATGAGAGTGAGTAGGCCTAAATATTTGGGTGAACTATTCCATTAAGTGTGAAAAGCACATTTTATCTCCCTCCTTCTTAAAGTTAAAAGTCTAGTGACTCTCTGTTGGATTTATAGCCATCCTGGGGCTTCACAGAAAGTATAGGAGTTTTATCTTTAGATGGATTGGCAGTACACTGGTGTGACCTCCGGATGTTAGTATGAAAGAAACGAGATGGGGAAAAAAACTTTCTGATAGAAAAGCTAAGATTCTGTATTATGCTTTTAAGTAACAGAAAAGTGAAAATGTGCAGTTGTTATCTTAAGGGTTGATTTCTACTTGATCTAACCTAAAATCTTACTTTCATTGATGTAATATAATGTAGTCGGTTTGATAGTTATATTTTTGTTTTTGTTGGGGGAAAAGTGTTCCCTTCATTAGAGGTAATTCTCTACTATCATCACTACAACTATTGCTCATATGCAAGTATTAGACATTGGACCATAACCAATCACGCACAATTTGTGCTATGTACATGAATGACAGGCCTACCTCAAATCATGCAACAGAGGAAATGTGTGCTATTATTTTTCTAAGCGATCAGACTTAAATGCATGATGATAAAACGCTTACATTGACTTACAATGAAGGAGGAAGGGACTTCGGATTTGCTCTTTTGACTTGTGCCAGTTAGAAACCACACAAAACCTCCTAGCAACCACCTAGCAACACACATATAACCACTTAGGACACCTTAGTAATCTCTTAACAAGGCAGCAAATTTTAAATGGGCAAGCACCACTCAAAATTTCTTTAAAGAAATACAATTAAAAACCTAGTTTTAGTTCATTTATACATGTTTAGTTCTTTTTTTTTTTTTAAATGTATTCATAGTGAGACAAATCTCTCAGACAGATATTTTCTTAAACATTCAAAAAATGTGAAAAATATCATATATCTCATTTGGAAGTTTTTCCTGCAGGCTTGAAAATCAAACATTGCTCAAAGGGCCATTAAAATAGACTCAGGTGGGATCACCCTCTGAGGAAAGCCAATACATGCCAAGACAAAGTCCACTTTCATCACTTTACAAGCAACAGTGGCTGAATTCTTATCTCTTTGGGTTTAGTTTATGGACAGGCTCCGCCCCACAGGTACTTCAGGGTGTGGCTGGAAGCATCACTATGCAACTGGCCCTTTAATGGATGTCCTAACAATACTTTAAGCCAGTTAAATGTGGTGTGTCATTACTTTCTCCCATCCCAGGTTAATATGCAGACTTTCAAAACCTTGCTCTATTCATTTGAGTAACATTATCACATGGGAAATCGGTGTGTTATTTCTTAATTTTTTCCACTCAAATTCATACAATCACCACCATGCGGCAAATGTTCATGTCCCAAAAATTGCCCGCACTGTGTCTTTAATGTTACATCCCTTTTAAAGGTAGACTAGTGAGACACTACATTTGCAAATAAAAAATAAATATGTGAAATACATTGTTTTTGGTCACAGTACTGTTATAGGTTAGGTGTAGGCTTTGGGTCAAGTTTAGGAGTATATTAATGTATTAACTATTCAAATGATTCTGAAAATCGGATGCTCTGTGTCTTTTACGTCACATGCATTCTGAGAAATAAGTAAAATAATCCGGTTTTGGTCTTAATTACAACTGTAATTCCAGCTTCAGCCACTGGGGGATAGTTCAGAAATTCGGAAAGCATAGACTGATTTTAGCAGACAAAATAATCAACCACCTGATGACGATTTTTCTGTGAGCGCAATCTGGTTTGAGCATAACTGCTAGCAAAAATAGTAGAATTGCTATTGATAGTGTTAGTTCACACAAAAAACTAAATTCCTCATTTACTGTATGAAACTGGTTTAACTGCGCAAACTGAATGATTATAAATGATTATGCAATTTCTCTGTATGTTCAATATCTTTGAAGAGGTTTCATTCAAGGTGTCAAACCACAAAAAAGACATACCTGCAACAGAAAATACATTGTGTAGGCGATATGAATGATGCATGTACACAATATGTTATCCAGTGGTGGCTAGAGTAAATAATCTTTGTCCTTAGATAATTATTTGGGTTGAATTTAATGGATAATTATGCAAGTTGAGCTCCGTGGCACTGCAGAATTTTGAGCAGCCTCTGGAGACGGCAAGCGGCTGCGGTGTGTGCGTACCTTAATAGAAAACAATTATTTCTAATTTTAGAATGAGCCATGTCATCAGTCATGGCTTGATCTACCCTGCTGCTCACACTTTACCAAAGTTCTGTTGAGAAGTATGTTTGAAAACACAAAGACTATTGTGAAACCGGTAGCCCAATTAATATCCAATATACTGTATATCGATAATCATCTGGAAAATCTTCCGATTATCGGTGTGTGAAAAAGGCATCGATTCCAAGCCTAATTATTTTTATTATCTGCACATAACCTAGAAATATCTTGAGATTCGCCAACAACAACAAAAAAAACCTTATTTGTAAAACAAAGTGACGACCAAAAAAATGACTCTTTTGAACCGGGTCTTTTTAATGAATCAGTCTAAAAGATTCATGAATCAGTCTAAATGATTCACAAATCAGTCTCAAAGGTTCACTTTGAACTCAGGAGCTCAGGTCAGGAGTTTAAATCACTTTCATAGCAAATCGTAAGGTGAATGAGCCATCAGGGAGATCACAGCTGACTCTCTCACTGAATCGCGAGTCATTTTTCAGTTCCGTCTGATTTGAACCAAGAACCGTTACTGTGATGTGTACTTTAGGTTTGTTAAACTTAACATTAAAAACTGATTAATTGATTTTATGAAAATTTGTTTTTTAAGATACATATCTTATACATATTTTTATAAATACCCTCTTGTTTTGTTCATTCCCTGTCAGTCCCGGAGTTTTCTTTAAATGAAATAATTAAATGATGTTCCAAAACATTCCAATATGTTACAAAAACTGTATTTATTGTTGTTGAGCATTATAATTAAAACAACTTGAATGGAGAACTTTGTTTGGGAGATTATTTATATAAACTTTATTGACTGATGAGTCACATGAGAAAAGGAAAAAAGTCTGGTTAATAGTACCGGAATACCGGAATTGTATGACATGTGATCGCTGATGATCTACTGTTGATGAATTACTACTTATTGTCACAGTCTGTCTCCCTCATGCTTCCCAAGGACACTTATTTTGAAGTTTCTCCCAGACTACATTTCCCAGAATTCACAGCCCTCATCGCTTCCATCTGTTCCTTATCATCCTCACCTGTCCTCCATTTCATCATCGGCCTTAGTTTATATAAATACCCTCTTGTTTTGTTCATTCCCTGTCAGTCCTTAAAGTTTTACGTTGTAAGGTTGAAGTGTTACGATTAATAGTTAAATTGTGATGTTTAATTTTATTGTTTGTTCCACTCCAGCTTTATGATTAAAAGATTTAAAATATCTACTCCTGGATCTCTTCCACTGCACGTATACAACATTACACTTATTTTGTTATGTGAAAATGTTATAATACATTGAAAATGATTAAATGCATGTATTGTGTCCCTTCTGTTTGTGAGATTGCATGGGAGTGCATGTTTTTCAAAATAAGAGTCCCAAGTAATATATGACAAAAAAGAAATCTTTTTGGTTATCATTTGGATTTGGGTTTTACAATAAATTGCATTTGGGATTTCATTCATTTTGCGCTCTTGTTACCTCTGTGTATATCTATTTTCCAATGTAACATGATCTTCATATGAATGATCTCAATATCAATTCATAATACCCTTTCTGTTGTTAACGGTCAGTTGTTGATCAAAAACAACATAAAATAAGCATTTAATTCTAATAATGCATGGCACAAATTAGATAAAACCAGTTGAGTCTCTCTCGTTAAAATGTGCTCATTTACAAACGCTCTGTACAGAAATGCCGGTTTTCTTAAAGAGACAGTACAGGTTCATAGCACATATTCAACAAATCATGTAAATACATGTAAATAGTTCAAATTATGCAATTAAACAAAAAACATGTTTGTCAAATTGTCAAATTGATATTTTATTAATGTACCTATAGTCAGAAGGTCCCCAGTACAATTAACAGCATTCGCTTGGAGAGAATTTATTTTATGAGTAAGCAAAAGAGACATTATAACTTAAACATATCCAAATAAATTGATATTGAATTTAATCGGAATCAAATCTAAATACAAAGTGAATCAAGATCTTGTGAATCAGAATCGAATCTGGAAATCTGTCATCAATATGCAGCACTATTTTAAACGAATTTTACATAAATAGCAATTTTTAAAACTATAGGCCAATTATCGGTTATCAGGTAGCTTGCTTTTCTAACTTGCTTGAAAATAACCATTTAAATCATGCAGTTATGTCTTATGACAACTAAATGTTTCAGTTTAGCCAATGACATGTAGTCATTTTTTTTTAGTCTGCAGCCTTGTTTGCACATTGTTGCAAAAACTTGCTGAAAAATTGCTGAAAACTTTCCAAAAGCTTAGCAATCTTAATAATTTTTTTGAAGATCAATAAATTAATTATAGTGTGATAAAAAATAGTAGTGTGAACCATTATTTTCAATCATACTAAAAATGTTCCTCTTCTAGGTTTTCCGTACTTAAGCAACCAATAAGAAGAGTCATGCACTTCATTGTTTACCAAAGAACACAAGGACAATATACTCCACGTGAAATTATGTTCTTTTGAAATATCATGTTGATGTATGTTTTCTGGGGGGCCGCACATCAATATTTGGCAGTCACTTGAAACTGAAAATATCATATTCAGTCACGCCTCTCAGAAGTGTCCATTATCTTGTAAATTGAAGTAGCCTAACATTACACATTGTGACATATCATTGTGGATGCCATGAAGGTCAATGAAGACAAACTATATTTCAAACATGAAACAATAGCCCACCAGTGTGTTCTTTATGATGAGTGTATTTTCTTTGGTTGCCCTAAATGATACAGAAGAATCCATAAATAGATGAATAATTGCTGTCATTAATCACTTGCTTATTTTTATATTTTCTTAACTCCAACCAGGAGAATTCACCAGCAAGCCAAAGTTGTGGAGCAGATGCGTCTTACCAAACACAGGCAAGTGGCTCACACCTGCAAGAAAAACTCTTTATGGTGGCGGAGGGGGCATCGGTGTCCCTCTTGAGTTGTATTGGTGGCATCGATGTGAATATTTAGGTAATTACAAGCCTGATTAAAAAAAGACTTCTCATTGGCACATTGCCACATGTAGAAAAACTTTTTGTCCTATGCATCACCACTTTAACCTTCATTGCGCAAACAGCTCACTTTTATCTTGTCTTTTACAACCAACTTGCGTAAAAACTAATCTATGTATCTATGCATGAGCTTTACTCTTGGAAGTCACCCCCATGAAGGGATCATTAAATAGGGTCCCTGTTTTTTTAAAAGACCCATTTAAAATGCAAAATCCTGCAGGTGTATTTCAAGTCATTATTTCTGTTATTAACAATAGGCCATCCCATAATAAATATAATAACCTACAGGAGCCTACAATGTGGGGCACAATAGTGGGAAGGCGTCTTTGATTTGGTTTTGACAAGGCTGAAAAACACAGTTGGGGTTAAAATAGCTTCATTTAGACTGATCACCACTGGACAATATGAATTTTGACCCATCTTTGTCATCCCAAATTGACCCTGACCATTTCAAAGTCCCCTATGCCTCTTAATAGAAAGGGTGAAAATAACCCATCTCCATCGAGTCTTTTTGGGGGTCTTTGTAAAGAGTGTTTGTAACCCTTCCAAGTCATAATAAACCAGCAGGGATGTTTTATTACTTGTCATGGACCAGGAACCCCCAGGTTCTTCTGCTAATATTTAGTGTCAGACCAAAACATCTTGACTCTTGACTAAAGTTTCTCAACACTGAGACTTCTAAAACAATTACGTTTTAAAGGAATATTCTGAGTTCAATACAAGTTAAGTTCAATCAACAGCATTTGTGGCATAATGTTGATTACCACAAAAAATGATTTTGACTCATCTGTTTTTCTTTAAAACCAAGGTTACTGTGAGGTGCTTACAATGAAGGTGAATGGGGACCAATATTTGGAGGCTTAACAGGCAGAAATAAGGAGCTAATCATTTTATATAAGACCTTACATTCATTCCTCTGTTAAAACTTGTGTATTACTTGAGCTGTAAATTTGTTAAACACAGTTTTTACAGTTGTTTTAGCATTTTAGGGTTTACACTGTTAAGTTATGATGGCAGCGAAGTTGTAAAATTGGCTATAACTTTACACATATGTGGTTAGTAAGTAATTTTATCACACTAAAATCATTTTAACACGCTTCTTGTTCATGTCTTGTGACTATACTTCTGCAACAGTGAGTATATTAACGTTTACCGATTGGCCCCATTGACTTCCATTGTAAGTGCATCACTGTAACACAGATTTTTGCTTTATTTAAAGAAAAGGAGAGACGAGGTTAATGTGGTTATCAACATTATGTCACAAATGCTGTCGATTGACCGTAACTTGTACTGAATCCGGAATATTACTTTAAAGTTTCAAATCACACAGAAACACTGATGTATGTATAAATACAGCACATTTATTTATTAAAACATTTTTTTCCACAAAATATATTTGTTAAAATCATTTATGTACACAAGTAGGCTACTAAAAATGGGCAAGTGCATTGAAAAAGGTTTGCCATCAATAGTTTCACAGGAAGAACTAAATCTAAACAATATCATTTTGATAAATACAGATCGACTGCAATTCTCCAGTGTTAAAAAAGCCTTGTTCTAAACAGAGTGGTTATTAATACAATAAACTAATAGATTTCATTGTCTCAAAGAGGCAGTTTACATGTTTTGTTGTGCTCCACTTACAAAAATATATCTTCATATTTAACAGTACCAAAGGTATAATACAAATTTCAACATTGGTCCTTAAGCAGACCTGGTAGATGGTTGTAGGTAATAATCAATATTCCCATTTCCCATTCATAAATTTGATACATGGCAATATATGTCAAACAAACATATGAAATATATGTTTATATATGGGTTTTCAATTGTACATATATGTAACTTATATTTCAAAATACCCCCCAAAAAATGGCTTTTTTCATTTATGTAACATATATTTTCCCAAACACCATTGGAATTTAAATATATGTTCATATATGGCCGTATATCAGATTCCTGTTGACATTCTTGGAATTTGACTGGGGAAGTTTGTTTTATCAAAACAGTATTAAAGGACATAAAGGAATATATATTGCCCACAATTGCACTTATGAAAGTCCATCCAGCGGTTCTGACAGTTGTACAATTATTGTGACTGGCTTATTTGGATGTAACTGCATTGGGTCACTTGGCACTGTTGTAATTCTTTAGTCTCTTGATAGTGATAGTCCGTTTGGGGCAACCTGGGGATAAGTGCCTTGATCAGCCAAACATTTCTCTCATGTACCACTCATAATCGGATTCAAACCACAACCAATCGGTTGCAAGCCTAGATCTTCAACAACTGAGCCATAGCATCCCAAACCGCTGCCTGCCTTATCAAGACAAGAGGCGTCCAGGCCATTTTTTACTCTCATAATCAAACACGAGAAAGTCAGTATCGATCAAACCAAGTTGTAAAGTCCAGTAACTCTTGGTCCTCAGAGCTCAGGTGCTCGTAACTCCCTTCATCTGAGGAATAAGACGAGTGCGGGGACTCTGGGTCAGCGGAGTACGCGTTGGAGAGCGTCGGTGACGGCACGCCGCACTGGAACGCGGCCGAAATCGCGTCGTGCTCGTCTAGAAGTTGCTGTAAAGCGCGGATGTACTCCACCGCCGAGCGCAGCGTTTCCACTTTGCTCATCTTCTTATTGGACGCTCCGTTCGGGACGTGTTGGCGCAACGTCTGGAATCCCATATTGACCTGTTTGACGCGGTTTCTCTCGCGTTCGTTGCGTCGCGCCACCGCGACTGGCTGCTGTTGCGGGATGGAGTATCCCAGTCCGTTGAAAGTTAGTCTCCTCTTGCAACGCAGAAGCTCGGGTGAACTGGAGCGCTGTCTTTTCAGCACCTTGGTTTGACTCGCGGTCGCGCTCGGGAGCGCGCACTCTTGCAAAGTGATGGTGCATGCACCTTGCGTCAGCTGCGTTTGGGGGATAGTTGCACTATCCATCTTCTTGGTAAACCTTTTGGAAAGGTGCACCTGCACAAATCCACACTGTAATGACGCAGGACAACAAATAAAGTGTCGACGCGCGGCTCTCGTGCCCTTCGCGTGGTCGTTCGGGTATACTGGTGTCTAAGTCTAGCTCGCCCTTCGTATCAGTGGTCGATCTGATACAAAGTTTGGCAGCCCTCGGCTTTTTCAACACGCGTCCGACACCCCACCCCCTTTGAAGACGCACGCTTCTTGCGCGAGACTCCGCCCCCGCCGGGTGATGCTCCGCGAGCCGGGCGCGTGGCTCCGCGAGCTCCATAAACAATCGGACGCTTTCACTGCGCCAGCACGCGCTATGCGCTCATTTACATCCCAATATCTCTAGTCTGAAAGCCCATTGGTGGATTCAAACGCTTTTAAAACTGAATGAGAACCACAAAAATGTCCAGAATAAAAGGTGAATAGCTGTACAGATGCCTTTGAATGCAACAAAGATTCTTTGTAAGTGTTCAGTTTAGATTCAATTAGTCTTTTTACACACCTAAATATCCCATAGTAGTATATTACCATGGTAATATACAACATTTACACGAATTTCCCAATGTCTCTAGGCTATAGATTCCAAAGGTTTGTGCAAAATCTAATGATCATGTTATCCAGCAGGATTTGAGAATTTTCAAAGGCACTGCAAGCAAGAAAATCTGACATTTTGTACAACAGGGTTAAAGGAATGTCCCGGGTGCAATTCAAGTTAAGTTCAAGCAACACAATCTCTCAATGCGAAATCGTCAGGGTTTGTGCAACTTGTCTAAATTTGACTAATTCGTATGATATTGTACAACTGCACTCGTTTGAATCCCTACTACTTTCACTACAGCTGGACATCTTTCCATCTAATAGGTGACAATTACTTGCCACAACATCTTCCTATCATGTTTACACACTCTACTGATTGGTTAAGATTAGATAAGGGGTTTGGGTTAGTGCATAATACTAATAAGTATGTCCTTAATGCCTCTTACTTCCGGCATTAGACATCCGGGAATTTGCACGTGATGAAGTCGTACGAGTTTATGCGAACAACATCATGCCAGACCATATGAAATAACTTGTAAATGATGTACGACTTTTCATGAGATCAGGTTGGCTCAATCGACAGCATTTGTGGCATAATATTGATTACTACAAAACAATTATTTCACATCATCTCTAATTTTCTTTAAAAACAAGCAAAAATCGAGGTTACAGTGAGGCACTTACAACGAAAGTGAATTTGGACCATTTTTGAAGGGTTTAAAAAGAAATGTGAAGTTTATAATTCATTAAAGCACTTGCATTAATTCTTCTGTTAAAACTCATGTATAATTTGCACTATATAATTGTTTAAGTCGTCATTTTAGATTTTTTTTTGGGTAACATTACATTGTAAAGGCAACAAAGTTGTAAAATTGGCTATAACTTTACACATAAAAGGTTAGTATGCAGATTTTATCACACTAAGATCATGTTAACACACTTATTGTTTACATTTTGTGTTTATACTTTTGAAACCGTCAGTATTTCAATGTTAATGAAATGGCCCCATTCACTTCCATTGTAAGTGCTGTTACCCAGATTTTTGCTCTTTTTTTTTTTTTTTTTTTTTTTAAAGGAGGGGCAAATCAAAAAGAATTTTGTGGTAATCAATAATATTTTTTGATTGAGCTTAACTTGAGTTGAACACAGAATATTCCTTTAACTTCAATTTCACAATCGTTCCTACATTTGATTAGTGGTCTATAGTAATAGATAGCAGAATCCTCCTCGTTTTACATCATAACTTTTATTTTTTATTATTATTATTATTATGTTGTTGTTGTTCTAAAACTTTGTTTATTTCCATTTTTAAATGTGGTCTCAGACTTTTGAACTGCAGTTTTCACTAATTAAAAACAATCTTTGAGGCCATATCAAATAACTACAAATGTTTGTAATATTTTCAATTATAGGTTGCATATTTGTAATATTGCGATGTATAAATATAATATTTTCACATCAGTAAAAAGCATGATATACACTCACCTAAAGGATTATTAGGAACACCTGTTCAATTTCTCATTAATGCAATTATCTAATCAACCAATCACATGGCAGTTGCTTCAATGCATTTAGGGGTGTGGTCCTGGTCAAGACAATCTCCTGAACTCCAAACTGAATGTCAGAATGGGAAAGAAAGGTGATTTAAGCAATTTTGAGCGTGGCATGTTTGTTGGTGCCAGACGGGCCGGTCTGAGTATTTCACAATCTGCTCAGTTACTGGGATTTTCACGCACAACCATTTCTAGGGTTTACAAAGAATGGTGTGAAAAGGAAAAACATCCAGTATGCGGCAGTCCTGTGGGCTGAAAATGCCTTGTTGATGCTAGAGGTCAGAGGAGAATGGGCCGACTGATTCAAGCTGATAGAAGAGCAACTTTGCCTGAAATAACCACTCGTTACAACCGAGGTATGCAGCAAAGCATTTGTGAAGCCACAACACGCACAACCTTGAGGCGGATGGGCTACAACAGCAGAAGACCCCACCGGTACCACTCATCTCCACTACAAATAGGAAAAAGAGGCTACAATTTGCAAGAGCTCACCAAAATTGGACAGTTGAAGACTGGAAAAATGTTGCCTGGTCTGATGAGTCTCGATTTCTGTTGAGACATTCAGATGGTAGAGTCAGACTTTGGCGTAAACAGAATGAGAACATGGATCCATCATGCCTTGTTACCACTGTGCAGGCTGGTGGTGGTGGTGTAATGGTGTGGGGGATGTTTTCTTGGCACACTTTAGGCCCCTTAGTGCCAATTGGGCATCGTTTAAATGCCACGGCCTACCTGAGCATTGTTTCTGACCATGTCCATCCCTTTATGGCCTTCCAGCAGGATAATGCACCATGTCACAAAGCTTGAATCATTTCAAATTGGTTTCTTGAACATGACAATGAGTTCACTGTACTAAAATGGCCCCCACAGTCACCAGATCTCAACCCAATAGAGCATCTTTGGGATGTGGTGGAACGGGAGCTTCGTGCCCTGGATGTGCATCCCACAAATCTCCATTAACTGCAAGATGCTATCCTATCAATATGGGCCAACATTTCTAAAGAATGCTTTCAGCACCTTGTTGAATCAATGCCACGTATAATTAAGGCAGTTCTGAAGGCAAAAGGGGGTCAAACACAGTATTAGTATGGTGTTCCTAATAATCCTTTAGGTGAGTGTAAAACAATTATCAGATTTCTATATGGATTTGTCATGTCTTTGGATGTGGTCCCATTACCATCACTGTACGACCATAGTCATTTTTAAGGGTTGAAATTGTAAGTTTGTGCAAAGTAATTTAAGTCAAACCTGACTAAAAGTATTTTAATAAACGTATTGTTTCATGATGATGATATATGTATATAAGATATTTTCTTTTATCTCTTGAATTCTCCATGGGGTCCAGGACTACACCTGATTAAGCCTTGACATGATTACTAGTATAGTATAATAATAATAATAATAATGCCTGCATGCAAAGGTTCAATCCAGATTGTATTGGTTTTAGGGGCACAGTAAATAGAGGCAGCTGAATGGTTAAGAATCTGCAGCTATAGCAAAAGTTACAAATTCAATCCTAATAAATCAGAAAACAGCCCACAGACCTCAGTCCATCTCGAAATCACCACTGAGCACTTGAACAAGACATTTTACCACTGCTGTGTTCAAATTGTACAAAGTGTGTGTATATATATATATTATTATTATTATTATTATTTATAATTATTATTATTTATTTTTGTTTATGAGAGTTTAAAGTCTTAAACCTGTGCTGTAGTCATTGTTGTTCCTGTTGCTTACTGTTTCTTTACTTAAACTGTAACCTCCAAAAAACCACCCCAAAGTGACATCAGCAATCTCCTCACTCCCTCTAGTGGTAAATAGTGGCAACATGTCTTTGGCTCATAATCTTTCCAGGTCAATCGTCAAATATCCAACCCAAGGATTACGCTAAAAAACAAAAGAATTTGTAAACGCCTTTATTAATATACTTGTGATCTTAAAGGTGTTGTAAGCGATTTTTTAAATATGAAATGACACGCTTGAAATATCCCAATTTCCTGAAAGACATCACTGAAATATGAATGAAATATCACAACTGTCTCTGTAAACCGCGGGAAAAAAAATGGACCGCGGTCCATTTAACAGTCGTCAGTTTGAGAAAGCTGTTGTGCTCCTCTTGCTTTTCACAACTAATATCACAGTACCTGTCCAAGGTTAAGTGTTACTGTTCAGTTTTGCAGACATCAAATTGCATGTTTGTTTTTCTTACCTGTTGGCGTAAATGCTTGTACACTGCAACCTCCCCAGTGTTCAAGCCAAATCTACGCCAGTAATTCTCTCTCCATCTCTGATAACATTGAGTTTATGCGCATGGGCAGACGGGTCTGTTTATTCAGTGGATATGTCCGAAGGAAGTTCTAGAACTTCATTACTTACATCATCTTTAAACCTGTTAAAGGTTTTATGATCACTGGGAGACAGATGGGTAGATTATTGGGACTGAAATAGCATATGTGTTCGAAAATTATACTTTATTTTAGTGTGATAAAATTGGGTATTTATTTAAATTTTTTCCCTAATTTGGAATGCCCAATTCCCAAAGCGCTCTAAGTCCTCATGGTGGCATAGTGACTCTCCTCAATCCGGGTGGCGGAGGACAAATCTCAGCTGCCTCCGCATCTGATCAACATGACTTCATCATCTTATCACATGACTTGTTGAGCACGTTACAGCGGAGACTTAGTGCATGTGGCGGCCCACGCTATTCTCCGCAACATCCACGCACAACTCACCACATGCCCCACCAAGAGCGAGAACCACATTATAGCATCCACGAGAAGGTTACCCCATGTGACTCTACCCTCCCTAGCAACCGGGCCAATTTGGTTGCTTAGGAGACCTGGCTGGAGTCACTCAGCACGCCCTGGATTTGAACTCACGACTCCAGGTGTGGTAGACAGCGTCTTTACTCGCTGAGCTACCCAGCACCCCTAAAACCAGATATTTAATTTAAGGGCGTTACAGCACTTACCAGATTAAAGCGTTGTCAGCGTTACATCATCACTGCAGTGAAGTTGGATAAAAATGGGTAGGCCTATAACTTAACACAGATAAGGTGAGTAAAAAATTGTATTACACTAAAGTCATGTCAACACTTATAACGTTAACTTCTTGTGGTAATACTTTGAAACAGTGAGTAGTTTAACGTTTATTGACTGGCCCCATTCACTTCCATTATAAATGCCTATGCTAATCAACCCAGTGTAACAGCAATTTGTTTTGTTTTGTTTATTTTATTTTTTATCTTATTTAATTATACCACAAATGCTGTTGATTGGCATTAATACTACCACCAGAGGGGAGTAACATACAAGGTAAAAGGTATCAGCTATTTTTCATAAAAAGAATGCTTTAGATACTATATTATTTTTATAGCCTATATACAGGGTTGGGGGGGGGGGGGGGGGTAATGGAATACATGTAACGGGAATACATATTTAAATACCAAATATAAGTAATTGTATTCCACTACAGTTAAAATTTAAATAATTGGTAATTAGAATACAGTTACATTCAAAATGTATTTTGATTACCAAAGAGATTACTGCATTTTATTGGAATTTGTTTCATTTAATATTTACTCCTTTCAGATGGAAAACATTTCTACATATAAATGATGTGATCCAACATGCATTTGAACAGCGGTGAAACACTTTCTTATGATGTGTTACATTCATACGAGCAGACAGAGAAGTAAGTTTGGCGCAGAAGAAATAGAAATACACCTTGTGTAAATGGTCAGCTTTATGCTAAGCTAAAATGCTATTTCTAGCCATTTTACATGCACATGTTTACCAGGCACGAGCATATTTATTTATCAAGAAAATTCACATTAGATCATGATTTCTTTTTTCTACATGTATATATATATATATATATATATATATATATTCCAAACAGAACCAAATGCTTGAGGTAAAGAACAACAAATAGTATTTCCACTAAAAATGGGGAAAGGTCTAATGCTTTGTTGCTTTGTCTCTTTGTAAATAAAAGAGTTTAGCATAGGAATATCTCTTATTTAGGGTATACATGTGGTTTGAGCAATGGCTTGGGTATTGAATAAGTAAGTTTTTCTTTCCTGCAGCAACAAGTATCTCAAACTTTCTCTCTATTTTTCATGAAATCGAGATAAAAGGGATGTGAAACTCCCCCTTTGCTTCATTTAAAGTGAGGAGCACAATGTCAGCTGAATCAGGTCAAGAGACTTAGGTACTTGGGGAACAACCACACGCCAGAGGAAAGCTCTTCCAAAGAGTTCGTAGAGAGAAGTGCACCCGTTTGAATGAGATTCATTTCCCTTTTCCACTGCTAGAGGCACACGTGTACATCCAAGTTCAAGTGAAAATGTAGTGAATGTGCAATATTTGATTCTATGATATAAATCACATCCTCAAATACACAAAAAAGCCTAAAAAAGCCTATTTTAGACTATTTTTAAGATTTACGCATTTCAGCAATGTTTAACAAAAATACCCTAATAAAATGTAAAAAAAAAACCTGCATAAGCCAAAGCCCAGCCCACTTTTGCCTGTGTATATGTTTAGTGAAACCAGTCTGATTTACAACCATACCAACGTGACCTCATATTATTGTAATGTATGTAAAAGGGTGTGTAAAGTCACTAAAGGATTTCTCATTGTATATGAGCGGATGTTGGTTTAGTGATTTTACACCAAAGACTGTACGTACACAAGAACTTTCCCATGTAGATGAGGCAAGATCTATGTTGCCACGAAAAGAGTCAGTGAGATCTGTACCTGTTTTAAAGCTTATATTAATAAAAGACTCACTATAAACACAGAGATTCTTATAGGTCACAGTAATGTCAGTGTGAATACTCACAATTAAATTCATAATATAACCATTAAGTTGGGGCATTGGGGTGTCCCCAAACATGGCCTGGCCTCTTGATTTCCCTTGTGACCTCCCCAGATGTGTCTAGATTTAAGGGGGGAAATCTAGCATTATTTGTTTGCTGATGCCACTTGATTTGATATTTTGCAATCTAATGCAATGAAATTCATCAATTTAAACTGTGAATTAAGTGTCCTGGTAAGTTTCAAGGCCATTTTAAGTAGCCTATATCCGCATAAATCTATCATCGCTAAAAAGCAATACTGTCTTTGTAGCGCATGAGTAGTGTTTCTTCTGAAGAGTGAGTGAATCACAGGAAAACAGGCTTTCATATTTCAAAGCCACTCACAAGATTGTTTTGTTGAAACTATTACATCAGCATCTTTAATCCCAGGATGTAATGATAATGCAGTAAAATCAATTAATGCAACGTCACAACTGAATAACATTGATAAGTGCGACTAGACTCCTCCTTACCAGAAGGCCGCGTCCCATTAGAAAACGTCACAGCTTGTATAAATAAACAAGAGAAAGAGAAAACCTCTGAAAACATCTTTGAGTAAAACTATTTCAGGTGCGTGAAATCATGTCCGCAATGCAGAGGTAAGATTTATATATTTATATATCACTGATGATTAAATATAAATAGCATTATTATCCGACATTCAAACTGGATCTCAAAACAGTTTCATCTGTTTCGAAACGTCAAAAAACGTACCGGGACTGAACGCATGAGTCTCGAGACGCGAGACTTTAACTTGGGCCGACTTAAATATGCAACGCTTATGTCGCGAAAGGGGTGCTTGCGCTAAAGATCTAGACGCAGTCTGCACGCATTCATAGAGCAGACCGCAGATGTCTCGATATGGGTTTTAAACAGATGACACGGCGTCTAATAACGCGGCGCAATGGTCAAAGACGTCCGTCTAGCGCATGTTTACATAGAAAAAACAATTCGATAAAACTGCTCGGACGGATGCAAAATGCGTTCGGCGTGAACGGCCCCTTACGGTGTATGACAGACAAGACGCGACGCATCGGACAAAGACGTATATTGGTCTGACGCATGTGTACACTAGCATAACAAAACGATTAAAAAAAAATAAATAAAAAAATAAAAAATAATCTCTCTCTCAGAAAATTTTATAAATAAAAATAACTGGCTAATAACGGAATGCAAGAACGCGTTCTGTGTAAACGTCCCCCTTGTCAGCATTTATGACCAGCTGAGCTCATTAGAAAGACGGAAATTCCATATTATGCCCATAAAGGCTATAATGTTGTCTAGGTAGGGAGCATACTAGGATTTGAGACAACAGCCATTGTGTATAGGCTAAACAATTACTTTAATCTGACACTGCAACCATTAGCCTCCTTGTTAAGGCATCCGCCTCCCATGCCTTTGGAGACACTGGTTCGATACCCGCTTGGGGCGGGTTTAGTAGGACCGGTTACAGTGGTGCTGTGACCTGGATGGGAGTGAGGATTAGGGGGGGTGAGTGTAACGGTAGCAAGCTGGTACGTTGCTTTGCGGTGTGTACTGTAAGCCTCACTCCCCTGGCCTCAATAGGTGCAATAGCGACTGTAGCCTTTAGCCTCCTTGTTAGCGCGCACGCCTCCAATGACGCCGGTTCGATTCCCGCTCTGAGCGGGTTGAGTTGAACTGGTTACAGTGGTGGCGTGACTTGGATGAGAATGAGGTTTGGGGGGTGAGTGTAACAGTAGCAAGGTAGCTGTGCAGTGTGTAAACCTCACTCCCTGACCTCAAGATGTACACTAGCAAATGATGCTAAAAGATGTAGCCTTTAGCCTCCTCGTTAGCGCGCCCGCCGCCTTCCATGCTGGAGACGCCGAGAATCCTGTTCGGAGCGGGACAGTTACACATATAAAAACTGGGCCAGATGTTTTGTGTATTGTGACTATAGTTAAGGCTATATAAAACCATTATTATTAGAAGTCACAAAATATTATAGAAAATGCCAATTATCCATTACAACCCAAATGATTTACGCCTGTAGGCTACCTGCCCTTCATGAAGTCAGGCAAATCTCAAGTAAAGTGTTTGTGTGATGGTTTTATACATTCAGTAGACAGCTGTGTCTGACATATTTTGATGTCATAGAGGGAATCTCCATTTTTCTCCTTTTTTTTTTTTTTTTTTCAAGGGGCACAATCTGCAAACCTCAGTTTGGACCGTGGCTCATAGAGCAGGTGGAAAGTGGGCTGTATGAGGGATTGCACATGATCGCTGCATCCAGTGACACATTTCGGATCCCTTGGAAACACAATGCACGCAGAGACCTCGGGGACGAGGATATTAAAATATTTAAGGTAACTTCCTTATTGCATCACATCTCTGGAAATGTTTCACTTCTGCATGAATGAACCTGCGAAAGTTTGAGAATCAAAAAGGGATCCTAAATCCTCTGACTTCAACTAACAATCTTTTTTTTTTTAAAGTGACATGGCAACACTTTTTGGGAAGTCCATTGACCTCAGGGAAAATATTATTATCTTTTTTAATGTTATTTTTTAAGTTAGCGTATACAAGGTGTGACATTTAAAATAATAGTAGTAAATGTTTTGAAGAAAAACTTGAAAAGTTTGGGCCCTTATGTGTTGACAAATAGCAATTAATACATTTTCTTTCTATGGTATCTTTATGTTAATACCCTTTTAAAGGGATTGTTCACCAAAAAATTTATTTTCTCACCCTCATGCCATTCCAGATGTTAATGATTTTCTTCTGCTGAAAACAATTGAAGATTTTCAGAAGAATATCTTTGTTGGTCAATACAATGCAAGTGAATGGTAGCCAGAACTTTGAAGTTCCAAAAAGTACATAAAGGAAACAAAAGGAATCCATATGACTTCAAGGGAGACGACTCCCTGCCCAGTAGGTGGCGATATGCACGAAGAATGCAAATCGACAAAAACAAAATAATACGAATGTGGAAGTAAATGAGAACGTGTACATTTATAGTAAAAAATTACTTTAATATTAAACCTTTTCTTACATCTATCATATCACTTCTGAAGATATACATTTAACAACTGGAGTCTTAAGAGCCAGTTATACTTCATACGAAATGTAAAAAATGAATGGGCTTAACGTTATTTGGAACTAAATCTGGCCAAAAAGATGGCGTTTTTGCATTCCTTTCGGTGGTTCGTTACAGTTCGCCGGGGCGAACTTTTAGTAAAACTTCTAATCGGCTGCTAAACACCTTCTTACTCCCATTGGTCCACATCATCATCTACTACATTGTTTACTTTTTTCAGTCAATATTCAACCTGAGTTATTAGCGAACTGGTGCAAATGTACCTACATCAAATAGAGGCATTTTCCAAGACCATGTGATGTGATCTTTTTTTGTTTGTTTAATTAGTCTACAAAAGGAATCAACTATACTCAAATACTCTAAATTGTCCATTCACTGATGTGCCATCTGCCAAGAAATCTATTCACACCATTCTTTTGTCTGTATTATGAACATTAACACTTTTATATGCCCAAAGTTGCAATTGTATCAGTGTCATAATACATTTTAATTACAGAGTGTAATTGGCACATATTATGGCCTCGTATAGCATGCTAGTGCATTAGCGTCATACATTTACAATGTAAAAAAGTCAAATTAAACCTGATCTACTGTATATATGTATATTACTTTAAATCATCATTGAGTGGTCAAAATAGCTTTTTTTTTACTGATCCCACATGAATTCTACTTGTAGAATGAGGCATAAAGTCATTGATAACACATCTTAGGTTTTATGTACTGTGCCTTGAAAAAGCCCCTATCCAGATTTCTTATGTTTTGGTTTATATCTCATACTAAATTGTTAAAAAAATTCAAACGAAATCTAACATAAAACAAAGGCAATCTAAGTAAACACAAAATACAGTTTTTAAAATATAATGTTATTTATCGAAGCAGAAAAAGTTATCCAATACCAACTTGGCCTGTGTAAAAAATAATTTGCCCCTTTAGTTAATTAATCCCTAAATCTATGAAAGTACTTCATAATGGGGTTCAGCTGGACTAGACACACCCAGGCCCAATTACTGCCAGGCAGCCCCGTTCAGTCTAATCAACACCTAAATAGAACATTTTCAGCAGCATGAAGTTGGCTAAAAGGTCTCACCCAGTAGCACACTATGCCAAGGTCGAAAGAAATTCCAGAAATTATGAGGAAAAAGGTGATCGAAATACATCAGTCTGGGAAGGTTTTACAAAGCTATTTCAAAGGCTTTGAGACTCCATAGAACCACAGTGAGAGCCATTATCTCCAAATGGAGAGAACTTGGCACAGTTGTGAACCTTCCCCGAAGTGGCCGACCTTCCAAAATTCCTCCAAGAGCACAGCAAGGAAGTCACAAAAAATCCAAGGACAACATCCAAGGAACTACAGGCCTCTCTCGCATCAATAAAGGTCACTGTTCATGACTCCACTATCAGAAAGACACTGGCCAAAAATGCCATCCATGGAAGAGTGGCGAGGTGAAAACCACTGCTAAACCAGAAGAACATTAAGGGTTGTCTGAATTTTGCCAAAACACACCTTGATGATCCTTAAACCTTTTGGGAGAATGTTCTGGGGACTGATGAGACGAAAGTGGAACTGTTTGGAAGACAGGGGTCCCGTTACATCTGGTGTAAATCAAACACAGAATTCCACAAAAAGAACGTCATCTCTACAGTCAAGCATGGTGGTGGTAGTGTGACGGTGTGGCGATGCTTTGTTGCTCATCCTGACATGAACCTCCAGCATGACAATGCCACCAGCCATACTGCTCCTTCTGTGCGTGATTTCCTGCAAGACAGGAATGTCAGTGTTCTGCCATGGCCAGCGAAGAGCCCGTATCTCAACCCCATTGAGCATGTCTGGGGCCTGTTGGATCAGAGGTTGAGGGCTAGGGCCATTCCCCCAAGAAATGTACGGGAATTTGCAAGCGCCTTGGTGGAAGAGTGGGTTAAAATCTCACAGCAAGAACTGGCAAATCTGGAGCAGTCCATGAGGAGGAGATGCACTGCAGTACTGTTACTTTTGTTCAGTTTATGTCTTAGTTGTTGAATCTTTTTATGTTCATACAAATATTTATACATGTTAATTTTGCTGAAACTAAAAGCAATTGATTTTTCTTTTTCAAAAGCAATTTTTTTGCTGAGTTTATATAGTGTCGAATTTCAGCACTTCCAAAATCTGCGATTAATCATGATTAACTACAAATATTAACTACAAATATTATGCAATTTAATCTTGATTAAAAATTTGAATCGACTGACAGCACTACAAAATACACAAAAATAGAAGAAACCAACAAGGGGCATATGGTTTTTCATATCAATTTAGCATCCCCATATTTAAATGTACTTCTAAACGCCTTCCACAGCGTGTGGCGGGTGTCATTTCATGGCTGTTTAGAACAAATTTTTACCCCTGAGCGAAGAACAAAGAATACCTTCTCCGGAAGTATATCGGGCCTTAATGGATTAATTTTATGCTGCCTTTATATACTTTTGGACCTTCAAAGTTCTGGCCACCATTCACTTTCATTGTATGGACCAACATACAATGGATATTCTTCTAAAAATCTTCATTTGTGTTCTGCTGAATACAGAAAATCATACACATCTGGGATGGCATGAGGTAAATGAGAGAACTTTAAATTCTGGGTAAACTATCTCTTTAAGAGTTGATGTATTTGCTGTTGATGTAGGCTACTTGGCTCTGTTACTGCTGCTTGTTGCTTTATTTACACATTGATATCCAAAAGGTTGTAGGTTTAAATCCCATAAGGCATTAAAAACATCAGCCAGACTAATTATTAAATTAGTAGGACCCACTTTAAATTTCTTTAAATATTATGTACTTGTATGTTGTTGCATTGTACTAACCTAACCCTGCATTTAATTATATTTGAGGTACACACTAACCTTACCCTAATCCTAAACATAACCCTACCCCAATCCTTACCCTAAACCCTAACTTCTAACCCTAATCCTACTCCTAAATCTACCCGTACCTCAACCTCAACCTCAGTAGCAGTGAATGTGAATTTTGCAGAACAACATGCAGTTACACAATAAATGCATTGTATTGAATGTTTTTTAATGTTACTACATAGTAGGACCAGGATTGTAATGAATTATTGTATACAACATGGACACTGTATGTAAAATATTATCAAATAATATTTTGCCCTGTTACAGGAATGGGCTGTGGTTAGTGGAAAGATCAATGAACACCCTAATGACAAGGCGAAATGGAAAACAAATTTCCGCTGTGCGCTTCACAGTCTGAAAAACTTCCAGATTGTGCACGACAACTCAAGAGACCCAGATGATCCTCACAAAATCTATCGCATTATCCGCCCTCAGAGTGAGTTAAAGTGCTCAAAAAAACATGCACACTCACGCTTGAAACCAATAAGCTGCACTTGTGAAAATTGGATGATTAGGAAAATCTTAAGCAATGTTTTATTTTTTTCAGATCACCAAGAGACTCTGAGTGTAGAACCAATTCAACAGCAGCCCATATTCATTGATGAGATCTACAGTGCAAATAATTACATATCTCAAGAAATGGAGGTAATGCCCAAATGTATGATTCACTGTAGATACTGTATGTACACTATAAACAAGGAGGCTGTTAAAGAGGTTATTTGTTGAGAGAAGCACAATACTACTATTCTTGCAGTGTATAGTATGCTTAGTCTACTGTTTTACAGCAGTGTTTCCCATTAATTACCTACAATGTGGCGGTCTAATTTGTCCCACCACAGTTTCATAATGAACGGAAAATATTTTGACACATCTCATAATAGCATAATATATCTCTAATGTTGGGTTTTGCGCCCTTGCTTCGGCAAAGCATCTCTTACTCCCAGTCAGTCAGCCTCTGTGGGTGTGACATCACCATTCATATCTATACAACCAATGTGTTTATGATTTAATTACTTCTAGAGCACAAAATTGTTTACAAGAGCACAAAGTCCCATTTAGATCTAGCCTACTAATTTCACTCTTGGAAGTACACCAGATTGATGCATTTAACTTTAAAATGTACAACATTTTCCTACGGAGAACCATGCCCTTGGACCCCCCCTAGAGGGTCCAATGTCCACCCACCACCATCAAATTTTATAACAATATGTATAATGTATAGTATATATACGGATGACTTTGCAAAAATATGCAGTATAAAACAAAGCCTTCTGCATGAAAGACTGTATTCTTCTACAATGCAATACTCTCACCTTGACCTCCCATTTCCTCCAATGAACTGGAAGTAATAACAGCCACAGTCTCTTTCTTGACTCATTATTTGATCAGACTGCTAAAAGGTTAATTAAAACGGAATGCTAAATAATCATATCTATTACCAACAAGATAACTGGACGCCGCTCGCATGCAATGTAATGAGGTCATATGACAATGCATTTTCCTGCTCACTGAAATGTTTATCATTACATACTGTAATCTCTACAGTTTCCCTTGCTATTTATCAATAATAGTATGCAGTATACAGTGTATACTGTGCAGTATTATTCAGTAAGTAATAAGCTATTCCATTCCAAACATAGCAAGATTAATGATAATAATTTTTGGATTTAATGTGATCTGTATAGTTAAGATAGATCAGTTTTTTTTTGTAATGGCATATACTGTAGACAACATACAATATTAATTAATGCGTAAGAAATTATACATATTTTTATATGTGAATAAAATGTGCCATTTTCTTATGTCTGTAACAGCAGGACTTGCTCAACCAGATGGATACTATGGATCTAAATCAACAATCAGGTATAATATTTATTTTGCTAGCACAACATGGTGTTGCCAAGTGAGGTTGATTGCATTTCCAATAAATGGATCATTTTCTACTTCATAGAGACCCAACAATGGGATACCTACTCCCAACAAAACATACAGACCACTCCAACCAACTACTTTGACACACCCTACTCCAATTGCATGCAGAATAACACGCCTCCTCCAGTCCAGCAACCCTACACTACAGGTAACTCCACAAGCTCTGTTGACCCACTTCATAACTAATCGATCTGTGATGTATAGCCAGCTGGTCATTATTGCGAAATCAACAAAGACAGGGTGATCAGTACTCTGGCGCAAAGGGAAGGGGTCTTGTATTATCCTTAAAACCGGGATCTTCAGCCTTTTTCATGTGATGGATAAAGAGACCGAGCAGGGACCCCCAGATACCCCCAGGCCTATAACGAGCATATAGTACCATATTAATGTATTATATGCTGTGTTATGATGCTTCCATTGAAATTATCATTACTCTTGTACATTACATTGAACTTTCCCAGAGAATATTTAGCCCGAAGCACTTCTATTAAAATGAATGGGAGAATCTGGAACACCCAATATGGTGGGTATAAAAAGGGAAGTCCCGCCTTTCAGGTAAAATACCAATCACCTATTAGATAGAGATATCCCGTCACTCAGCTCAAGAACATGCATGCGCATATACTGGAGCAGCCTGACAATTATCGTTTTTTGAGTTATCTGAGCTTAAGAAGCACAATTAGTTTGAAGTATGTTATTCGCTTGTAATCTTGACCAACTGTTTTGGAGATTTCTGTCTTTCCTCATTTAAGTAGATAGGAGCTGTCCTTTTATATTGCTTGTTGACATAGTTGCAATGGAAGCATTCCCAAGATGGCCGCCAAGTGGACTGATATGGCTTAAAAGAGACTTTGACATTACTTGCAATTTAATTTACTTACAACACCAGTTAATTAAGGCGGGACATTGAAACATTTAGCTGAACATTATCTTCTTAATTTCAGCTTAGGTTGTAAAGTAAACATATGTTTTTTATTATTAATAATATTTTCTCAAAAATTACTCCCCTGCAGTATGACCAGCTACATGGCCACTTAGTTCCTAATAAAATAAATATTTTAACATTGGTATAGTTAATAAAATAAAACTATTTTGTTATCTTGCTTGAAGATTTGCTTAATTCTTCCTATATGAAAACTAACTCAAGTAGTTGTTTTCTATGGACTATCTTACATATTATGCTATAATGTATTTTAAGTTCTATCTCGCTTTTTGCTCTGTCGCTTTTTGGTATGTTTGTTCTTCTGAGCGACATTTTTATCTTCTTTCTTCCCTAAAAATCTCCACTTCACATCCACATTCTTCTTATTTGTACATATTGCAACCTACTGTGAAAGGAGGAGAATTTATAGTAAAAAATGGCTTGATCTGTTTCTCACCCACACCTATTATATCGCTCTGGAAGACATGCATTGAAAGGACCTAAAGAGCTGGAATATTCTTCTAAAAATCTTTGTTTGTGTTCTGCAGAGGAAAGAAAGTCATACACATCTGGGATGGCACTAGAGTGAGTAAATGATGAGAGAATTTGCATTTTTGGGTGAACTATCCCTTTAAAGGAACAGTTCTCCTCAAAAAGGAAAATTCTGTCATAATGTACTCATTCCACTAAAACCCATATGGCTTTCCTTCTTATGCAGAACACAAACAGATGTTTTTATCCCCTTTTCTCCCAATTTGAAATGCCCAACTCCCACTACTTAGTAGGTCCTCCTGTTGGCGCGGTTACTCGCCTCAATCCAGGTTGTGGAGGACAAGTCTCGGTTGCCTCCACTTCTGAGACCGTCAATCCATGCATCTTATCACCTGGCTCATTGTGCATGACGCTGCGGAGACTCACAGCATGTGGAGGCTCATGCTACTATCTACGCACGCCTTACCACATGCCCCATTGAGAGTGAGAACCACTAATCGCGACCACGAGGAGGTTACCCCGTGTGACTCTACTCCCCTTAGCAACTGGGCCAATTTGTTTGGTTAGGAGACCTGGCTGGAGTCACACAGCACAGCCTGGATTTGAACTCACAACTCCAGTGGTGGTAGTCTACCTTGAGCTACCCAGGCCCCCCCCCCCAAACAGAGATGTTTTAATGAATATTGCAGAGCATCTTCTCATCATCAGTGCATAATGCCTCGTTTGAAAGCTAATAAAAGTGTAATAAAAGTAATCCATGTAGCTTGTGCATCATATTCCAAGTCTTGTGAAGGCCTACAATAGGTTTTGGTGAGAAATTAAGTGAAATTTAAGTAATCTTTCTCTATGAACGCTATGAGAGAAGTTCACAGTGGCACACAAGAACTGAAACATAATGTTGTACAATGTGTTATATTTTCTTTAGTGCACGCAGAGAACCCCCCTTCCATCTATGACCTGGAGATCTCAATCAGCTACAGAAGAACGGAAGTTTTGAAAACCCGCCTGTGTTCATCACTGGTTCAGTTTTACTACCAGTGTGACCCATCTGAGCTAAGAGGCACACCCATTCGCTTCCCGAACACCGAGTGTCTAATTGACCTCAAACAAGTCCAATACACTAAACGCATTCTAGAAAGTATCCAGAGAGGTCTGCAACTGGAAATAAGCCAGTATGGCATATATGGCTTCCGTCAGGACAAGTGTAACGTGTTTGTCAGCACCAGCGATCCCAACAAGATCCAGAACCCAGAGCCCAAAAAACTGCATCAGAACTTCAGGGAGCAACTCCTGAGCTTTGAAAAGTACATAAAAGGTATGAACTATGCGATGTTTACTAAACAATCTCAACATGTACTTTAAAGGAACATTCCACATTAATTACTTGATAATAACTCAATGGATAGTATCTGTAGTAAAGTACCACAAAAGTTGTACATTTTGACTCCTCACTTAGTTTGTTATAAAATTCAATGTAGCAATGCATTTACAATGGAAGTTAATGGGGCAAGCAAACAACACAGCAAATAAGCATTTAAAATATGCTATTTATATTTGATAAAGGTCCATATTCTGATTAAGCCTATAAATGTAACTGCATAATCCGAATAAGCAAAGGTATGCACTTTTCCTGCTATTGTCTTCTGGAAATGCTCACTCTTGCCATTTATCTCACTAATTTTAGACAGTCCTTTTAATCAAGCCATTAAAGGAATATTCTGGGTTCAGCAAAAGTTCATCTCAATCAACAGCATTTGTGGCATAATGTTAATCACTACAAAAATTTATTTGGACTCGTCCCTCCTTTTTATTTAAAAAAAAAAAAAAGAAAAAATCTGTGGGTTATAGATGCACTTACAATGGAAGTCAATGGGGTTAAAATAGTCACAGTTTCAAAGGCATAGCCACAAGACATGAACAATATGTGTGTTAACATGATAAAAAATTGGCCCCCATTCACATTCATTGTAAGTGCCTCACTGTAACATTAGTTTTTGCTTTTTTTAAGAAAAGGAGGGAAGAGTAAAATTAATTTTTGTGGTTAGCAACATTCACAAATCCTGTCGATTGAGCTTAACTTGTATTGGACCTGGACTGTTCCTTAAATGTTCATTATTTTCTTTACAATAACAAAAGATCACATTGAATTGCAAAATGTAGGTCATGAGCCGCTTATACACTCACCTAAAGGATTATTAGGAACACCTGTTCAATTTCTCATTAATGCAATTATCTAATCAACCAATCAGTTGCTTCAATGCATTTAGGGGTGTGGTCCTGGTCAAGACAATCTCCTGAACTCCAAACTGAATGTCAGAATGGGAAAGAAAGGTGATTTAAGCAATTTTGAGCGTGGCATGGTTGTTTGTGCCAGACGGGCCGGTCTGAGTATTTCACAATCTGCTCAGTTACTGGGATTTTCATGCACAACCATTTCTAGGGTTTACAAAGAATGGTGTGAAAAGGGAAAAACATCCAGTATGCGGCGGTCCTGTGGGCGAAAATGCCTTGTTGATGCTAGAGGTCAGAGGAGAATGGGCCGACTGATTCAAGCTGATAGAAGAGCAACTTTGCCTGAAATAACCACTCGTTACAACCGAGGTATGCAGCAAAGCATTTGTGAAGCCACAACACGCACAACCTTGAGGCGGATGGGCTACAACAGCAGAAGACCCCACCGGGTACCACTCATCTCCACTACAAATAGGAAAAAGAGGCTACAATTTGCAAGAGCTCACCAAAATTGGACAGTTGAAGACTGGAAAAATGTTGCCTGGTCTGATGAGTCTCGATTTCTGTTGAGACATTCAGATGGTAGAGTCAGACTTTGGCATAAACAGAATGAGAACATGGATCCATCATGCCTTGTTACCACTGTGCAGGCTGGTGGTGGTGGTGTAATGGTGTGGGGGATGTTTTCTTGGCACACTTTAGGCTCCTTAGTGCCAATTGGGCATCGTTTAAATGCCACGGCCTACCTGAGCATTGTTTCTGACCATGTCCATCCCTTTATGGCCACCATGTACCCATCCTCTGATGGTTACTTCCAGCAGGATAATGCACCATGTCACAAAGCTCGAATCATTTCAAATTGGTTTCTTGAACATGACAATGAGTTCACTGTACTAAAATGGCCCCCACAGTCACCAGATCTCAACCCAATAGAGCATCTTTGGGATGTGATGGAACGGGAGCTTCGTGCCCTGGATGTGCATCCCACAAATCTCCATCAACTGCAAGATGCTATCCTATCAATATGGGCCAACATTTCTAAAGAATGCTTTCAACACCTTGTTGAATCAATGCCACGTAGAATTAAGGCAGTTCTGAAGGCGAAAGGGGGTCAAACACAGTATTAGTATGGTGTTCCTAATAATCCTTTAGGTGAGTGTAGATATTAGCTAGGGTGTAAAAAGTACTCCGAAATTATACTTGAGTGAAAGTATGGATACTGAGTGAAGAATTTACTCAATTAAAAGTCCTAGTATCTAGCCAAAAACATACTTGATCACATAGATTGTACTTTAATATTAAAAAAGTAAAACCTTTTTTCCTAGCTAGAATGAAATCAAGACAGAAGTTTGTATGAGAGATGATGTTATTAAATTCGATTGATTTATTAAGTGGACAGTCTCTGATTACTGTCATATTTCTCCCCCAGTGGCATTCACAACCTGGTCAACAATTTTTAACCCATTCACACATGTGATAAGTGCCATTTCAGCCTACGAGGAGCATTACTACAAACAACAATGCATAATGAGTCTGTAGTTTGCTTTGCTTTTGAAATTTTTTTTGATTTTCAATCTTTATCGGGTCGCAGTAATCAGTGTTGGGTAATCTGATTACAGAGTAATTAAAAACTGTAATCGAATTACTGTTAGCCAAAAAAGTAGTTCAACTTTTGACATTTAAAATTCTAGTCATTAAATTACTGACTTTCAATGAAGTTAATTATGTTTTAAGTACAGTACTTGGGTTACACATTTCTAAAATAGAATTCATGTAGAATTTAAAACATTGACGTACCTGTTTGTGATTCTTTGACCGCTGAAGGGTGTACACCTCCTGACATGTCACTGTAAGAGAGAAACTTGTATAATTTTCATGCAACAATGAACGAGAAGGAAATATAGACTTTATTTTGAATTTGTTCAGCAAAAAAACAAACTTTTCTGTGAAGTGTTTTAGAAAGTAACTCGATAGTAAAGTAGTAATGTGATTACTTTCTCGATGAAGTAATCTGCAGATTAATCCAATTACAATTTTGAGAAGTGTTCAGAAATGTGTAGCGGTTCAAGAGCCCGCGTGCAAAAAGAGACCATCAGAAACTGATGCGATCAATAAAAACGTGAGATTATTCTGCCCTCTAAGTCTGTGAACATCTAGTTTGCTCAGTTTTCAGAGGACGAGCTAAAACAGTGATGCTTTTTGCATGTTTATGAGATTGAGAGAAATGCCATATTTAAAGCGAACTTATGGATGTAAACATGTAAAGTGCAAGTAAATGTACTGACTGTGGCTTAATGTGCCGGGACGATTACATTAGGGCAGTGCATGTTTCCCAGCAGCCTCTAATTTGAATGTCAACATTTGTTTCAGATCTAAAGGATTTCAAAGAGAACAAACGTGGGTCTCCAGATTATACCATCTATCTGTGCTTTGGGGAGAAACTCCCTGATGGAAAGCCTTTGGAGAAAAAACTTATTGTTGTCAAAGTAAATAACACAAATATACAATATTTCAAAAGCTGATTAATTGTGTTGATTGTGTTCAAGTGCTGTAACTTGTCTGTTTTCCACTTTGGACAGGTTGTACCTCTGATATGCCGTGAACTTCACGAAAGAGCTCAAATGGAGGGAGCGTCTTCTCTTCTAAATGACAACGTTAGCTTACAAATCTCCCACAACAGCCTTTTTGAACTTATAAATTCTTTGGGTCTGCCTTCAATGGACTAAACTAACTAGTCATTTGACATTCCTTTTTTATCTTTAGACATAGAAACACATTCATATTGTTACTGATCTTTCCATTGGTAATTTACAAGGGGCATTCTTAGGTGATTTTCATAGGGGCTTGTTTGGTTTGCTATGGAATGTTATTTTAACTTTATGAAACTATATTGTTCAAATTATCATAAATGTAGTGTATTAACTACATTTTTCTGATGAGGGCTGAGACCTCATTTTCATATCCTGTCTTCTAGTGAAGAGTCTTTTACACTTTGCCCAAAGGGCTGCATTTTCAGTGCTTCTAGTCTATAGCCTCCTCTATGAATGAGATGTCTATTAAGTTTGGTGTCATATTATGACATTAAATGAACTTATTTTAAAACTAGTGGTTGACTGATAAGGTTTTTTTCTTATTGGCTGACACGATGTATGATACTCTTCAAAAACATGATCATATCACTCCAGTTCTAGCTTCTCTTCATTGGCTACCGGTCTTTTTTTAGAATTCAAGATTTTGCTGCTTGTTTTTAAAGCTCATAATTGACAAGCCCCATCTTATGTCTGACCTTATTTACTTGCATTCATCTCTTAAGTCTCTCGGGTCTGCCAATAAAGCTGTCCTTTATATCCCACGGTCACGTCTTAAATAAAAATTGGACAGACTTTGCAGTTGCTGCTCCACGCTTTTGGAATCAATTGCCACCTGACATTGAAAGAGAGATTGAAGGAGCACACAATCTAGACGTGACACTTTTTTCTCTCTTTGGCCTTCCCTGGCTGTTAACTTATTTTATTGTATTTTATAATTGTTTTTTGTACAGACCTTTGGTCAGTGTAAGCTGCATTTAAATGTGCTTTATAAATAAAATGTACTTTAGGTGGTATAAACAAAATCTGATCAGAGAAAAAAATATATATCACAATCACATGTTAAAGATTACACAATTATTTTCCATTTGACAGATTTGTTTTGAAATGTATAATCTTACAAATTGATTACGGAGTATCAGCACATCATACCACTTTAAAGAAAATATTCCAAATGAAATGTATGTTTTTATTAAATAAAGTATTTAATAAAATTATTTACAAACAGCAAAGTGGATCCTCCAATTCACATCAAACAATATGCATGTGACACATTTGATGCCATCAATTTCACATAAGACAAATTTCTCTTTCCGGTCAAAGAAAAAGCATTAATCTGGTGCACTACGTCACAGGAAAACAGGCGACGCATTTAGTACGCCTCACTGTGAGATGCACCCATAGTTAAACAAGTCAAATGATTTTCAAAAACATTACAATCCACATTAAAAAAAAATGTAAATGTCATAATTAGTGGAAAACCTTCTGAATTACACTTTTCAACCAACATTTTACCTTTATCTTTTTTTCATTAAATCATTAGTAAGGCATAAAAGGAAAAAAAATAGTCATACATTTAAGAAGCATCTCCATTTAAGGCAAACCATAAAAAGTCAACAAGGGGTTTGCTGTTCAGAGGAGGCCACAATAAATGTCTCTGCCCATTTTGATGGTTCATTTTTATTTTTAGGTATTCATATATGTGTCTGAATTCAAAGATTCCAAGAACAGAAAACAATGTCAAGAATCTGGAATACGAGTTGGCAAACACATTCAGTTGACCGAATTGAGGAAATCTGCTATACACTTCAGTACAGCTTAAATATACATGTTCATGTTCTTCATGTGAACAGAAAGGTACATTACAGTTGTTCAAGTGTTATGGGACAACTATTTATTTTACATAACCTTATCAAATTAAGCCATTAGAGGAGAGTTAGGGCTACAGCATATTTTCTTGTTTTCTCAAGCTAGTAAATTAAAATATTTCCAAGAACTCAAGTACACTGCATTGATTCTGAAGACAAGAACTCCTCATGATAGTTTTAACATGAAATCTCGATTCAAATGAATATTTTTTTCTGTGATATCACCATGTCACATATGTTTTTATGATTGATTCATGTACAACCCTGCTGTTGTACAACAGTGCACTGACACACTACAGATTTTTCTCAAATCAATGCGCATATTATCATATAACATTACATTCTCTCATTATTCATTGAAAATAATCATAATAAAAAAAATGTCTTACAACTTTAATGTCAATATTCATTATGTTCTCCAGGTGGACCATTCTAGGTGAAACTTAACAATCTCTGGATTCAAGACAAAGATGCATATCACAAAATCTAAAACAGCACCGGTAACTGCTTATTTAAAGGATTTTAAGGAATGTTCCAGGTTCAACAGAAATTACATTTTTTGTTTGTTCATACAAATTTTAATTAAGTCCAAATTATTTTCGGAGTTAAGAGTTAAACATGCATTGAAACCAGAACAATCCTTCAAAACCCACACATTCAAAAGAAGTGTTATTACAGCTGTTGCGTTATAGCGAGGAAACGGCCTGTCTGGCAACTCGCACGATTTGTTGGATCGAAGTTTAAAATATCAGAACTCAACATCCAAATGAAGACTGGTTTTTTAACAATGGCAAATGTATAGATTTTCACCAGAACCTCTATTTGAGACACACACAGATAATTTCTTTACAACTGATCTTCACAATCAAAAGAAAACATACACAATCAAAAGACAGGTTAATTTGAAAACTGATAACAAGACTTTAGAGCCCTTAGTTTCCCTTTTCGATGTAGAAATATACATTTTAAAAACAAATCTAAAGCTATCCAGTTCATTGCTAAATATGTTGTCTGAATAGTGTGTGACCCTTGGCCTCACTCTGAAGTTTGGACGTCTTTCGGGCCATCTGTAGGTTGGCTTTGCCCCGTTTCCTCTTTCCTGTGTTTCCTTGCATGTTTATACTTATCCACGTAGGCTTTGACCAGGTTAGCTACCTTCACTGGGTTGATCTCACCACTCTTGCTATGACACACCTTGTAAACACAGAAAACAAGACAAGTGTTTATAGTCATGTAGCAACATAACTATTGTTCATCGTTAAACAAAACAGTACCCGAATATCAAATTATATACAAAGGTTAAAGAGGCATTGCGGAAACCTACTAACAGGTGTCTGGGTTTTCACATGCATATGAAGAAGTGGTTATAAAAAGCAACAATGACCACATTTACCTACACACTAATATTCCTTTAATAACCCTTTAAGCTCAGATGGGCCAGAACATAACATATCACATAAAACTACTTAAAGAGGAGGTGATTATCTTTAAAATGAGCCCACACACAGCTTAATCAGATGCATAGGTCATTAGATAATCCACACGAAACACAATGTGCACATAATGTGCTATCTGGCTAAAAACACATTAGCCTTCCTGGATCAGATGACTTAATTAGCAATAATGTAGTATTTACTGCGCTGGTACAGCGTCATGGAATGCTAAACCAATCGTATTAGGATTCAGATCGCTGCAACCAGACATTGTCATCCAAATATGGGCACAGAGGATCATTCACTCTAATTACATATGGCCACCAGGAGATGGCGCCAAGTACATGACACAGACTCAATGATGGCTCAAATGACACAGAATGGAACTGAATGAGATCTTGTTCCTCAAGCCTGCATACTTTTGAGAGACAGAATACTTAAGTTGTTGTTGTATTTGCATGTGTAATAAGTTCTTATGTCTAATTACTATGTTTTTGTTTGTTTGGAGACGTTTTTGGACACTACAAGAATTTTTTTTGTAATGCTATAACTTTTGATTACTTTGTCGTTTCAACACAAAATTGATACTCGTGTACAGGTGACATGATTGAGCACAAAACAATAGCAGTTTTTTGATGCTACCTTATTTCCACCCACCAAGATATTTCATGTCAAATCAGAAAAATACGTGAAAAAGTTCACAGTGGTTTCTTAGGCCTAGTCTCAGAATTTATAATAATCTATGTAATTAAAAAATTTGAGAAGTTTTCAAAAAAATTATACCGAACACTTATTTTATTATTATTTAGTTTTTGTCAAGTTATAAGCCTTTAATTCTGGGTATGCCACTGAAACAGGAAATCTAAAAACACCTTCAGAGCTTAAAGGGTTAATCAGAATAAGGCAATATTTGGTTTGGTAATACGCCATGTAAACACCTTAAACCAATTGGCCAATTCCTTTTAAGCTAATTTTCTAGCTTTTTATTTCCACTACTGCCTGTATTAATTAGAATTTTGTGGATTGTAAACACCTTAATCGGAATATCCACCATATCTGCTTCATTTGTATATGTGCACGTCTAAGCAAAGGTCATTCTGGGTAATACACAATTTGAGTGAAGAGGAGACTTTTACAAACAGTCTTGGTCTATATTTGTATTATCATTACCTATATTTTGCAATTCATCACTTCTGTGAGTTTTTATTAAGGACATGAATGAGAATTAACGAGTTGATCAATTATCGTCCAAGATATCTTAAAATGCAGCATATTTCCAGTATTTCCAGAAAAAGAATAGTCTTGTTTTATTCAGAATATGCTGATTAGACGTATACAGAAATATTCCAATAGCTGTAAAGTTTATAAAGAAAAATATTAGTAAAACAGAAATAATACAAAATAGATATATTACATGCTCCAAAAATATGTTTCTTCAATAGCTTGAGTGTCTTATTTCCAATTTCAAGAAACCATAATATTGGCTTAATCTGGTTATGGCAATCAGGTTTACATGACACATATATAACTGGAATATGACCAAATTATGATTAATATCAGAGAAGTCTTCTGCATGTAAACAGTCAATAGAAGGACTCTCAGATGTTACAAACTCACCTTCTGAACAGCCTTACGCAAGATCTCCTTGTACTCTTCCTTAGTAATATCTCTTTTCTGGTAGTAGGGCTTTATGGCCAGTTTGACCTCTTCTATTGCTCGCTCTTGCATGTGAAGTTTCTTCATGTACTACAGAAAGGCAAAAATGATCAATGATAAGTTAATGACTTTAAAACAGTGTCAAAAATACTTTTTTTGTAATATTGTGATTCATCTCTGAGCTGGTTGGTTTGGTTAATGGCTTGGAATGCTTACATTTGCAATTTTTTTTTTTAAATGCCTATGGAGATAATGAAACTTTCAAAATACTTTTAGAACTCAGCTAAAAAAAAGGTGGTCACTGTTGAGCTCTTTACTGAAAACAATATCTTTATACACAATTTACAATCATTTTAATCAAACTACATAATGATGACACTTAACACCATAGATATTACGGTTTCATTTCCATTAATACATGGTTTTCTGTAAAGCTGCTTTGAAATGTGAAAAAAAAAACGCTATACAAACAAAAATGACTTGACTAGACTAGACAACCCATTGAGGTCACAAAGCCAATGCAATGTAACCAAATATGAATCACTGATATAAAAACAAATTGCACAATAGAACATGTTTTCAAACCACTGCTTAACAGATTCAAGGAATTTGCTCTCAATTTTGAGCATATTGTGCATATATCTCTTTGGCTCACCTTTTCTTTCTGATTGGGGTCCTGTACAACTTCTTCCTTGTGTGATTTTGGTCTGCTAGAGTCTTGAGATGGAGGGCTTGAGACAGTTGCTGAGAGTTTTGATTCAGCCTGAGTTGAAGCTTGATCCTTTAATATGAAATAGAGGTATTACTGGTATTATTGCAATTAAAAAGGATAGTTAACCCAAAAATGACAATTCTGTCACCATTCAGACTCAGCATTCACCTTCAATGCATCATATTGCATTTTTACATTTTACATGACATTAGATGATGGCTTTAATATGTCTGTTAAGCTTCGCATTAATCAATGCAAACTGTTGTGGACATACACATGCAGACATATTGTAAAAATCTAGAGAAACTGTTTGTCAGGGAAACACCTTGTGAAATTGAGATACAATTTCCCAGCGCAACGTTTACATTCGTTTCTTCTGAAGTGAGACCTTATCTGCCTGCTTTCTGTTTCAGTCACATGGCTACAGTAAGAATTGCATAAGCATTGTTTTCATGTCCTTGAATAACCAGATTTGAAAAAGGTGCAAGAAAATGGTGAGTTAACGACACCCACTGATTACATCAAGCAACTACACAATATGCGCATGCAATGGCCTTTTTGCAAGATCAAATAAATGTATGGATAACAGTGGAGCAATTGAGGTTTGACATTCTCAGATTCCTTTATTTAGTCGATGCAACAGTTGGAGTTGCAAAAGAAAACATATCAAAACTTTTGAAACACTTGAATGAACTGTTTCTCATGATCTTAAAATCTTTTGATCTGAAGGTGTATGCTAAATGTTTGAAATTATTTTTGTAGACAAAAATAAAATTGTGCCAACATATTTAATTATAAATCTAAAATATATATATATATAAAAAAAGTTTTGAAATTGATGACTTGGACCAAATAATAAAGAAAAGCAGCCAATAAGTGCCCAACATAGATGGGAACTCCTTCAATACAGTTTAAAAAGCATCCCATGGTAATACCTCGAAGTTGGTTGAGAAAATGTCAAGAGTACATTTATGCAAAATATAGGCAAAGGGTGACTACTTTGAAGATGCTAAACTATTTGAAGATGCTAAACTACAACACAGTTTTGATTTATTTTGTATTTTGTTTATTCAAAACATAATTCCTATAGTTTCATTTATGTTATTCCATAGTTTTGATGACTTAAGTATTATTCAAACACTTTTGACCATTAGTGTATGTAAACTGCAGGAGATTCTTGAATAAATACCCAGGTAGAAAGAGTCTGTACCTGACTGAAGGTATGTGGGTTGGTGGTAGATCTTCGTGACCCCTCCTTTTTGAGTTTCAATTTAAAGAGCGCAAGTTCTATAAGAGGAAAAACATTAAAACTATTTTAAAATGTATACATTTCCTGGCATCTTTTAAACGCAGTTCAAAATGTTGTCCTGTGCTGAGTCAAGAAATGTAGCCTGTTCACTAATTTCTATCATGTAGGAAGGCAGGGGAAGAATCATTTTTATTCAAGAAGAAAGCCATACCTGATCAGTAATATTCATTAGGAAAGTGCTACCTGCTTGGTCAGAGAAACTGTAACGAAAGCCCTAAAATTAACCATAACCAACCATGAGTCTTCGCGAGTCTTCCCCCTGCCATCCTACATTTCAGAAAACAGCAGCCTGTTCACACCAATTCTGATGTGACAAAAGGTGACACAAAGTATCAAAGTATAAAATATTCATACACAATTTTGCACAACAAAACTTTTTGCCTCAAGCCTATATGGCATTGAGCTTTATACAACAATCAAAAATTTTCATTGAAAATGTAATTGTGTCATTTGAAAATCTTGCATGTTTCTAATGCTTGAAATTGGGATGGTGTGAACAGGATGCAAAAACATTTTGCGGGAAGTGTGAAATAGTTACTCACTGCTTAATTTTTCAGTCTGGGGCTCCTCTGGTTCCTGCAAATTCCAAGTAACTCGCTTTCCTTGTAACTTAGACTTAGCACCAACTACGACTGTTTCCGTTGTTTTATCCCCCGATGGAGCCTCTTCGACTGCAGGCTTGGGGTCAACAACATCTGTTGAGTCGGCCACGGAGCTCTCACTCATTTCCTTTTTTATGAAGTCCAAGTTGTCGATAAGGTAATCAACACTGATATCTTCATCTGAGGAATAATCATGTTCTTTTTTATTTGGGCCTGGCAATTGGACAGGTGCCATCTCCATCTCCTCCATCTCCTGAGTTATACCAGGTGACTGGTATAACTCAGCAGTTACCATTTTAGAGTTCTCAGACTCTACATCAGGTTTATTCAAATTGATGACAAGAGGGTTGTCACTGCAGCATGGCAAATCATCTTCATCAGGCCATATTTGTTCAATTTTTATCTTTTTTGGTTCAACAACTATTTCCTTTGCTTTAATTTCCTCATCCTGAAAGCAAACTTGGCTCTGTTCTAAACCAGCACAGTCCAACTCCTTTTCATTCTGTTCAGGTGATTCATTGAAGATATCTAAAGAAATCGTTTCCTTCTTCATGTCTTTAACACCATCTAATTCGCCACATAAGTTGAAGCAGAGTTCCTCTTTTTTTATATCTTTCAACTCCTTGACTGCACCCACAGGCCATGGATCCTCTTGTTTAATCTCTTTGGGCTTAAATGTGTAAGGCTCATTTGATATGTCAAGAGAATTAACTTCCTTGCTTTCTTTAAGTGTTCTGGTCAGATCGCAATGGCTTGATGACTCAAGAACATGAGTTGTGATCTCAATTGACTGCATCTCTTGTTTAACCAATGGCAATGAAACAGTCTCGGCTTCATGTCTTCCATCTTTTTCTGTTTTCAAAGGGGTTGATGTCTTGTTTGCACTTAGAGCAGGCTCATTTAATTCAGCAGACGTAAGCTCGGCAGTCTTACGGGAGGTTTTTTCCGTACGCAGAGAGCTCTCCAATCGAGCCTCTCTCCTTTGTCTGTCTCTAGATGTTGACCGTGATCTTGACTTCTGCCTCTTTGATCTCATCTCACCTTGATCCTTCGATACCTTCCTCCTTTCTCTGGATCTGGATCTAGAAAATGAGCGAGAAGGAGAACGCCTTTTTTCTTTCGATCTCTTCCTTTGTCTTTCTCTCCCTCTGTTGTCATTCTTTTCACCACCTGTTCTTTTCCCACTTGTCTTCCTCTCTCTACTACTCGAACTAGAGGAGCACCTCTCTCTCGAGCGTGGATGTCTCCGCTCCTTCAATCTTGAATGAGTGTGCTGTCTCTCTTCTGAACGGGATCCCTGCCGGTCCCTGGACCTTGAGCGAGACCTCTTCTTATCTTTCGATCTTGATTGTTTCTTTTTGTGCAAGTCTTTAGGTGGAGGACTTTGGGAATTGGATGGTGAACGCTTCCTAGGCTTAGATTGGGACTGATGAGGTCTTTCCTCTTTCACCTTTGTCCTGTCAGTAGTATTAAAATAACCACTGGAAGAGGGTAGCTCTTTACTTACCCCGTTACCTTTGGAAGCTTGTTGTAGATACGCAAAAGACTCCACGAGAGACTTTGATTGGGGCCTGACAGGTGGAGGTCCAGCCTCAGGTTCAGACTTCACCTCCATCTTAATGTTCTTATCATTGCATGACAAGCTTGATCCGGAGGTTTCCTGAGTTTTCTGAGACAGGCTTTCAGGAGTTCCACCATGTTCAATTTCTATCCTTGCTTCGCTTCTACTAGAACCCACAGCCAGATTTGAGGGTATCTGAAGTGGGACTGCATCTGAATTATGCTCTTTCTGTGGGCACAATTTGTCCCACAATGAGTCTGGTTCTGTTTTAACTTCTGCAGACATTTCAGATCCTCTCTCTGTATCTGATAAATCTACATCCATAGGCTCGGATTTTATATCATGGCAGGCATCCTCATTAGCTTCAACTTGCACTCTTGAGTCAGTATTTTGTGTGCTAAGATCAGGACCCTCATTTTCTGGTTCATTATCAGAGGAATCAGATCCTGTAGGGTTAAAGGGGTCATAGACCTCACTCTTGACCTCTTTAGCTTGAGGTTTTAAAGACAACAGCAACCGTTTACTCTTATTATTCCTCTTTATGAATTCCTCATCCTTCGCAGGCATTGTCCCTCCTGATGCAGGAAGTCGCCGAGCATGCCACGGGTTTCCACTAGAGCTTATGCGAAAACTGACAGAAGAGGAAGATGGTTGTGAGTGTGAAGAAGCTCCAAAGGATGATGTAGTAGAAGTGAAAGAGCTCGAAAATGTGGAGGAAACACCAGTTCTTTCTGGTCTTTGCCTCTGAGCATCCATTGCTCTGCTTTGTTGACTCGTACTTGTCCCTTGCTGGTCAACGGTATGTTGCCTCCCTGAATTGCCTGCTAAACTGGTCACGGAAGACTCAGGCAAACTACTGCTACTGTTTACACTGGAGGTACACTCCCTTTTAATTTTTGGTATTCTTGGCAATACAGAAACATCCACCCATACAGGCTTGGGAGGGGGCTTTTTGATGGGTGGCTGTCTGGCAGTACTGCCCTTGTCTTGATGGTGGGAGTCAGAAGGGCTGTTTGACATCCTTGAGATAGGTTGACCTCTAATCTCATTGGTGTTCAAGTGACCATTTACAGGTCTTGGTGGATTTAAGGCAATTGGTCTATGAGGAGCCCCCGGATACAACTGGGGATGTCCCATGGGAGATGGATGAGAGCAGGGAAGAGGTGAAGAGTGTATAGGTGGACAAGGAGATGTGGGATTCTGTAGTGTGGGACAGGAACCAGAGGAACTATGTGCTGATGGGGACCTCCTCAAGGGGCTGGAAGAAGGTTCAGCCTGTCCAGTGGGATGGATAAGACTTGTTTCTGAGTTTGGGGTGATTTCTGTTTCCCCTGAGCCTGAACCTTCAGAGATACTGCTCCTTGGCAAGGAAAGGCACACTGCAATTCCAAGGAATGAACAAACAATTGATTATATTTGTGTTTTTTTGTAACAACAAAAATAAACAAACAAGTGTCACATCATTGCATTAATACCTATTAAAACATTACTTTTCATGAAAAGAGAAATGCATTGAATTTTGTCTTTGTCTTGCAGACCAGTGGCACTATGCTTGGCTTGCAGGTTTTCAAAACATTTGCTTTTTTTTTTTTACTTGCCATGTTTGTGTCCCCGCATACAGTAGAAGTCAGAAATGTACTACTTAGGTTGAAGTCATTAAAACAAATTTTTTTAGCCACTCCACAGATTTCATATTAGCAAACTATAGCTTTGGCAAGTCGTGTAGGACATCTACTTTGTGCATGACATGAGTAATTATTCCAACAATTGTTTGCAGACAGATTCTTTCACTTTTAATTGACCATCACATTTCCAGTGGGACAGAATTTTACATTCACAAAGTTAACTGTGCCTTTAAGCAGCTTGGAAAATTCCAGAAAATTATGTCAAGCCTTTAGGCAATTAGCCAATTAGCTTCTGATAGGCTAATTGGAGTCAATCAGAGGTGTATCTGTGGATGTATTTTAAGGCCTACATTCAACCTCAGTGCCTCTTCGCTTGACATCATTGGAAAATCTAAATATATTAGCCAAGACCTCAGAAAAACAATTGTGGACCTCCACAAGTATGGTTCATCCATCCCTAATTTCCAAACACCTGAAGGTACCACGTTCATATTCAAACAATAGTACGTAAGTATAAACACCATAGGACCACATAGCCATCATACCACTCAGGAAGAGATGCATTCTGTCTCCTAGAGATGAACGTAGTTTGGTGTGAAAAGTGCAAATCAATCCCAGAACAACAACAAAGGACCTTGTGAAGCTGCTGGAGGAAACAGGTAGACAAGTATCTATATCCACAGTAAAACAAGTCCTATATCAACATAACTTGAAAGGCTGCTCAGCAAGAAAGAAGCCAATGCTCCAAAACCGCCATAAAAAGCCAGACTACAGTTTGCAAGTGCACATGGGGACAAAGATCTTTTTGGAGAAATTTCCTCTGGTCTAATGAAACAAAAAAAAAGCCAAAGAACACCATCCCAACAGTGAAGCATGGGGGTGGCAGCATCATGTTGTGGGGGTGCTTTGCAGCAGAAGGGACTGTTGCACTTCACAAAATAGATGGCATCATGAGGAAGGAAAATTATGTGGATATATTGAAGCAACATCTCAAGACATCAGCCAGAATGTTAAAGGCTGGTCACAAATAGGTCTTCCAAAAGGACAATGACCGCAAGCATACCTCCAAAGTTGTGACAAAATAGCTTAAGGACGAAAAAGTAAAGGTACGGGAGTGGCCATCACAAAACCCTGACCTCAAATCAAATTTGTGGGCTGAACTGAAAAAGTGTGTACGAGCAAGGAGGCCTACAAACCTGACTCAGTTACACCAGTTTTGTCTGGAGGAATGGGCCAAAATTCCAGCCACATATTGTGAGAAGCTTGTGGAAGGCTACCCAAAATGTCTGACCCAAGTTAAACAATTTAATGGCAATGCAACCAAATACTAACAAATTGTATGTAAACATCTGAACCACTGGGAATGTGATGAAAGAAATAAAAACCGAAATAAATCATTCTCAACAATTATTCTGGCATTTCATATTCTTAAAATAAAGTAGTGATCCTAACTGATCAAAGACAGGGAAAGTTTTCTACAATTAAATGTCAGGAATTGTGAAAAATTGATTTTAAATGTATTTGGCTAAGGTGTATGTAAACTTCTGGCTTCAACTATACCCCTACATCATTTTCTTTTTAATTCATTCAAAATACAAATGGCTTACCTGGTTTGGTGGCCTTAAGAGAGCCATCTCTGTTGATGACCACATCAGAACTGTCCATAAGGAGCATGCTCTGACCACTGAGAATACTCCCCAGTAGGTCTGATACAGGTGCTTCCGCTGCAATCTCTTCCACATGTGGGATAATAGCAACTCTTCTGGAAACCATCATACGAGCAGTAATTAGCCACTGTCGTCTGAACTAACCTTTTACTTATCTTTATCTTTTAAACCTCACCAGATTAGATCCTTGAAGTAGAAATCATTTGTTAAAGAGTTGATACTTGATCATCCATCACGACATTGTGATCTCCCCCCATCTAGTAGTTACCTGGAGAAGCCGGCAGCAATGGGTCTGGCAACAGGCTGATGGGACCGCAGGGCAGAACGGGAGAGGCCACGTCGCTTGGCATCCATAACAGAGGATAGTGCTGGAGCTTGTATCTCTTCCTCCCTACACGTATACAATGCGAGTTACACACAAATTCCCAAACAGGCCATAGATGGATAGAAATCAAAGATTAAGTTAAATGGTCACTTTTTAATATAATATTCAGAAAAATCATCCAGCAAAAAAAAAAAAAAAAAAAAAGATTATGCTTAGCAGAACTTTACCTATCATCGAAGGGGTCCAGGTCAAAGGGGTCTCCATACACAGAGAGGGAGGCTGCTCCAATCTCTGCCCGCATGCTTCCTAAACTGTATTCAGATGGTCGATAAACTGAAGGAATGATGGAACCAGTCTTGGGCTTCTTAATCCCTAGACTTCGTGCAATACGACTTCTTGAATTAGTTTCCTTCCGTATGACCTAAAGTGGCAAAAAAATTTGATTTACCACTTTTAGCAAAGAAACATAACTCCGCCTTTGTACAATCACAAAACCAAAATTTCAGTAGTCGATCCCAAAACCAGTAAACTTGAACAATTCTCAAAATGTAATTTTGGTAACCATGCAAGAACTTAAATATAATTAAATGCATTTATTTAAAAAGTTCACAGAAATACTTTCAATTTCAATGAAAACAATGGCATGTAGTCTTCAACAAAGTGCTTCTGTACTTGAATCTTGATGTTTTTGTTATTTGCATAAGCAACAGCACTGCTTGACATCTACATCTGAGATTTTGTTCATGAGTAGCGCTCAAATATTGCGCACTGCATGAAGGCTAAAAATAGCCGCGTGTGTGTGTGTAAACAGAGCAGCGCCATTCACTGACACGCTGGAGCTGCACGTGCATTTTATATATTTACTTAAACAGCCTTTTGTGATTCACAGAGTGATTCTTTTTTTGCGGTGCCCCAACCCATTCACATTCCACGTGGAGAGAGATAATCCACTCATATTAACATGACATAATAGAAAAAAAATTCTTGTCAAAAACAAAAGTATAAAAGACAATTAGTGCAACAATCAAATCCCAAACTTCCCCACGAACAAAACAAACAGAAAATAGAAAAACATGTGCATTAACCCCGTGCACGACAGTGCCAACCGGCGTCCATCCCTCTAAACTCAAAGAGTCCATGTATGCCTACGAGAGTCCCCACGAAAGTCTGGTGCTTCTGTACAAATTTTGAGAGGCAAAATTACATAACAGAAAATATTTTGCAAAAAAACTCCAGACAGTAGGCAGAATAAATACAAAGAACATGTAGATTTATTCACAGAACTTAAATAAATGATTTATATAAAGCCATTTAGTTTCCTCAGTCACTCACTCACTCACTCACTCACTCACGAGTGTTCAGTGAGCCAGCTGTTTCATAAGTGCAGCAGCTGACTTAATCCTCCCAATGTCCAGCAAAAATACTCCACAAAACAATATCCAGCCAATAGGAGGCATAAGGACAAAGGATGAGCAGATTCACCCACAACTGTCCCAGAGGAGTGTTATTCCACAAAACAAACTCCAGCCGCTAGGCGAAACCAGCACAAAAAGAAACAAAAATGGCACCCAACTTCCTCAGACAGCCAAGAGTAAGCACAGCGAGTCAATCCACTCACATAAGAAACACCAAATGGCTTACTCCGATGTTTTTATGAAGGACAGTGCTTGCTTGAGGCATGAAAATACTTAAACAACAGTGCAAAAGCGATCTTCCATTTATGTAAGAGTTTCTTGCATTCTTTGAATCAATCACGTTTCTCTCTTGTCGAATTCGCAAAGTCTGGGAACAAGAAAATGCTGTGATTCTTCCAAGAAAGCTTTACTTTGCTCCTCGCCTTGCGTAACACAATATCTTTATTGGATGATCTCAGGAATTTGGCCAGAATTGATCGTGCTTGTATCCCTCAGCGGATCTGCGAGCCCGGACTCTGTGAGCTCGCTCGACTGGTCTGTTATGTCGAAGAAACTCTCTCATCAATATGCTCATCTAGAAATTTCACCATATCTCGGCCCTCCTCATTCTCAGGAATTCCAACAATTCAGAAGTTATTCCGGCGGTTCTTATTCTCAAGGTCTTCAAGTTTTTCAAAAACGCATTCCAAATCAACTTTTGCCTCCAGCGGATTATTAGATAATTCCCTCTCCAATGACTCCGGATAATCGATATGTTTTTCAACATCCAACAATTTTGTAACCAACTCGGAGAATTTAGTTTCTCTTTTTTCTTCCATTTAGGTTTCCATTCCAACATATTAGAGCGAGATCTTCTAAGTCAGCAAAAACTTTCATCAGCATTACAGATACGTTGGACAGTTGACTCTGGATTTCTCCCACCGCACCATGCAAACAGAGTCCCTGGTCCGCAGGCTTGTCAGAGGTATCAGCTTGAGCATGTAAGTGTCTATTAATATCTCCAGAGCCAGAGGATGAAATCCATTTGAATTCCTTGTCATATTGACTTTAAAGAACAAATATGTAGCAAGGTACGGTGTATCTGGAAAGTATTCACATCACTTCACTTTTTCCACATTTTGTTATGATACAGCCTTATTCCAGAATGGATTAAATTCATTATTTTCCTCAAAATTCAAACAATACCCCATAATGCCAACGTGAAAGAAGTTTGTTTGAAATCTTTGCAAATGTATTAAAAATAAAAAATGAAAAAAATTACATTTAAGTATTCACAGCCTTTGCTCAAATCTTTGTTGAAGCACCTTTGGCACCATTTACAGCCTCAAGTCTTTTTGCGTATGATGCCACAAGCTTGGCACACCTATTTTTGGGCAGTTTCTCCCATTCTTCTTTGCAGGACCTCTCAAGTTCCATCAGGTTGGATGGGGATTGTCGGTGCACAGCCATTTTCAGATCTCTCCAGAGATGTTCAATTGGGTTCAAGTCTGGGCTCTGGCTGGGCCACTCAAGGACATTCACACAGTTGTCCAGCAGCCACTGCTTTATTATCTTGGCTGTGTGCTTAGGGTCGTTGTCCTGATGGAAGATGAACCTTCGCCCCAGTCTGAGGTCCAGAGCACTCTGGAGCAGGTTTTCATCAAGGATGTCTCTGTACATTGCTGCATTCATCTTTCCCTCAATCCTGACTAGTCTCCCAGTTCCAGCCACTGCAAAACATCCCCACAGCATGATGCTGCTACCACCATGCTTCACTGTAGGGATGGTATTGGCCAGGTGATGAGTGGTACGGGTTTCCTCCAGACATAACGCTTGTCATTCAGGCCAAAGAGAATTTTGTTTCTCATGGTCTGAGAATCCTTCAGGTGCCTATAAAATCTTTGCCAAGGCAAACTGCAGGTGGGCTGTCATGTGCCTTTTACTGAGGAGTGGCTTCCGTCTGGCCACTCTACCATACAGGCCTGATTGGTGGAGTGCTGCAGAGATGGGTGTTCTTCTGGAAGGTTCTACTCTCTCCACAGAGAAATGCTGGAGCTCTGTCAGAGCGACCATCAGGTTCTTGGTCACCTCCCTGACTAAGGCCCTTCTCCCCCGATCGCTCAGTTTGGCCAGGCGGCCAGCTCTAGGAAGCGTCTTGGTAGTTCCAAACTTCTTCCATTTATGGATGATAGAGGCCACTGTGCTCATTGGGACCTTCAATGCTGTAGAAATTTTTCTGTACCCTTCCCCAGATCCGTACCTTGATACAATCCTGTTTCGGAGGTCTACAGACAATTCCTTAGACTTCATGGCATGTGCTCTGACATGCACTGTTAACTGTGAGACCTTATATAGACAGGTGTGCGCCGTTCCAAAACATGTCCAATACACTGAATTTACCACAGGTGGACTCCAATCAAGTTGTAGAAACATCAAGGATGATCAGTGGAAACAGGATGCACCCGAGCTCAATTTTGAGTGTCAGGCAAAGGCTGTGAATACTTATGTACATGTGATTTTATTTTTTATTTTATTTTTTTATAAATTTGCAAAGATTTCAAACAAACTTCTTTCACATTGTCATTATGGGGTATTATTTGTAGAATTTTGAGGAAAATAATGAATTTAATCCATTTTGGAATAAGGCTGTAACAAAAAAAAAATTGGAAAAACTGAAGCGCTGTGAATACTTTCCGGATGCACTGTATATCGTATCTCACCGGATTATAATACAATTATTTAAAACTAGCAAAATGCGCAGAGCTCATCGTTTACACATCCGCTCCTCGCATGGTGTCAAGTGACTGTCATGTGTTACTGTTGTGAGCATTCCAAAGTTCAGTAAGAAACCACCTTGGTGCAAATTAGTTAGGAAAACTATTATAATTTTTTCAATTCTGTTATTAAATTGGTACTTAAATACGAGTACTTCTGACTTTCCTAATATCTAGTTCTATTCTGAACATGAATACTTCCACTAAGCAAAACATTTAAAGCAGAACTCTCAAACACCCAAAAGGTTAAAAACAACAGGCTAATTGTAGAAATATGAAAGATCATGAATGGACAAGTTTAGTGTTCATATCTTTCCAAAACTCACCAGTTTTCTTCTAGATTTTGACTTCCGCACTTTGCGTTTCCGTCTCTTCACCCTCACGTTTGTCATTCCTCCGGAGGCTCCAAAGGCTTTGCTTTTGGTTTTCCTTCTTTTAACTGCATGATCACAATGAGACTAATTCAGATCAGATAGAAACATCGGAGTGAACCACACCCAACTAAACAACCAGGATAATGACATTTGAAACTTCTCTGTTTGTCTCACCTGTCCTTCTCCTCCGGCGGGACCTGGGGCGAGGCGTCAAGTCTCGCACATACACTGCTGTGTTGAGTCCGGCCACTACAGCATTGATGGTCTCATCCAGCCATGTGGACTGCATCAGATATCTGGGAGTGAGCTGAAATAATAGCACAACACAAAATTCCCAAACATTATCAGAGGTTTAATAAAAGCGGTCGACCGATATGGGGTTTTTAATGGCCGATGCAGATACATCACACAATTGAATATAGTAAAAAACAAACATAAAATTGCTAAAAATAATAAAACTCTTATTTAGCACTGTATTTACTCAATTACACACAAAACTAAAAAATATTGTATTTTAAATGGTAGATAGCAGTTTCTTCAGATTTCTGTTTAGTCATAAAATTTGTAATTTATTTGCACAAAGAAATTTTTAACATATTTGGATGGAAATAACAGTGCACACAGTAGACCAGCAACCATGGATGGCATGTCTACATTAGCAATTGCATTTTCTCCAAAAATACAGAATCAAACCACTTGTGCATACTGCGTGTGAATCACTTTTACCTTGGGCTGCATCCAAAAACATAGGCAGCTGACTTGCTACCTTGCTGCCTAATCAGTTATTGATTAACTGACAGCTGTTTTGAACGAATGGAACTCTTAAGGAAACTGGTCTCCGAACAGTTTGAAAAGCACCTTATTTTCATCGTACCTCCATATACAGCCTCTAGAGGCAGCTTTTGGATGCAGCCTTGAAGTTGAACTCACACGCTCGTGTGGTGACTCAATCTTCTGACAGTTTAAATGGTCTGGATCGCCTGCTTGGATTTTTACAGAGTGACAGACATTATTTGTGAATCAGAGGAACTTTTGATGCTGATGGAATACACGCTTCAGAGGAAGATATCTGTTTAAACAAGATATCTGAATATTTGCAAATGGTATATAATACAAGTTTTTTTGATATTTTCCATTTCCAGTTACAGGGAACTATTGAGGAGAGACTGTTATAATAAGTACTACAGAGGAAGATTTATGGGCATTCCACAGGATGCTGGATCTGCTGAAGTGAGGTTTATATGAAAGAAAGAAAGAAAAATCGTCCAAGGGAAAATGTATTGGCCAATGCCGAAAATTAAAGTAAAAATATCGGCGATATATTGATCAACCACTAGTTTAAAAATGTTGCTCAATCAAATATAGCATTGCACAAAACATTTTCCTTAGTTAAGTGTACATTTTATTAGTGGATAAATTTAATATCAGCCTTGATACTTTCAAAAACAGGTCTGCAGAATATGTTGGACCATTCAATCACCACAACAACAATCCTACGATGAAGGTCCACTGTTTAATAGGTTTCATTCAGACAATCACACAAACCAATACCAATGTTATTTGTGTTGTTTATACACTGCGTGCCCAATTATGAGGCAAGTGAGTATTCTGATCTTATTATTTCCATGCACATTTTCCAACTCCAAACCATATAAACTTGAATGCTTATTGGATTCCATAATTTTCAGGTGGTATGTATTTGTGTAATTAGGGAGGGTGTGGCGAAAGTGACTAACAACTTATATCAATGTGTGCATAATTATTAGGCAGCTTCATTACCTCAGGTAAAATGGGCCAAAAAATGAGATGTAACTGAAACTGAAATGTCAAATATTGTTAAATGCCTTTCAGAAGGAAATAAAACTCTTGAAATAGCTCATCTATTGATCACCGGACAATCAACCATTGCAAAATGTTGCGAATAGTCAACTGGGGCGCAAAAAGCGTATGGAGAAGAAAAGGCATAAATTAACTACAAAAGACTGGAGAAGAATTAAACGTGAAGCTCCCAGTAACCCATTATCCTCCAATGCTACCTGGAGTGTCCAGAAGTACAAGGTGTTAAGTGCTCAGAGACATGGCTAAGGTCAAGAAGGCTGAAACACGACCACCACTGAATATATTGACAAGTTCAAGCGTCAAGATAGAGAAAAGAAACACAAGACAGATTTTTCAAAAGTTTTATGGACAGATGAAATTAGTGACTCTTGATGGACCAGATGGATGGGCCAGTGGCTGGATCACTAATGGACAAAGGTCACCAGCAAGGTGGAGTAGGGTCATTGGTATAAGCTGCTATCATTAAGGATGAGGTTGTTGGACCATTTTGAGTTGAATACGTACAAACTCAACTCTCAAACCTACTGCCAGTTTCTGGAAAGTACTTTCTACAAGCAGTGGTACAGGAAGAAGTCCTCAGCATTCAAAAAGGCCATGCTCTTTATGTAGGACAATGCTCCATCATATGCATCCAAGTACTCCAATGCTTGGCTAGCCAGCAAGGGCCTCAAAGATGCCCAAATAATGACTTGGCCCCCTTCCTCACCTGAATTAAAGGGAAGGGGGACAATACACCTCTTTGAACAGCATTTGGGAAGCTGTGGTTGCTGCTTCAGCGAAAGTTGATCTTGAACAGATCAAGAAACTGACGGACTCCATGGATGGAAGGCTCATGGAAGTTATTTAAATGAAGGGTGGATATATTGGTCACTGAATATTTTTGAAAGGCCAAAAATGTTATTAAAATGTCATTTTGTGTTACTTATTTGTTGCGCTTACTCTAAAAATTGAGAATAAACAATTGAGTTGGGAGAATTTATTTGTGTAATTTAGTTGCCTAATAATTGTGTACACATCTATATTCCCCTGAGAAAGATAAAATTCACTTTTTCTTTGTTAAATATTTAGGTTTGAGTTTCAATAACATTTTGGATTGACAGAGCATTGTCAGTTCAACAATAAAATTAAAGGTGGGGTATGTGATTTGCAAAACGGCCGGCAGATTTTGAAAATACACAACTCATAAGGTCCTACCTTCTCTCCTCCAACGCTGGCCCTGACTCCACCCATTCGAAAAACATGGACGCGCAATCATGCACGAGCGAAAACTCAGATGCGCGAGAGCGAGCCAGGCTAGCATAGGTTGGAGTTTCTGCATGACGTCACCATTTACCTGCTAAGACCGTCAACATGGCACAACATTCAGCGGTAAGTTGCACCAGATATTATTAACATTCAACAGTCACATAAATCATTAGTATTGTTAGAAAATTGATGTTTTTGAAATGTAAATATATATTGTATAAATATATGTAAAATATATAAAAATATATTGGACGTCCTGGTTGTCACCGAAGTTTATGGCTAAATATAGGGCTGACCGATATAACGTTATCAGATGAGATTGTTATGCGCATCTCGTCAGTAAAGCACATAACATAAAGTGCATTCATTGATTAGTAAATCGCCATCAGCTGCTTTCAGATGGAGCGGTATACTACACAGAGCCGTAGTTCACTAACAAGCTGGGCCGTGATAATGAAGGGTAAATTGCCCAGCTTGTCAGTAATGAACTACAGCTCTGTGTAGTAAATGCTGCTCCATCTGAAAGCAGCTGATGACTAACGGTACACGCAGCCAGGGTGGTGGGGGAGGGGGCATGGTACGACCGTTTGATTGACACATTTTCTGTCCAATGATTCTAGATGGTCTTGAAAATGATCGGCTGGAGTTTTTCGAGTCCTGCCCGTTCCACAGATGATTAAATTGCTTAATTTTCATTTCAGTGCTTCTAATTTACAGCCAGTAAGTGGGTTAGGAATAGGATTTCAAGTTATTTTGAAAAAATGGTCAAAAAAGAAAATCACATACCCAACCTTTAATCCAGAGGAACACAATTTGGCCCATGATTTGAGGTATCATTCATGTCTGTACAGCAAAACGGTGTGGGATGTGTTACATGCTGAAGTTTATTATTTAGGGTTTTGTTTAAATCACTAACCCCAAATATGAGCAACAAGTAGTAATCATTGCCTTCGCAAGTACCACTAATAATGTGCTTTGATTATTACAGACCACCACAAAATTACTCCATTTACTTGTCTTTTAAGAAAAACTAAAAAGTGTCCAATGAGACAGTTGTTTATAAAAGCTGGTTAAACCTCATGAAACATATCAATAAAACAAAGCTCGGCCCAGCGACATATCAGGCATGACAATTGTGATTAGACAGCCAAGCAAAAGCATCATGCAAACCTGTGCTGCAGTGCGTGCCTGTGTGATGCGATGTCTGTTGACGTTGGCTCGAACTCGTTCACTTTGCTGGGTCCGTGCGATGGCTCGAGTGGCTCTGTATCGGGAACGGCTCGTGGTGGGAAGACTGCTCTCCTCTTCACTGATATGATCAGAGCCTGAATTAAATATTTTAGTAGAAAAGAAAGTTAAATATAAATAGAATATGTCACGAACCTGAAAGGAATAATTCACCAAACTATTTTATTTCTATAATTTTTTTACTCACCCTAATGTCCCTCCAAACTGTGTAACTTTCTTCCGTGGAACACAAAATATAACATTTGAAAATCTTCACATGGCTTTGCTCCGCAATGTCCAAAAAACACCATAAAACCACAGTAATCATTGTTCAACATAAACATGTATAACATTTAACCTTTTGTTTTCCATGGAAGAAAGTCATGTGTGTTTGGAGTAGCATTGGGGTAGGTAAATGGGTGCATTTAAAATTACTCAGCCATCTATGAGGTCCAGGGTTCTGTTATTGTATTAAATGGTTTTGAGTAATGGGGGAAAGAGGTTTAATCGATTAATCAAGTATTCTAAATTGAAACAAGTGTACGCAAAGAAAAATGTGAACATGGAAGCATGCTCCATCAGCACATACATCGTGTCTCCAACTTCATACCTTATCCATAATAATAAACCTTATTCTTCATAAAACCTCATCTGGTGACATATACACAACAATGAGCCAAAACATTATGACCACCGCCTAATGTGTTGTTGGTCCTCCATGTGCTGGCAAAACAGCACAACCCACCAAGGCATGTGCTCTCCAAGACCCCTGAAGGTGTCCTGTGGGGTATGTCCTAAGACATCGGCAGCAGATCCTTCAAGTCCTGTAAGTTGCGAGGTGGATCTGCATGGTGGTCAAGCACATTCCACAGATGCTCAATCGGATTGAGATCTGGGGAATTTTTAGGCCAGGGCAACACCTTGAACACTTATTCATGTTCCTCAAACCATTCCTGAACAATGTGTGCAGAGTGGCAGGGCACATTATCCTGCTGAAAGAGGCCACTGCCATCAGAAAATACTATTGCCATGAAGGGGTGTACCTGGTCTGCAACTATGTTTAGGTAGGTGGCATGTGTCAAATTCACGGTTTCCCAGCAGAACATTGCACAGAGTATCACACTCCCTTCACCGGCTTGTTGTCTTCCCCAAGTGCATCTTGGTGCCGTCACTTCCCCAGGTAAATGATGCACACTTACACAGCCGTCCATATGATGTAAAAGAAAACGGGACTCATTGGACCAGGCAACCTTCTTCCACTGCTAGGAGGTCCAGTTCCGATGCTTGAGTGCCCATTGTATGTGCTTTTGATGGTGGACAGGGGTCATCATGGCCACTCTGACCAGTCTGCGGCTACAAAGCCCCATACGCAGCAGGGTGCGGATACCCTGTGTGTTGACACATTCCTCCCATAACCATCCTTAAAATTTTCTATGAACTCTGCCATAGTAGACCTTCTGTCAGTTCAGACCAGACTGGATAGCCTTATTTACCCTTGTGCATCGATGAGCCTTGGGCACTCAACACTGTTGCCGGTGTGTCCCTTCTCGGACCACTGTCAGTAGGTACTCACCACTGCTGACCGGGAGCACCCAACAAGCCTTGCCGTTTAGAGATGCTCTGACCTAGTCATTTGGCCATAACAATTTGGCCCTTGTCAAAGTCGCTCAGGTCTTTAGTATTGCCCATTGCTTCTGCATTCAACACATTGACTACGAGAACTGATTGTTCACTTACCATCTAATCTACCGAGACCTTGACATCTGGCCTTGTTAGGAGATGATCAAAGTTATTTGCATCACCTGTGTGTGGTCATAATGTTTTGGCTCATCAGTGTATACACATAAAACCCTTCATTTGGCTATAAAAAGCTTAAAAACTTAGATATAGATTAATGTAACAAACCCCTCATTTCAAAACAAGAGTTCCAGGTGTATGTCGGGCTTATGCACCAAATTTTTATTTTTCTGGTCATTATTGGGATTTTGGTTGCACAATAAATTGCATTAGATTTTTTATACATAAAGATTTTTATTTTTTTTACATTCTATACATTTTTTAGAAATAGATATTAAACTGTCAGCTGATTAATCGACTATTGACATCGGCAAAATCTGCTATTGGTCAACCTCTAATGGGGGATAAATTACCTGAGCTGCGGTTGTTGGCAGTGCATTCTGGGCAGAACCATTCCTCAACAGGTACAGCATCCAAAGGTGGTGTGAGACATTCCATGTGGTACCTTCCACAACAGAAGTGAGTGTGAATCATAGCAATTAACTAGAATTATCAGGAAGAATAGCAATATGCATGAAATAGCATTGCTTAAACATTGGCAGGGCTTAGTGGCCCAGAAGTTGTTTCTAATTGGTCAGGAATGATGGGTCTAAATTATATTTCTCCTATTTCAACTCTTCACTGTACATTTCAATTCAATTACAATTTGTTTCCATGTATTATTATTATTATTATTGTGTAAATTATTGACAAGACCACTGTTTAAGCAGCACATATATGGTGTTGTAATGTGGAACCTTTTCTAAGCACTGGTCAGAATGGACCAATCTTTGAAAATTTCATTTTAAATTTCTTTTTTTTTTAAGGAAAGATTTCTGGGGTGGATTTCCATTTGTATTTCAGGTAACACTATTTGAAACCAATAGATTTAAATGATAATGCTGAGAAAAAGAACTTGGGAAAAAATAAAAAGGCCCTATGAAATGTTAATTTCTTACCCTGCATCACAGCCATCACAGAGCAGGAGGCGATCTTCACGATCTCGACCACCGCAAACCTCACAGCTGGTCTGATCCAAGTCCAGTGCCACCTGCTCCTCCTGTCCGGGTTTTACTGGCTTCTGAACTGCAATCTAACCAAACACATATATACACTCTCCTTTAACGTTTCCAATTCCGCAGCACAATCTACAACATATGCACTTTTTCAACAGCAAAAGTAAACACACTCCTGACACAATTATGTTTTATGCAACTCACAGTTTTCTGGACTTTCCCACCATAACACTTTCTCAGGAGAATGCTATTGAAGACTATCCGGTCCACAGGACAGGAGTTGGCATTCTTAAGTTAAAAAAGACAAAGGAGATTACTGTATTTAGAAACAGCAAATCAGCAAAATGTATTTGCAAGAGTACGAATAATGCAGAATAAGTGTATGGAATCATTGTTCACATTTACATGCACAATATTAATCCGACATTCCAGACTTAGCACTTTAATTCTTCAGTTAACACTAGTTTTTTATTTCAGCTTTAAAGTTGTTTACGTTGTTATTTTTACAGTCAATTTAGGGTTTACACCATTATATCGTCATGGCAGTGAAGTTATAAAATTGTACACAACTTAGCAAATGTCATTTTATCACACTAAAATCATTTTACTATGCATATTGTTTGTCTTGTGACTATACTTCTGAAAAAGTGAGTATTTTAATGTTTATGGATTGACCTCAATAACTTTCATTGTAAGTGCCTCACTGGAACACAGATTTTTGCTTTCTTTATTTTTAAAAAAGGAGGGTCATCGCCTTTGATGTTTTGAGTCGGCAACTACGCAGTCAGTGATATCAAGATTCTTTTAGTTTGCAAAGGGCAGCAAAATTCACGTGAATGAGCATTTAAACTTCTTTTTTCTAAATAAATGTTGTGCATGTAAACATGGACATACATTGAATCTTGAGAACTTCCTGAATAAGGACAGTAGGGCTGAAACGATTAGTTGACATTATTGACAACGTCGACAATAAAAAAAAAATTGTCGTCAGAAATTTTAGTTGTCGAATAGTCATTTGATTTAATTTAATGTAATCACAGTAAATGAAACTAATGTTTGAAACTAATGAAACTAATGTTTCATTTAGTGTGACCACGCCAAGGTGTCACAAAAATCTACCATAAGTACAATGCGTTATCATCTAGTATTTGTACATAAAATGTCTTGCGATACAAGAGAGGCAACTCAGACGAGGATCGCATCTTTTACCGTCAGACAGAAATGCAATGCAGCCAGAGCTGAAAAGATTACACAACTAATCACCGAAATGGTAGCGAAAGATTTGCTGCCCATTAGTTTCGAAGGAGAAGGGTTTAAAAATGTTATGCATTACGTTGAGCCCCAGTATAACGTCCCATCTTGCAAAACAGTCACAGGAAGAATAGATGCTCTATATGAAAAGACTGCTTCTTCACTGAAAGACAGACTGTCAAAGACAGCGAAGATGGCCATCACAACGGACGCATGGACGCACGCGGTGGAATTCTGTGTGCGATATATTCGAACGTCTTTTGGAACAGAGATGGACTGTGTGCGCTGTTCTGTCAGATCGCAATATTACAAAACTTGCAGATGCGAAGACACTTGACTTGAAAGATGAGCACTGGCAGATTGTAGAAGAACTGATACCCGTTCTTCAGTCTCTGAAGTGCGCCACAACAACAATGTGCAGTGAGACGCATGTTTGCGTTTCGATGGTCTATCCGATCACCCATAGCCTCATCACTAAACGTCTAAACACACAGTCTCCAAGAGTGTCGGAATTCAAGACAGCCGTGGCAGAATCTCTGAAACGGCACATTGTCACTGTTGCCGATGATGCTGAGAAATGATACCACTGATTGCGGCAACATTGGATCCAAGACACAAACATCTGAGGTTTCTTGAGACAGAGCTTCGAGAGAGAGTAAAGGAGAATCTGAAACAGCTTTACGACAGTTACAAATTCTTTCACACCCATACAAAGTGACTCTCAACCTGATCGAGCAGCAATTACGGCGCTCGACACTCTTTGGTGAGGATTACGACGTGAGTGATTTTTGTTCGAGTGACACCGAAATCGAAAGCTACTTCAGTGAGCAATGCATCTCCGTAATCCAGGATCCTTTACTGTGGTGGAAGGTAAATGAGAATCGGTTTACAAAGCTAAGCATCCTTGCCCAGTGGTATTTAGTTGTTCCTGCGACATCGGTTCCAGCGGAGCACGTTTTTTCCACCCCCGGCCTAATTGTGAATAGACTCCGCACACGCCTCTCACCTGTGCACGTAGACCGACTCCTCTTTTTGAACAAAAATATGTAGGCTGTAGCCTATGTTTAAGTTTCATCAGTCGTGATAAATATACAGGATGTTTTTGTTTTTGAGTTTTATAAATCATTCAGTCTCTTTTTTATTTACCATTACCATCGTTTAGTTAAATTGTTAAACCTTTTTTCTTTAGCTTTGAAAATAAAAACTAAGTTGTTCCTTTTTGTTGTTGTTTCAAAAGCACAGTTGAAATATGCTGCTTAAGTAATATTGTAGACAAAGTTTTATATAAAAAATGAAAATCAACACTTTTTTTTGTCATAGTTTTTATCTTTTGATGAAAATATCCTTCACAATTTATTCATAATTCATCAATAATCATCGTGTGTTGTTCAGTAATTTAAGTCAGTTTTACTCTGACTAAAATGTCCCAATTTTAGCCAATATATAGGCGATGTCAGCCATCACTTAATAAAGTAGATGAAAGTACTGTAATGTAATCAGCAATATACATAACATTATGAGAACACCATAGAATGTTGTGAATTATTTTTGCTTTGTTTGCCCGTGTTTCAGAGCGCTGTTAGAAGAGCGCATCAACAATGGATTTACACGGGGGGCGCATGCGCGCAATTTATGGAGTAGTCGCTTTTTACAGAGCTCTTCCCCGCTGACACTATATTTTGAATGTTTTTGTAAATTAAGTACCAGCAAGTCACTTTACAGGTGATTATGTTCTTTTGAGAGTTACCAGTCGTCAGTTGTTTTAAGTATCTCGTGAAATTTAAGTGCGTTGAGCGCGATTTTCGTTATTCACCGCACAGGGAAATGTGAACGCGATACTTGCTGCAATCGGTGCCCAAGGAGATGATTTAAAAAAACTGATAGAGGACAAGATGACAGCTCTAAGTGTTCGCTTGGATGCGTTGGACGCCACGCTAGTTAACTTGCAGTCAGAACAGGCCGGCGTTAAACAGAAAATAGTAGAGATAGAAGGTGCCCTGAACGATACGGATTTACGCCTCGGTGCGGTTGAAAAGGTGTGTGAAGATTTGCGTGCGGAGAATAAATCTCTGTGGACTAAACTGAATGACTTGGAAGGACGCTCTCGCAGGCTGAACCTCAAATTTGTGGGAATAAGCGAGGGAGAGGAGCGGGGGCGCCCCTCGGTGTTCATTTCGGACTTGATTACTGAGCTCTTCGGCCGAGACAACTTTCATAAACCTGTGAAAATTGACCGAGCTCATCGGGCCCTGTTACCCAAGCCGTCTGAAGGCCAGAGACCTCGCACTATTATCGCACGGATCCACAATGATCGGGACAAAGATTTAATCCTTCGTCTGAGCCGTGAAAAGTTTCCTCTGGAATATAAAGGAAAGCGGATTCACATCTTCCCTGACTATACAACGGAGGTGACCGCTCGGCGACGTGCCTTCAGCTCAGTCACGAAAGCTCTACGGGAGGCTGGATTGAAATGGTCCCTGCGTTCCCTCTCAAGAGGTCTCTCCTATTGCGTAAGTAGCTTACGCTATGGGAAAACTCAGTTTCTCGAGAAATATTGAAGTCTTTATGTAAAACGCATTGCAGCTGCACAGCAGACAGCAATGATCGAGGCAGCTCGGTCATTGGCTGTGCTGCGGCAACTTGCTCGAACCAATGACGGGGCGACTCTGAACGCGCGACCAATGGCGCGCTTCACGCCCGAGCGCTCAGAGCCTGCCAAGATTGGCGTGGCTAAGGCTATATATTAGGCGCCCCATCATGAGAGTTCTTTAGATTTAATCTCCTTCAGCGAAGACATTCTCTTCGCTGGATCCTCCGGATTATTGGAGTCTTTTTGCCCGCCGTCGACAAGCCTACAGCAGGACTGCTAAGAGGACGCCGGCGCCTTCAGCCGCCTTCAAAGCCTTCTGCTACGCCATCCGGCGCGCATCACCCTGATATCCTTTGCTAAGCTACTTTGCAAGTGTTCGCCTCTGCGGGCCAGTCCCCGCGTGCTTCACCACTACCCGAGAACTCCCCGCCGCCAGTCCATTTCACGCAGGCGGACCAGCACCCCTCCAACAGAGCAGTGGGTCTCGTCTCGTTCGGCGCGTCAGGGGATGACGGTGAAAAGGATGACAGCCTTTCCATTGACGCTGCATCCGACGACTGGCCGGGCTTGGCCTTCGACCCCGCGCCGTCGACATTAGCGGACGCGAGCACGGGCACCAGCATGGACTCGGAGATCGTCCGCATCCTATCTAAAGCCGTGGAAGACCTCGGGCTCGACTGGTCTTCTCTGGAAGAACGTGTAAAACATTACCCAGTCCCCTTACAGGCGGCTGGAAATGTCTGTACAGCAGTCAATGGGCCAGTCACAGAACTCGCTCACCTGCAATCAAACGCCATTTTAACGGCGACACACAAAAAACACAAAAAGATTCATTTTCTGCTTGTGTCACTAAAGGGTCACGTGTCCACACTAAAGTGCGCATTCCCACATATCAATACTGTCGAAACGGTGCCGAATACTTCCCCAGCTCCAGCTGGACGCCCCATAAATGTAGATCGTGTGCCTATTGTCATGTATGCACCACTACACAAGCACAGTTCCCACAGTTATAAACACTTCCCCAGTAAAAGCGGGAAATACTATAAAGGTAGCGCGCGTGCCTGCTGTCATGCATGCACCCTACACACAAACACTGTATGATGGCCAGAAACACCCCGCCGCGAGCGGGAGGCTTTATGAAAGTGGCGCGCGTGCCTACTACAGTATATGCACCCCCACCCATAAGCGCTGCCCATAAAGTTTCAAACAGTTCTCTGGCTCATGCCGCGAGCATCACAGATGCGACGGCCGAGCCAAGAAACTCCCCGCTAAGAGCGGGAAGCTTTATGAAAGTGGCGCGCGTGCCTATTACAATGTATGCACCCCCAACTGTAAACACTGTCGATACAGTTTCAAACATTTCTCCAGCTCATGCTGCGAGCATTATGGAGATAGCACGCGTGCCTGTAATCTCACACGCACCCCTGCACTCGGCACTCAACAAAGCTGCTCAGCGCGCACCCGCGCTTCTGAGAGCTGTAAGCTCAGTGTTAGCACAAGGCGATTCGCCGGTGGGGCCCATACGTCACTGCGACACGCCCCCAGCCAGCATTCAGCCCATATCTGTGCGAGCAAAAGCCTGGGAAAAAATCCCTGACATACCGAAATGGGTTTTGAACATAATAAAACACGGTTACTCGCTTCAATTCGCTCGCAGACCACCCCGCTTTTCAGCGGTGGTCGAGACGAAAGTGAGGAAAGATGTTTCACATGTTCTACGCACCGAGGTGCTCAAACTGATAGAGAAGGGCGCTATAGAAACTGTCCCTCTATGAGCGAGGCAGATTTTTACAGCCGCTATTTTCTCGTCCCGAAAAAGGACGGTGGCCTCCGCCCCATCCTAGATCTCAGACATCTGAATAAAGCTTTAATGATTCGCTCGTTCAGAATGTTAACGACCAAACATATCCTCGCGCAAGTTCGCCCCGGGGATTGGTTCCTATCAGTGGATTTGAAAGACGCTTACTTTCACATCCCGATAGCGCCTCATCACAGGCCTTTTCTGAGATTTGCTTTTGAGGGACAGTCATACCAGTACACAGTACTACATTCGGCCTATCATTGGCCCCCCATACATTCACGAAATGCATGGACGCAGCACTTTCCCCCCTGAGACAGCGGGGAGTGCGAATACTGAATTACCTCGACGATTGGCTAATCATAGCACAATCAGAGAGTCAGTTAACAATGCACAGATCTTGGATTATCAGCCATCTAGAATGCCTGGGTCTGAGAATCAATTTTGCAAAGAGTGTGCTATCCCCCAGCCAAAATATCTATTTTCTGGGAATAGTGCTAGACTCAGTGCAGATGACGGCGTGCCTCTCATCAGAGCGCGCGCTCGCTATTCGGCGCCTTGCAACATCATTCAGAGCGAGCGCGCGCCCCGTCAAACGATTCCAAAGGATGCTCGGCCTCATGGCCTCGGCATCAGCTGTACTCCAGCTAGGATTGTTGCACATGCGTCCTCTCCAACGCTGGCTCAAGAGCAGTGTCCCCACTCACGCGTGGCGCTCGGGCCACTTTTTAATCAGAGCGAATCACGGCTGTATAAAAGCCCTGACGCCCTGGAAAGCCGTCGACTGGTATCAAACCGGCGTGAGTCTGGGCGTGAACACACAGAGAAAAATTATCACGACAGATGCCTCCAAAATAGGATGGGGGGCCCTTTACGAGGGCAGGCCTGTCTCCGGCTTTTGGTCAAACCCGGAAAAGTGCCTACATATCAACTGTCTGGAAATGAAAGCGGTCGCCTTGGCTCTCAGAGCCCTGCTTCCGTACCTGAAAAATGAACACGTCCTGGTCCGAACGGACAACATGACGGTAGTATCGTATATAAATCGCCAGGGTGGACTCAGGTCGAACTCCCTGCACTCTATGGCCAGGGAGCTCATCTTATGGTCACGGCACAACCTGCGCTCGCTGAGAGCAGCGCATGTGCCAGGCGTCCTGAACCAGGGAGCGGACATGCTGTCCAGAGACAAAGTTCTCCCAGGGGAATGGTCTCTCCACCCCCTGACGGCCCAGTGGTTATGGCAAACCTTTGGCGAGGCAGAGGTTGACCTCTTCGCCTCCAGGGAAAATGCGCACTGCCCTCTTTTCTTCTCAAAAAGCACGGACGCGCTCGCCCAAGTCTGGCCGAACCGCCCCTTGTATGCATTTCCCCCGATCGCGATGCTACCTCAGGTCATCAGTCGGATCAGGGAAGTGAAATGTGCAGTGCTCCTGGTAGCCCCACTCTGGAAGAACCAGATGTGGTTTCCAGAACTGATGCAGATGATGCAATCTGCCCCATGGCCGATTCCATTGAGGCTGGACCTCCTCAGGCAGGCCAACGGGATGATTCTTCATCCCGCCCGATCTGTGGGCCCTTCATGCATGGCCCCTCAGCGGGTTCCCGAGAACCTCCCCAGTGGAGTGTTGAGAACCATCACTGAGCGCTGGCGCCCTCTACGAGCGCTTATATGCCCAAAAGTGGAAAGTGTTCAGTGACTGGTGTGATACCAAGAGCTTGAACCCCAAATCGTCGCGAGATACCAAGTGTACTCGCCTTCTTGCAAGAGCTGCTGGAGGCGGGCGCACACCCTCCACGCTCAAAGTCTATGTGGCTGCCATAGCGGCATCACACAATCCTGACAAGGGGCGCTCATTAGGGAAAAACAACCTAATCATTCGTTTCCTAAGAGCTAGGAGGATGAACCCTCCTCGCCCCCCTCGTTGCCGATCTGGGACCTGGCCCACGGTCCTGGGCGCACTCAAGAGTGCCCGTTCGAACCTCTCCGAACCGTGCACCTTAAAGAGCTCTCGCTCAAAACTGCGCTCTTGCTGGCGCTCGCCTCAGTCAAGAGAGTGGGCGACCTGCACGCGCTGTCATCAAGTGCTGCTTGCCTGGAATTTGGACCTAACGACTGCAGAGTTGTCCTTAGTCCAAAGCACGGGTATATTCCTAAAGTGCTCTCCACACCCTTCAGAGTACAGGTTATATCTCTGGCAGCGCTATCGTCTCCAGCAGACGAAAGCGACGCTAATTTACTCTGCCCGGTCAGGGCACTCAGAGTATATTTGGAACATTCTGCCCCGTTCAGACAGACGGAACAATTATTCGGATGCTTTGGCGGCCGCACTAAAGGTCTCGCAGTTTCAAAGCAAAGAATATCGCGCTGTATAGTGGATGCTATAAGCTGGCTTATGAAGCCAAGGGCCTTCAATGCCCCTTAGAGCCAGAGCTCACTCTACGAGGAGCATGGCCTCCTCGTGGGCGTGGTCGAGTGGGATACCCATTGAAGATATTTGTGCGGCGGCAGGCTGGGCCTCGCCTTCGACATTTATCAGGTTTTATAACCTACAGGTCCCCTCATGGCATTCCAACATTCTATCAGCCTGACTGTAGTATGAACTGGAGTATGTATTTGCTGAGCATTATCTCCTCCCTTATAAGGTCCGTCTCTGACTGACTTAGAGGGTTTTTATGCATATCAGTAAGTAAAAAAATCAGTACATAAGATATGTGCTTATGTTTTTACAATGAGCTCCCACCATGAGCCACCTTGGGGCAAAGGCACTCTGTTTTATCCCATTATAAAGCTTCGCCGTTGGCGGCTCGTTGAATAATCACTTTGCTTTAAGGCTCAGGCATCTGCCTCTGGCTTTATAGAGCGAAGTCAGCACGCACAGCGTTTTGCATGGTGTTCCCATAGCGTAAGCTACTTATGCAATAGGAGAGACCTCTCGAGAGGGAACGACTCGGTTACTAACATAACCTCGGTTCCCTGAGAGGAGGGAACGAGTATTGCGTAAGCTGCCGTGCTTGTGCTTGGTCAGTCGCTTCAGTCGATTGAACCTAAAGAACTCTCATGACGGGGCGCCTAATATATAGCCTTAGCCACGGCAATCTTGGCAGGCTCTGAGCGCGCGGGCGTGAAGCGCGCTCATTGGTCGCACGTTCAGAGTCGCCCCGTCATTGGTTCGAGCAAGTTACCGCAGCACAGCCAATGACCAAGCTGCCTCGCTAATTGCTGTCTGCTGTGCAGCTGCAATGCGTTTTACATAAAGACTTCAATATTTCGCGAGAAACAGAGTTTTCCCATAGCGTAAGCTACTTACGCAATACTCGTTCCCTCCTCTCAGGGAACCGAAGTTACGTTAGTAACCGAGTCGTTTTCCAGCGAAACTGACACTGCATTATAACGGTCGGGAGCGCTCTTTTGAATCTCCGGAGGAGGCTACGAAGTTTGTGGATAACTTGTCGAATGATTCGGCGTAACTTCTATGTTTGACTTTACTCATCTTGACCTGTGTGTGGTACTCGACTAACAGAAGTGGACTATTTTTTGGAATATTTTGTCATTTTCATCGTGGTACTTAACATTAATTCAGATGATTGGTTGTTTGCGGGGCGGAGAGCAGGGGGTTTTTTTGTGTGTGTGTTACTCCTTGTTTTTCGTTATTTCTGCTCTTTTTGGGCTAAGGTAAGCTATGTTTGACTTACTTTGCACTCTTGTTGTCTCCGAGAGGATGGGGAATACTTGCTGCTTCGGTTCTTGGAGCAGCTGTGGGGAGTTTGTAAGTTCTTTATGTTTTTTTTTTGTTTTGTTTTTTTGCACCAGACAATGTTACTCTTGCTACGATTATTACTATTTTTGTGTTTATTTTTTTTTTAATGATGTTGTTGTATGAGTGGCACTATTACTAATAACAATAGCAATGGCGAAATGAATATTACATTTGTCAGTTGGAATGTAAGAGGAATGGGACACCCAATTAAAAGGGGAAAAAAGTTTGCACATTTAGGGGGCTTTCACACTGCCTGTTCCGAACCCGAGTTCGATTGCTCCCCCCTCCCCCCTGCCCTCGATGGACTGTGTTCGCATTATATATTTGTATCCGAACCGCGGTACGCTTGCGTCATCAAGCTGCAGCTGGTGCGTAATCGTGTTGCTTGATAACCGCGAAATGAAAAGGCGTCAAAATTCAATGAATAGACTTGCTCGGTTCACATTTGTTCTTTTTTTTAACCTTTGGTTTTGTTTTCAACATCAAGATACAGAAACACACTTGCATCTGTCTGCCGCAAAAATACTGAAATCGTTCAAAAGACAGCGGGCTGTCCGCCGAAGACAATTTTTGCGAAGGCAAGCAGAAATCATCTCTCTGCTTGCAGTGCGTGTGCGTCAATCCCGCTTTTCATCAAGTGTATACACACACACACACACACGCACGCACGCACGCAAGTAAACACTTTCCGCTCATTTTGAAAGTGACGCGTGTGAGACTGACGACCACATTATACGTCATCAATAGCGGTTCACTTCCGCGGTTTGGTTCAATTGCGTTCATATCAGCAGCGAACCGTACTGGAGTTCACATGAACCGTACCCCAGACCACCTTTTTAAGCGGACCCGAGTACGGTTCGCGGGTGCGCACCCGAGTTCGGAAGACAGCGTTCACATCATCCAAAGGAACCGAACTCTGACGTCATTCGAACCGGGGTGCGCACCAAATGTGCTAGTGTGAAAGCCCCCTTAAAGTCATTGTCGGCTGACATTATTTTTCTTCAGTAAACCCATATTAGACCCAGAGAACAGACGCAGCTTAGGGCAAGTTGGATCTCACAAGTTTATCAAGCCACTTTTTCCTCTAAAGCAAGAGGGGTGGCTATACTATTTAGGAAATCTATTCCTTTCCGAATGCACTCTGTGGCGTCTGACCCTGCGGGAAGATATATTATTGTATCCGGATCCATTAATAATTTCCCGATTACATGTGTTAATGTTTATGGCCCAACTATAGATGACCCTGCTTTTTTCAGGAAATTATTTGGGCTTATTCCAGATACTGGCTGAGATAGAATCCACATTTCCATCTTTAGAACAAACATTTCGTTCATCTAAAGCTCAGAGTGACCTTAACGCTATTCTTAAGTTGAAATATGAATATAACTATTTTGAGTGATCATGTCTCTAACTTGTTAATTAAACTTAAACAGAAACAGTTTGAATTGGGAGATAAGGCAGATAAGCTTCTTGCCAGGCAACTAAGAGGTGTGCAGGCTAGTAGAGCCATTCATCAAATAAAATCTCGGAATGGTACTTTAGTAACACATCCTAAAGAAATTAATAATCGTTTTGTTGAATTTTATAAGCAGCTTTACTCTTCCAACTGTTCTGAGTTGAACACTACAGGGCGGCAATTTCTTGATGCGGTGGATTTTCCAAAACTTAATGAATGTGCCAGAGAGGAATTAGAGGAACCGTTTACTCTCTGTGAAATTTTGGAGGCAATTAATTCCTTTTCCAATGGGAAAGCCACGGGCCCTGATGGGTTTGGTGTGGAATTCTATAAGGCTAATGCAAATGCTATTGCTCCTTTGTTACTTAGAATGATAAATCATTCGATTGAGAAGGAAATATTTCCCGACTCTTTTTATGAGGCACATATATGCCTTTTGAAGAAAAAAGACAGAGATGTTATGGAGCCTTCTAGTTACAGGCCCATAAGTCTTCTCAATTGCGATCAAAAAATTATTGCCAAGATCCTGGCCACTCGTCTGAATAAGCATGTGGCCTCGTTAATTCACCCAGACCAAACTGGCTTCATCCCAGGAAGATTTTCATTTTTTAATTCACGTCACCTGCTAAATATTGTATACAGTAATCGGAGTAGGATATCTAAGGCAGCTGTTCTTTCTTTAGATGCTGAAAAGGCCTTCGATCGAATAGAATGGAGTTATATGTTTTCTGTGTTGGATCAAAATCAAATCAAATCACTTTATTGTCACACTACCATGTACACAAGTGCAACAGTAGGTGAAATTCTTGTGTGCAGTTCCGAGCAACATAGCAGTCATGACAGTGACGAGACATATACCAATTACAATAAACAACATACTTACACAAAACAATTTACAAATCAAATGTACACATACTTACACAACACAATAATTATATACAATACACACAATATAAAATACAATAAGGAGTATATGAAATATATATATACAGGTATATATATATATATATATATATATATATATATATATATATATATATATATATATATATATATGAAGTAGTATATTGAGGAGAATATGTTGACAGTCCAGTGTGAGATATAAGATGAATAAAGTGCAGTGCTAATTATTGATCGTGATAGATCAAGTGTTCAACAGTCTGACTGCGTGGGGAAAGAAGCTGTCATGTAGTCGGCTGGTGCGGGTCCTGATGCTGCGATACCGCCTGCCTGATGGTAGCAGTGAGAGCAACCCATGACTCGGGTGGCTGGAGTCTCTGATGATCCTCCGAGCTTTTTTCACACACCGCCTAGTGTATATGTCCAGGAGGGAGGGAAGCTCATCTCCGATGATGTTTCTGGCAGTTCGCACCACCCTTTGCAGGGCTTTGCGGTTGTGGGCGGTGCTATTGCCGTACCAGGCAGTGATGCAGCCAGTCAGGATGCGCTCTACAGTACTGGTGTAGAACCGTGTGAGGATGTGGTGGTTCATTCCAAACTTCCTCAGCCGTCTCAGGAAGAAGAGGCGCTGGTGAGCCTTCTTCACAACGGCCTCAGTGTGGACGGACCATGTGAGTTCTTCAGTGATGTGGACACCGAGGAACTTGAAACTGCTGACTCTCTCTACCGGTGCTCCATTGATGGTGATGGGGCTGTGTTCTCTGTCTTTCTTCCTGAAATCCACCACAAGCTCCATGGTTTTACTGACGTTGAGGGAGAGGTTGTGCTCCTGACACCAGCGTGTCAGAGTGTGCACCTCCTCTCTGTAGGCTCTTTCATCATTGTCAGTGATCAGACCTACCACCGTCGTATCGTCAGCAAACTTAATGATGGCATTGGAGCTATGTGTTGCCACACAGTCATGCATGTATAGGGAATACAGTAGGGGGCTGAGAACACAGCCCTGCAGGGCTCCAGTGTTGAGGGTCAGTGATGAGGAGATGTTGCTGCCCATTCTAACCACCTGACGTCTGCCTGACAGGAAATCCAGGATCCAGCTCCGGTTTGGTTTTGGTGAGAATTACAAACGAATCATAAAAATGCTTTATTTTTCCCCTAAATCTGCAATACTTACTAATTCGGATAGGTCTGCTTTCTTTCCTCTTCAGCGTGGTACATGTCAGGGCTGTTGTTTAAGCCCATTGCTATTTGATCTAGCTTTAGAACCCCTGGCCATCCATCTTCGTAATCATTCTGAGATCAGGGGTATAGCATGTGGTCATTCTGAGGTTAAACTGTCCTTATATGCAGACGACTTGCTTTTATATTTGAGTGATCCCTCTTCTGCTTTGCCTTTTTTAATGGAATCACTTGAGGTGTTTGGCTCTTTTTCTGGTTATTTTGTTAATTGGGAGAAGAGTGTATTCATGCCCTTGGGTGAGGGGCTAGATGCTCAGTTTCAGAGGTCATTACCTTTTAGAATAACAGAGGATCATTTCACTTACTTGGGGTTAACTATTCCTAAAAAATGTAAACAAATTTTCAGTCTAAATTTTACAGAAGCCATGAATAAGTTAAAACTATATATTGATAAATGGAGGGTGATACCGTTATCTTTAATTGGTCGGGTCAATGCTATTAAAATGGTTTCTCTGCCTCGCTTTGTCTATCTTTTTCAGAACCTGCCTATATATTTGTCACATTCTTTTTTTTAACAATCAGATTCCGTCATTTTGCCATTTATTTGGGGTTATAAAGTGCATAGAATTTCAAAGGCCCATTTGCAGAAGCCGAAAGAGTTGGGTGGTCTAGCGCTACCTGTTTTCCGTCATTATTATTGGGCTGCTAATGCCAGGGCTATGATGATCTGGCGGCTTAGTGATCAAGCTGGCGAGAACTTGATGGACACCCAACCCAAGTGGCTGTACATGGAGGCTCGGTCAGTTGTGGGTAGCTCTCTCGCCGCTATTCTTTTTTCGAACCCTGTATCTTTAAAGAAGTTACAATGCAAAAATTATGTTGTGCTCAATTCCATTAGAATTTTAAATCAATTGAAGACTGTTTTGAATATTACACGTCCTTCAGTGTTCCAGTCCATAATCATAATGATAATCATAATTTTTTGCCTGGCCAGTCAGATAGGGTATTTTCACAGTGGAGAAGCAAAGGACTGACCATGATTAAGGACTTCTATATAGATGGAAAATTTGCCACTTTCGAGCACTTATATAAAACATTTGATCTTTCCCAATCACACTTTTTCCGATATCTACAGGTGCGCCATTTCATTAAACATTCTTTTAATGAGTTTCAGGGGTTGCCTCAGGATCATAATATGTATTGTCTTTTGGGTCAACCCCCTAATGCCAAACAGTTGGTGACACGGTTTGTTTCCTTGTTTGTATCTCAATTTCCTGTCTCTTCAGAGCACATCAAAGTAGCATGGGAAAATGACGCGGGAATTAATATCTCAAATGAGATTTGGGAAGAAGGACTGAAGCGAATTCATAATTGCTCTATTAATGCAAGATTACAACTTATTCAGTTTAAAGTGTTGCATAGATTACACTATACCAAATTTAAACTTAATAAAATTTACCCTTCAGTTTCCCCATTATGCGATAGATGCAAGAGCTCTGACGGGACGCATGCTCATACTTTTTGGTTTTGCCCTGAGATTTCTGAGTTTTGGAATAATATTTTTTTGTGGTACTCAAATGTTTTTGGACAAGAAATCAGTCCAGATTTTGAGTTGGCTTTGTTTGGGTGTTCTGACCCTATATTAGCTTTGACACATTCTCAACAACTGTCTCTTATGTTTGGTATGGTGGTGGCCAAAAGGGTGATCTTGATGGACTGGAAGTCCATTGTACCACCCAGCTTTCATAAATGGCTGGCTGAAATGGTTGCTGCCCTCAAGCTCGAAAGGATTCGTTTTTCTAAAGCTGATGCTTCTAAAAAAATTGATAAAGTCTGGGGCCCCTTCCTTAAGTATCTTTCTAAGAGTTGAAATATGTTTGGGCATATATGTAATACGGATGACTTATCTCTTTTATTTCTTCACTCCATTGTCAATTTTTGTTATTTTTTTTGATTAAGCTTGATTGAGTGATTTAAAGTGTAATCTCTTTCTCTCTGTCTGGTGCGGGGTGGGTGGGGGGTGTTTTTTTTATTTTATTTTATGTATAACATTCTTTCTGTAAACATTTTGTGAGACTTGGATATGTTTTGTGTTGTATAAAAAACTGTTACAAATAAAATTATTAAAAAAAACAATGGATTTACACTCTCTGGCTATAGCACGTAACTGTGTTTGCATCCTTTTGTGCAGATACAAGTTGTAATGTTACGTTTATGTTGTGTATCTAGTATGTCTGATTAATCTCATAGGATGTGTCATAGAAGGGGCTTCAGTTTACTGGTGTTCATTTACTCTTCAGCTTCACCTCATGCAGCTATTCTATTTCAGATGTTTCTTTTTCGATAACACTGATGCAGCATAAGCACTGATGCAGCATATTTATAGTCATATGTTCATGTTTTCAAAGATGTGTTTTCATGTCATTATTTGTCAACATAAATTTTCGTAACAATCTTAAAATATTTTCATTATCATTTCATTTTCATTCACGCCCCCCCCCCTCCCCCCGCACACAATATCTGTATTTTCAAAAGATGATTTTGTTCTCTTTATTGTTATTAAGCACGTTTAATAAAAACTTTAAGTCAGTGCACAAGCTGAATAATTGGTTACGAGCTAATGATTAATCATTGCAATAATCATTCTAATAATCGTTATATTAAACGATTATCAAAATAATTGTTAGGTGCAGCCCTAAAGGACAGTAATCAATCTCACCTTTGACCATTCCAGAAGGCAGTCCAGACAGAAGTAGTGTTCACAGGCCTCTGGTGTGGCCACAGGCTGCTCGTGGAATGAGTTCAGACAGATGGGGCATTTGTCAGAGTCCTCATCTGAGCTCAGGCCCACCCTATCCGCAGGAACATTCCCTACAGTACCTTCCAGGACCTTACCAGAGTCCTCATCTGAAGAAAAATATTAAAAAATCTATAAATTCAATGCTTTGATACTTGCTGGAAAAGACTTAAAAGAATGATGTAGCATAATTCTGGGATTAAATACAAAACAAGAATGGGCAGCAGGGAAAACCAATGTAAAATGCAAATACCATTTAATCATGCATATTACAGACAACAACATTTTAGGCTTATCAAATTTTTTCTCTACCATATTAATATTCAGCAAATGCATCAGTCACTTTGTAGAAATTAGGCAGATAATTTGAAACGCCCACATCCCCGAGAATTGTTATTTAATAAAATGTAAATGATTGATTTTTAAGAATTTCGTTTTTTGTAGAATATATAATTTTGGTACTGTGCTGGGTTGCCAAAATGTAAAATATGGGTGCTGAAGCAAACATATTTGACATGATGCTATGGGGAAAAAAACCTTACTTTCACTTTCATCATCCCCCTCATCATCATCATCTTCCTCCTCCTCCTCCTCTCCATCCAGGACTTCCTCCTCCTCCCCTTCATTATCATCATCCTCCTCACTGTCTGTTTCTACTTCCTCTGATTCGGCCCCATCTTCTGAAATATCCTCTGAATATTTTTAATAGTCATCGGATGGTTAAATGAAAATTCTCACAAACTGATTTTATTCAGGTCACACAAGAATTTAGTATATATATATATATATATATATATATATATATATATATATATATATATATATATATATATATATTTTACACACACACACACACACACACACACATTTCATTACTGCAACATGCCAGCAAACTTCACACCTTGTTTTTTATATTTTTCAGATTAACCTAAATAGTTTTTAATAGCTACATTTCTAATGGTTGATCAGATTTGGCATTTAATAATTGTTAACATTCTCACGTTTCAATGTAAAATTGTAAAAATTAATTGCGGTAATGCAGTTGAAAGTTAGCAAAAATTATGGCTTTATCTTACACAGCTATTTAAAAACGAATTAAATGCACAACATTATTGCAAATTTTGCATCAGTTTCAGTAATGAGAATGCTTAGTTTCTGAAACAGATCATAGACAATACTATAACATTTTTAGTTAAGAAAAGTAAAGTGAAATTAAACTGCTCTTTCTTATGTATCATTGCAGAATAATAATTTATTAACAAAAAATAAAGAGTTTTTTTTTTTTTTTTAAAGCAGCCAATATGCGTTGTGATGCAGAGAAACGGCTTATTGGACACCAAGTTTTTTTTATTCTTATATCGAAAGACTGATGTTTGGAATGCCAAATAAATCATTATTATTTTCTGTTGGATATTGAGTAAAACATGCATTAATAAAAAATATTGTTTTATTGTTTATTTTTTTCATAATAAATTAAATGGTCCTAATTTTGAATCTGGATATGTTGCAGTAAGAAATTAACCATAAACTTCTTTAAAAAAAAAAAAAAAAGAAATTCTTCATAATCTAAATGTACTGCATTTGTACTGTTTCAAGTTTCAGAATAAAATTTCCAAATTATTTTTATATAGATATCCTCGCAGTTTTGAAACTGTTAGTTTCATGAGAATTACCCAAATAAGGAGAATAAATCAAAGACTATATATATTGAGGTAGACTGATATATTAATTTCACAAATTAATCTGTGCCAATAGTTGCTTTTTGGAACTATCAGTTATCGACAAAAATCTGTGCCTATAGTTTACGACAGTTAATTTTTTTTAATCCTCAATTTTTATCCCTCAGCAAAATATATACACACTGGTGGACAAAAGTTTGTCTGATAACAATGTATAGTCAAGAAATTAATAATGTGAAAAATTACTATTACAATTCGAAAAACATTTTCTTAAACTACTTCAAAACTTTTCTCATAAAAAAAAATCCTCCATGTCCAGCAATGGCAGCTTTGCAGATCCTTGGCATTCTAGCTATCAGTTTGTCCAGATACTCAGGTGACATTTCACCCCACGCTTCCTGTAGCACTTGCTGTAGATGTGACTGTGTTGTCGGGCACTTCTCACACATCTTACAGTCTAGCTGATCCCACAAAAGCTCAATGTGGTTTAGATCCATAACACTCTTTTCCAATTATCTGTTGTCCAATGTCTGTTTCTTTGCCCACTCTAACATTTACTTTTTGTTTCAAAAGTGGATTTTTCTTTGCAATTCTTCCCATAAGTCCTGCACACCTGAGTCTTCTCTTTACTGTTGTACATGAAACTGGTGTTGAGTGGGTAGAATTCAATGAAGCTGTCAGCTGAGGACATGTGAGGTGTCTATTTATCAAACTAGAGACTCTGATGTACTTATCCTCTTGTTTAGTTGTACATCTGACCTTCCACATCTCTTTCTGTCCTTGTTAGAGCCAGTTGTCTTTGAAGACTGTAGTGTACACCTTGGTATGAAATCTTCAGTTTTTTGGCAATTTCAAGCATTGTATAGCCTTCATTCTTCAAACCAATGATTGTCTGATGAGTTTCTAGAGAAAGCTGATTCTATTTTGCCAATTTTTTTTTTTACCTAATATTGACCTTAAGACATTCTATTGCATACTGTGGCAACTCAAAAACATACACAAAGACAACGTCAAGGTTTATTTAATAAACTAAATAGCTTTACTATGTTTGATATAATGGCAAGTGATTTTTTAGTTCCAAATGATCAATTTAGCATGATTACTCAAGGATAAGGTGTTGGAGTGATGCTGCAGTCTAGATTTGATAAAAAATATTTTTTTCAAACAGTGATAATGCTGTTTTTACATCAGTAATATCCTGACTATATTTTGTGATCAGTTGAATTCCACTTTGGTGAATTAAGTAAATTTCCTTCCAAAACAGCAAAATCTGTACATTATTCTAAACATTTGGCCACCAGTGTATGCATGCATGCATATATATATATATATATATATATATATATATATATATATATATGTGTATATTACATACATTTTAAAAAACTATCGGCTGATTGGTTGTCTGCCTTTTCCGCCAATTTGGTTATCGGTCAAGCTCTAATAAATATATATTTATTTTTACTTTTTATCATGTATTTTTGGTCATGCGGTTACATTGGTATGCTACATTTACCAAACATTAACCTGTCAGATTATTTTTATGTGGCTTTTTGGAGTTGAAAAATGCAAAAAAGCTTAAGTGTTAATTTTCTTTGATAAAAGTGTAGTAAGACTCACACATCAGGCATATATGCAAGACTATATACTAACCGTCATCAGAGATTATGGACATGGCTGGCCGTTTGCCTTTTCCATGAGAGACATTCCTGTTGATCATCTCATCTTGGCTGTCCTCTTCATCCATGGCTAAGCATCAGTCTAATCTAGATCAATTTCACCATTGAACAATCTGCAGGAACACACACTCCAAATATGATTTTCCTATGTAATTACCAACATTTACAAATACAATGTGCAACAGAATGAAATTGAAATATTCCATACAAATCTACTAAATAAGGCCGGAAATCTTTAGCATCACAGACAACAGCCAATGGTGGCCTAGATTACACTGAGGGAGCTAAATATGATCTTAAACATCTTCAGATCTGTAAAGACTCCGCAAACTTCACAAATCCCTGCTTGATCCAGCCATTACAATATCCTCATTTTATACAAACACACCTCTTCCTATGCAACAAACACTTGAACTACTTGTTATATTTACTGTTAATGCACCCACAAAAGCCTTTATTTATGAGTTTAATTAAGAACACAATGCACACAAGTCTTAATTCTTCAGTCATATGCTAACACACACACACAATGTTATTAACTTGATGCTAACGACTAACACCAGGCTAGCTAATAAAATCACGAAACCGGCTTTATTTGAGCAACAGACTCCAGCATGCATACAACGAGAATGCTTTAAAACGTGAAAATGCATCAAAATAAACGCAAAAGGCTATTTTATATTGTATTATTTAACCTTAAAGATAATAATTAAAGCTAACGCTAACGCTAACAAGCTAGCTGTGTTTCTTGCCCTTAAGTCTAAATTTAACTCATCAGCTATTTTTATCATTCATAACAAGGACGTTTGAAAAACAGCTTTTATAGGCGCTATATGTATCTTTTATTGAATTCATAAGGGATCTTAGAGTTTTGAGTATTTGTACCTACCCAGGAAGGTTGTATAAGACATTATTCGTGTTTTGAAGTCCACACGGCGTTTGTCTTTGACGCTGCCGGCTGGATAAACTACGAATCATACTATGGTGAAGCATATGCTCATGAATATTCATTAAGTTAAAAGACGTTCGCATTGTAGGCCTTAAATGATTGGCCGAAAGTAGGAGCTTGTCAGCAGGCGAACTTGGGTGAAGGCTTTGGCTAATAAATATTAATTAGGATGGTTACCAAGCGAATTCAGAATGTCTAGATTAATATTTATAAACTAATTATTCAAGACAACAACGGCAGAACGCAGTAAAATAAATTTTTTGACATTCAAATTAAATTTTCTAGCCCTCACTATTAAGTGGCATTTGATAAGATATTATTAGTTTATTTAACTATATTTTTCATCAGCTGATCACTATGCACTTTCCAAATCTCTTATCTGGTAAGATGTGATAGGAGGCCACAGTATTAAATAGTTGGTTTAATAATATCTTTATTTAGACAGTAAATTAATATGAATAATGTGCTAAATGAGGCTGAGTGACAACAGTAACTGGTCAGCATTTATTAATTACCTTTTATTTACTTCAAGGTGTACTCTGTAATTTTTTCCTCATTAAAAAGTTTCATTCCTAAAGACATGAATTGTAATTTTGCATTATATGTAGGAAATCATGAGCACTCACATTAAAATGTCCCTCTCCAGTCATACCAGTGAAAATCATACCACATTAAAATGACCATGGAGAGGGTCCGCACATGGGTGCCGCCATGTTAGAATCACATGACCAGCAGAATACTATTCTCTTATCTAATACTAATCTCAGTAACTGTCCTGTTATTGGACACTTTCACTCACTGATTAAAGTAATCATCGCTGACTGTGAATACTACATTTCTACAACAGCATCTGAAACTGCATCCAAGCTGCTACGTGTCAGTGTAAATCCAAAATGACACAAAGATCAAAGTTAATGAGTGCACCTTTAATATTTAATTTCTTTGTAAAGCATATAGAGCTGTTCATCTTGTAGTCCAAAATCCCAGAAGAGAATTCGTCATGGGTTCCCTCTAGATTTTCCTATGGGTTTATCTAATGGGGTTTTTGAACTTATGAGTAAAATAAGGTCTGTGGTGAGGAGTTGATAAACATAGACGTTTTGTTCTGCAACATAAATTACACACAGTCATCCATCAAACTTAAATTTTGAAGACTGGTGCATTTAAAAAAAAAAAAAGTATATAATTCAATATGGCTTCAACATTCATGTTTGATGACTGTGTGTAGTTTATGTTGTGGAACAAAACGTTCACGTATCCTCAAGTAATGTTTACCACTTGGGTTTGTGTTTTCTCATTCCCTTGTGCATTCGTGTCTGTCTTCAGTGATAACACCGCCCTCTCGTTTGCCTTGTTATCTGTCTGATTATTAGTTGATTGTTTTTACTTGCCCTCCTATTTATCTCCTTGTTTTTTTCCATATTTAACCCCATTGTGGTTTTTTTCTTGTGCAACTTCGCTGTGGATGTTTCCCAGTTAGTGTCCTGTCCAGTCCTGTCCTGTCCTGTGCTGGGGTTTTTCCGAATTGGGGCAGTTTTTGTTTGTTTTTGTTATATTTTTGCATTAATAAAAGCCCATATTTGACATACCTCTGCATTTGAGCCCTGCCATTTCCTCCACAAAACCCCGACAATAGCAGAAAATATTATAATATATAAGTAAGTGTTATGATCCCTGTTGTCTGTCCTGTGTTTTCTGTTCACCCGTCTCTGTTCACATTCCATGTCACGTTTTCCTTGTTGTCCGCCCCGTGTTTCACTGTCTTCGTGTTAAAACTACATTCCCCATGATCCCCAGCACTCATCACTGCCAGCCTTGTGTCATTGTGCTCACCTGATTGAAGTTTGTCATCTTCATGTATCCAGTGTATATATACCCTGTTTGTTCTCCATTCCCTTGTCTATCGTTGATGTTTATGGATGCTTGTTTCCGTGCTCCCCGTTGTGCCTATCCTACTCGTGAACCCTTTTTATGTCTTCCGTGTTTTTGTTTCTATTTTTCCCATCGTGGATGTTTTGTTTGTTCCTGTTTTGTTCATCTTATTAATATAATAAAAACCCCTGCATTTAGATCCTTGCCCCTCGTCTGCCTTCCTGCTCATCGTTACAGAACGATAGACCACCTATGGATCTAGCAGCGGTTTTCCTTGAACTGGCCCAGGCAAATCTTCCACTCCGCGAGTACTCACGGCTCTTCTCCACGGTCGCCATCCACACGGGTTCGACGGCGGCGCCCTGAGGACCATCTACTGGGTCGGGTTACCGTCATCCCGGCGGAGAGAGGCGCCGAAACCCGGAGACCACCCGTGGAGGAAGTACATGAGTCTCGTTCTGAGGAAACTTGCGCCCGAGGAACCACCCCTTGTGATTCCGGCTGTCGAACCTGAGCCCCTACCTACCCGGATCAACGTGCCAGCGCTGCCAACTTCGTCCGCCCGAAGGAGGAAGAGAAGGAAGACTTCCGCCTCCCAAACCACGCCTGCCACGGTCAGCGAGCCAGGGCCCACGCCTGCCACGGTCAGCGAGCCAGGACCCACGCCTGCCACGGTCAGCGAGCCAGGGCCCACGCCTGCCACGGTCAGCGAGCCAGGGCCCACGCCTGCCACGGTCAGCGAGCCAGGGCCCATGCCTGCCACGGTCAGCGAGCCAGAGCCCACGCCTGCCACGGTCAGTGAGCCAGCGCCTGTGGCCTCGACCGTCCCAGAGCCAGCGCCTGTGGCCTCGACCGACCCAGAGCCAGCGCCTGTGGCCTCTACCGTCCAAGACCCAACACCTCCCGAGCTTTCCAGAGCTCCCCCTTCCGAGCCTCCCGAGCTTTCCGGGGCTCCGCCTCCCGAGCTTTCCAGAGCTCCACCTCCCGAGCCTCCCAGGGCTCCGCCTCTCAAGTCCCTCAAGCCTTCCAGGGCTTCGCCCCTCGAGTCTCTCGAGCCTTCCAGTGCTACGCCCCTCAAGCCACTCGAGCCTTCTAGGGCTCCACCCCTCAAGTCTCTCGAGCCTTCTAGGGCTCCACCCCTCAAGTCTCTCGAGCCTCCCAGGGCTCCACCCCTCAAGTCTCTCGAGCCTCCCAGGGCTCCGCCTCTCAACCCTCTCAAGCCTTCCAGGGCTCCGCCTTTCAAGTCTCCCGAGCCACCCAGGGCTCCTCCTCCCAAGCCTCCTAGGGCTCTGCCTCCCAGGGCTCCTCCTCCCGAGCCTCCCAGGGCTCCACCTCCCAAGTCTCTCGAGCCTTCCAGTGCTCCGTCTCTCAAGCCTTTCGAGCCCTCCAGGGCTCCGCCTCCAGAGCCTCTCGAGCCTTCCATGGCCCTTCTCCCCGAGCCTCCTATGGCTCTTCACCCAGAAATTCCAGAGCCTCCTACGGCTCCGCCTCCTGAGACTCCAGAGCCTTCTAGGGCTCCGCCTCTAGAGCGTCCTATGGCTCTTCTCCCTGAGCCTCCTACGGCTCCGCCTCCCGAGCCTCCTATGGCGCCACCTCCCTCGGCTCCACCGCCAGAGCCTTCCAGGCCTTTGCCTCTAGAGCCTCCTACGGCGGCACCTTCCTCGGCTCCATCTCCCGAGCCTCCCTCGGCTCTGTCTCCCGAGCCTCCCTCGGCTCCGCCTCCCGAGCCTCCTACGGCTCCACCTCCCGAGCCTTCCAGGTCTCCGCCCCTAAAGCCTCCTACGGCGCCCCCTTCCTCGGCTCTGCCTCCTGAGCCTTCCTCGGCTCTGCCTCCTGAGCCTTCCTCGGCTCCGCCTCCTGAACCTTCCTCGGCTCTGTCTCCTGAGCCTCCCCCAGCTCCGCCTCCTGAACTTCCAGAGCCTCTCGCAGCTTCGTCTCCAGAGCCCCTCTCAGCTTCGCCCCCGAGACCTGTCCCTGTCCTGAGGCCGCCTCCCAGGCCTCCTGGACCTGTCCCTGTCCGTTGGCCACCTCCCAGGCCCCCTAGACCTGTCCCTGTCTTGTGGCCTCCTCCCAGGCCTCCTCGAACTGTCCCTGTCCTGTGGCCACCTCCCAGGCCCTCTGAACCGGCCCTTGCCAAGTGGCCAGCTCCCGGGCCATCTAAACCAGCCTCTGTCCAGTGGTCACCTCCCAGGCCCCCTGAACCGGCCCCTGCTCTACGGCCACCTCCCAGGCCACCTGACCCGGTTCCCTTCGCACGCCCCTTGGACTGCCTGTCTGCCCCCCGTGCCTCCTTGGACTGCCTGTCTGCCCCCCGTGCCTCCTTGGACTGCCTGTCTGCTCTCTGTGCCCCCTTGGATTGCCTGTCTTGCGTCCCTTTGGTCTGTCTATTTGCCCCTTGTACTCCCATGGTCTGCCTAATTGTCCCTTGTATCTCCTTGGTCTGTCTCTGTGTCCCTTGTGCCACCCTTCACCTGTCTGTTTTCCCCCCGGGTCTACCCCCTCACTCCTTGGTCATTTTTTCTTGTTGTTGTCTTTGTTGGTCTTTTCCCCTTTAGGACCGTCTGGAATCTGGTCCTTTTAAGGGGGGCTTATGTTATGATCCCTGTTGTCTGTCCCGTGTTTTCTGTTCACCCGTCTCTGTTCACATTCCATGTCACGTTTTCCTTGTTGTCCGCCCCGTGTTTCACTGTCTTCGTGTTAAAACTACATTTCCCATGATCCCCAGCACTCATCACTGCCAGCCTTGTGTCATTGTGCTCACCTGATTGTAGTTTGTCATCTTCATGTATCCAGTGTATATATACTCTGTTTGTTCTCCATTCCCTTGTCTATCGTTGATGTTTATGGATGCTTGTTTCCGTGCTCCCCGTTGTGCCTATCCTACTCGTGAACCCTTTTTATGTCTTTCATGTTTTGTTCCATTTAATGTCTTCCGTGTTTTTGTTTCTATTTTTCCCATCGTGGATGTTTTGTTCATCTTATTAATATAATAAAAACCCCTGCATTTATATCCTTGCCCCTCGTCTGCCTTCCTGCTCATCGTTACAGTAAGTTAATGCTCTTGCTTAAAAGTAAATATTATTAATGACTGATATCTTTTCAGTGCATCATCATGTACCAATCCTAAAGTACAAAACTTTGTCATATTTATATGCTAATTTCAGTCAATTTTACAGGTAAATAAAACAAGAAAGTTTTACTTTACTTTCTAATCTGGTGTTCCCTGCAGAGCTTGCCACTAGCTTCATTGCAAGCTCATTGAATAATTAATGAGTTGCATGGTTTCACTGCTTGCATTTTATTTACACAGTTTTTATTGTTGATTTTGCTGTTCAAATTGGTACCATGGTTAATCTAGCGGTTACTATGGTTTTACAACAAATACCATGGTTAAATTATACTGTAGAAAAACCATGGATAATTTCCATAAGGGTTAACCATAATTTTACTACAGTAATCGCAGATGAACTATGGTATTTTTAATAAAACCACAAAAATTATAGCCTATTATATTTATTACCATAGTTTTCATTTTCCAGTATTATTACTAAGGTTTTACAACTAATACCACAGTTGAACTGTAGTAATTATTGTAAAACCATGGTTAGTTTTGTGGTTCTATGGTTTTACTGCAAATTGGTTGCAAGGGAACTATTTCAGAAAATAAATTAGATCCCCGGAACAATCATATAAGGAGCAGTAGTTCATTTTTTAGTTTTCATGCTCATATAAATGCTTTGGCAATACAAAGTAGAACAAATTCTGTATTGAACAAGTGTGGAAAAACAGGAAAAACAAACAAACAGTGAATATACTTTCAGTGGTGTGTGTGTGTGTGTGTGTTTTCATATGTGTGCATGTCTGTGTACAAGAGTTTGTGTGAGGTCACATGTCTTTGTGTGTGTGTGTGTGTGTGTGTGTGTGTGTGTGTGTGTGTGTGTGTGTGTGTGTGTATACTTTGCTGCTTGTGAAATGCAGTCTCTTTGTTCACCAAGTAAATTTGGAGCTTGTGCATCCTTGAACTTTTTGAAGTTGGGACAAATAATTTCCGTACCTCGTTATGTTTTTCCTCAGTTTGTGATCTCTGACTGTGCACAAGTATTCTGCTGTCATGTAATCTCTGTTTAGGGCCAAATAACATTGTAGCTCTCTTTCATCATCTCGTGTTCGAGATCCACCTATGGGAAGGGCATCCGTACCTGACCTCTGCAGAAGCATCCGATTGCACCAAGTCTGGCTAGACAGACAGAAGCACATTACCGATGCTCGGTAAGGACCCACCCCCTTACCTAAGAGCATATAACGACCTGCACGCGCTGCTGCTCCTCAGTTGACATTCGCTTCTCACGACCTCTGTTTTTCTCTCAGCTCGGTTGGAATTTGACTTACACTAATTTGTCTACAGGAGGACACATCGCTCAGATCAGCCTCTGCCAGAAGTGAATGTCTTGTTTCAGCCAGGTTAGCTTTTTCCTGTTTATTGCAAGCCGCCCACGCGCGCTTAAACTACCACCAGGCTGCCCGCCTTTCTCTCTCACCACTTAACCACCACGGCTGCGCGCCACGGATTTTACGGAGTTTCGCCCTACTATGGCATTTTCCAAACCTACGGCTTCTTCCGGGGTCAACCTATCATGTGCCTGCCCGGCCACGTGTGGTGCCCTCATCGCAGCCAGAGACTCTCATCCTTTTTGTGTAGTGTGCATGGGTCTCAAACACGTGGAAGAGGCTCTAGAATTTCCGGAAAACTGTAGCCACTTCCTGGCGCTGCCTAACAAACTCAGGCGCTGGGGGCTCAAGGTTGCCACTACCCAGTGCACCGACCTTGAACTCTCCGACTCTGATGGGGGAAACGGTGATGACGATGCGCTCCTGGGTCCCTCCCGGCGCACAGCCTCTCTTAGCTGGGCTGATCAAAATAACCCTGCGTTCCTTGAGGTCATTCTCTCAGGGGACCCCTTGTTCGCCAATGAGCCGGCTGGTTCTGGTGACAAAGACGATGCGGGCCTTCTCGAGGGTTCGGAGGACAAGGAGGCCATCCCGTCTTCCATGACTCCCCAGGCTAACGCCAACGCGGCCCTCCCCCTGTCCGTCCTCATCGAGGTTTGTGAATGAGTGGCCCCTCGCCTCAATATAGAATGGCCAGCCCTACAAAGTGCCACTGACCAAGAGAGGGACATGTATGACGGGAAACTCCTGGGACCCCCTCCCGGTCGAGAAACCAACTTCTCCCTGTCTCGAAGTGAAGGATATGACGGCCATTGGCAGTCACTGGTTCACATCAGTCAGTCTGAAAGATGCTTTTTTCCACATCAGCATCTACCCCCCCACACAGGAAATATCTTCGTTTTGCGACAATACCACAGCAGTGGCACATATCAATTGCCAGGGCGGCATGCGCTCACCCAAGCTTCATGCCCTAGCTCACAGGCTTTTAGTGTGAAGCAGGCGGCACTTCCTGTCATTATGCGCGACCCATGTTCCAGGCATTTTGAACAGGGGCGCGGACCTTCTTTCGAGGGGGAACCTGCTCTACTGAGACTGGCGCCTCCACCCCCAGATAGTGGGCATGTTGTGGGAAAGATTCAGACAGGCGACATTAGATCTCTTCGCCTCGTGCAAAAACTCCCATTGTCCTATGTTCTTCTCGCTAAAGGACAAGGACACGCCCCTCGGCGTGGACGCACTAGCCCACCCGTGGCCCAAAGTGCTGCTCTGCGCATTTCCTCCCCTGTGCCTGTTAATACCTACCCTCGCCAGAAGAGCAGGGCCTGTCCCTCATTTTGATAGCACCCAGGTGGCCCAAAGCACCATGACTGGTACAGATAATTCCTATTCTGCATGCCCAACCGTGGCCCTTCCCTCTACGCACATACCTGTTGTCTCAGGCGAACAAGGAGATATATCACCCACACATGGACAGGGTGGCTCTTTGGGCTTGGCCCGTGAGAAGACAAATTTAAGCTTGATGGGGCTCCCCCCACGGGTAGTTGCCACTATACAGAATGCTAGGGCCTCCTCCACAAGGTCCCTATATGACTTTAAGTGGCAAGTGTTTGAAGGGTGGTGTGATGGGCATGGTTCCACATCATATCAGTGTTCTATGGATAAAGGCAGGTCTTTTTCCACTATTAAGGTCTACCTGGCGGCTATTGCCACTTGTCATTTTGGGTTTGATGGCTCAACGGCAGGGCAGCACCCCCTCATTCGTAGATTTATGAAGGGTGCCCACCGTTCTCTCCCAGTTACTAGGAGAACTGTTCCTGAGTGGGACTTCTCTATGGTGCTGGAGGCTTTATGTCAGCTGACTTTTGAGCCCCTGGGAAGCATTTCCCTAAAATTGCTGTCTTTCAAGACAGTGTTGCTCCTGGCCTTAGCGTCAGCTAAACGTGTCAGTGACCTGCATGCACTCTCTGTTCATACCTCGTGCACAAAATTCTCTCTAACTAACCCGGCCTTTATGCCAAAATGCTTCCCAGCATTCACGTGTGAGGTAATGGAGCTTTCCGCTTTTCACCCTCTTCCTTTTTCATCTGCGGAGGATCAGAGGCTGAATGGTCTGTGTTCAGTCCGTGCCCTGCAGGCTTTCTTGGATAGGACCAGTGCTTTTCGGAATAGTAATCATAATAAAATAATCTATAATATTATTATAATCTAGGGGAGTGCTGCCTCCAGAAGGCATCAGAGCCCACTCCACAAGGGGCTTGGGCTCTGTTCAGGGGAGTTTAATTGCAGGACATATGTTCTTTTGCCAGCTGGGCTTCTCCCCATACTTTTGTACGTTTCTACCGGCTGGATGTTACCAGGACCCCGGTAGCTCATTCTGTCTTGGGGGTGGGTTCTTCATAGCCCCTCCCCTGTTAGCTCCTTTTCTTTATAGAAAAAAAAAATATATATATACACACAAGCATAGGTCACGCGCTTCTGTCTGTCTAGCCAGACTTGGTGCAATTGGATGCACTTCCCATAGGTGGATCTCTCCACTTGATGCTTCAGAGAACCGGGGTTTCGTGAGTAACCTATTGTTTGCTTTGTTTTTGTGTTCTTTCTTTCCAAGTACATTTATGCATTTGGCAGAGCGACTTACAGTGCAATTATTACAGGGACAATCCCCCCGGAACAACCTGGAGTTAAGTGCCTTGCTCAAGGGCACAATGGTGGTGGCCGTGAGGTTCGAACAAAGGACCTTCTGATTAACAGCCCTGTGCTTTAGCCACTACGCCACCACCACTCCAGTTTTCTGTTTGTGCATTAATCATTTGGTTGGGCCGCATTATGTGGATAAGGGTGTCAGTGTCCTGAGGTTGATTATTATTTGTCGTGTTAGTCTGTTTGTGGAGCCTCAGGACCAGCTGAATGAGGGGACTCTTCTGAGCATTCACTTCATGGTTTTTAAGGGCTTTAAAATGATAAGAGTTGGGGTCACTCGGTTTTAGACGTTTCCAAAATCGAATGGCTCTTTTCTCAATGTTGATTAATGGAGGGTATTGGCCTAATTCTGCCCTAAAAGTGTTTCTCTGTACCTTAAGAATGCTTTTACAAAACTCTGTATGCAGGGCTTCAATCATATTTTTGTCCCTTTTGTCAAATTCGTGATTTAGGAGGGGACCCAAACTTCACTGCCATATAGTGCAATAGGTTCTATGACTGATTGGAATATTTTGAGCCAGATTCTAATTGGTATTTCAAATTGGATAGCTTTTTTAATGGCATAGAAACCCCTTCTTGCTTTCTCTTTTAGTTCATTCACAGCCAAGTTGAGATTTCCTTTTGCACTGAATTTCAAACCAAGGTATGTGTAGTTTGTGGCATGATCAATTTTTATCATACCTAGGGTGAAACTGTATTTCTTTCCCTGACATCTGGGTCTTTTCTGGAATGTTAGAATTTTCGTTGCGTTAATGGTCAGGGCCCAGGTCTGATAGAACTGGTACAGTATTTCCAGGTTCTGCTGTAGACCCTCTTCTGTTGTAGACAGCAGGACCAGATCATCTGCATATAGGAGGAACTTTATAGTGGAGTCATGTAGTGTGAGGCCAGGAGCTGATGATTGTTCTAGTAGTTTCACCAATTGAGGAGGGTCGGTGATAGTGGGCAGTCATGTCTCACACCCCGCCCTTGAGTGAAGAACTCAGTTTGTTTATTGACAATTTTGATTTCACATTTATTGTTTGAATACATAATTTTTATGATGTTGTATGTTTTGCCTCTATACCAATTTCTGAAAGTTTAGACAGTAAACCTTGGTGCCAAATTGAATCAAATGCCTTCTGGAAATCTAAAAGCATGCACATTTTTGTTTTGGTTGATGTATTTATCAATCAGGGTATGTAGGGTGAAGATATGGTGTGATGTTCTAAAATTTGGTAGGAATCCAATTTGACTTTTGCTTAAGGCATTGTGTTTGGTAAGGAAGTGAACAAGTCTTGTGTTGATGATACTGCAGAACATCTTCCCCAGATTACTGCTCACACAGATGCCTCTGTAATTGTTTGGATCTAATTTGTCTCCACTTTTGAAAATGGCGTTATGAGTCCTCTATTCCAGGTGTCAAGGAAATGACCAACTCAGAACCAATCTTAATTTGTGCTCTGTGTTCTTCAGCATTTCATTGAGGATCCCATCTGGTCCATTTGCTTTTTTGATTTTTAGGGCCTGGATTTTGTCAATCAGTTCATTTTCTGTGATGGGGTAGTCTAATGGGTTTTGGTATTTACCAATTGTATGTTCCATATTGATAATTTTTCAATATATTTGGGTTTGTTCTGGGTTCATTTTTATTTCACTATAAAGTTGTTCAAAGTGATTTTTACAGGCGTCTCCATTTTGTATGGCTGTTTGTTCATGTTGTTTTTTTTTATTCAGAGAATTCCAATTGTCCCAAAATTTGTTAGAATGTATAGATTTTTCAATAGTTTTTAGCTGATTTTGCATGCACTGTTCTCTCTTTTTTTTTCTGAGTGTATTTTTATACTGTTTAAGTTCCTCACAATATTGATGGCGTAAATCTGCATCGTTTGGTTTTCTGTGTTTTTGATTTGATAATTGTATTAGTCTTTTCCTAAGTCTAAATAAAAAATTATTCTCTTGTTTGGTTTTATGGTTTTGCTTAGAGGATTTGAGATTAGATAAAGTTGCCAAATAATCAAATATATAATTGATGTTCTCCATGGCAAGATTTACACCATCCTCATCATGAGGATAAACTCTGCCGAGGAAGTTGTCTATAATTGAGCATACTTTTGGATGGTCCATTGCTGTCACATATTTTGCTGTGCTGTTTTGCGCCCATCTGTAGTTCTCTCTAATGTTGTACTGCTTACTGGTCTCTCTCTAATGTTGTACTGCTTACTAGTGTGTGTGTGTGTGTGTGTGTGTGTGTGTGTGTGTGTGTGTGTGTGTCTCTCTCTCTCTCTCTCTCTCTCTCTCTCAGCATCCTTCGTACGTGCACATTCACACTAGCTTCATGGCTTTACCATACTCAGGCGAACTGAGTTCAACCACTTTCAATCCACGGGTGGAGCTGTTTTCTAAAACTTGTGTAAGCGTTACATATGTGTCTCAAATGGCCGATTTTACATCACGCTTCGCTTTCATAAAGTAAAGCGCAAAGTATAAGGTGTAAATGGTCAGAAGTACCACAGGAAACAGGAACATTATTAAAAAAAAAAATCGAGTCGAAAATGGTTCATTCCTAAAGTACGACGTGCAAAACCTAACGCGCCGCGCCCCGCTATAACTCACTGAAAATCCACTAAACCATTTGACAGTCATAATCCAGCCCCTCCGATGCTGTAATTCGATAGTTCCATTTGGGAGGCGGGCGTTTTGCGGAAATTGCCGTCGACTATTGGCTAACTGTCAAATCATTAAAATGTTGATTTGCAGTTGCTGTAGAGTGGGCAGGGTTGGGAAAGCGCAAGTGAACTGAACTTCTGCGCTACTGTACTGTACTATCCTCAATGTGGTAGTTTATTGAGAAATTCATTACTTTGATCAAAACGTGTGTTTTAATAGGACACCACTGAGGGCTGTTGGATTTGCACTTCCTCTGGTTTATTGTAAAAGTTGGTGAGTAACTGTGACTTTTGCTGTCATTACTGTTAAAATTAGATTTATTAATTTATTTCAACATTTAATAAACATATGACATTGCATACTTATAATCTTACATATTTATATTTTATTAATTTCCTTATTTCTCTTGTGAGTAGTCATATATAGATATATAAACATGTATTATCATTGATCATTTACCTAAAGTCATGTGCTGAGTTAAGCACTGAAACCTATAATGGCAAAAATGCTTTATTTACATTTTCAAACTTATTTTAGATGTACTCCACATGATTGAAACATGAATAAATTCATGGCTCAGCTCATTATCATATATTAACATAGTTATTTATGCAAATAATTATAATAAAATATTAAATTAGTCTAAGAACACCAAATACCGTGCTGAATATGTACAATTGGAGCTTGAATGTATATTTGTAATCTATATTTTCAATTATTTACAGTGATACTCCTGGTTTCCGTGCTTCCCTATGGCATCAAATCAGAATGTGTGATTTCTGAAAGCAGGTAAGCCACTGACTAACGCACATTGCGCCTGTTTTCCATTCCACTGTGCGTGTGACAGCGGCTAACCAGCTTTTGGATGTGAGTCTGACATAAGAAGCCGTGGGAATGCCTCACCGGATCACATTTTGGGTCCACTGACTTACTATTAGTCTTTTGTTCATCTAGCTCAACTGGTAGAGCATTGTACTACCAATCACAAGGTTGTGGGTACGATTCCCACTTAATCATATTAAAAGTATATGAATGCAATGTATGTTGCTTTGGATAAAAGCATGTGCCAAATGCATTAATGTAAATGATGATGTCAGCCTACGTGCGGGGCGTCACAGCAGTGTGCTTCAACTGTACCATAAATGCTCTCATAGTACGAGGAAATGAACGGAAATGAAACCTTGTGCAAAATGAACTCAAGTTATTTTGTTTCATATTACTTGTGTGTATGCAACTTAACCTAAATTTTGCATGTAACCTCCAGTTCTGAACTTGTACAGTTCTGTAAGTTTAGTTACAGTAGTTGAGGGAGTGTGACAGATTACAAAAATGTAACAGATATAGTCCAGTCAAATTTAGAGATCTTTGTTATTGCAGTGATTCATGTTTAAGTATTAATGTTATTTTCTATTTATTTCTTAAAATAATAATTAAATGCACTTGAAGTTAGATAATTGTCCCATGGATAAAAAGTAGTAAACATTTTCAAAATATCTTCATATTGTCAAAAATATATTTTCTTAATCAAATGGCCAATAAGAACAATATCATTTAATCAGGTTTTCAGGGCAGGGGTGTAAAAAGTACTCCGAAATTATACTTAAGTGAAAGTATGAATACTGAGTGAAGAATTTACTCAATTAAAAGAACAAGTATCTAGCCAAAAACATACTTGATCACATTAAATTGTACTTTAATAATAAAAAGTAAAGTAACTTTTTTTTCCTAGCTAGAATGAAATCAAGACAGAAGTTTGTATGAGAGATGATGTTATTAAATTCGATTGATTTATTAAGTGGACCGTCTCTGATTACTGTCATATTTCTCCCCCAGTGGCATTCACAACCTGGTCAAATAATCATGTTACAATAACCACATTTTTGCAAAATGATTTTTTATGTGGCCTGTTGTATATAACACGGCAATTTCCTGTGGAATGAACACTAGAAGCACAAAAACAACATTGACTTTTAACCCCTTTTACCGAATCACAAGTAAAACGACAGATTATCAGTTAATAAACACTAACTTTTCACTCACTATCTTATGCTATCTTATGACATATGCATACTTTTACTATAGCGCATTACTCATTTAAACATTTGCATTACATAAACAACTACATTTACAAGCTTGTTTCAGTGTGATCACATTGTGCGGTAGCTCAACTGATAGTGTGTTGCACTTGTGATGTAAAGGGCTGGGGTACGAGTCCTGAAGAGCATGCAAGTCAATATGTGAGCCAAAAGTGTCATAGAAACACCTCAAAATGAGGTTCTTTTCATCAGAAATTGTGTTTTTCTTCTCACATTTGCTTTTTCTGACACTATCGGTTAGGTTTAGGGTAGGTTGGTTGGTTTTGTTGATTTAAATCTCAATAGAACATTACCTTATAAACCTCATCTCTCCGGGATGTGGAACATTCACCTCGAATGCACTCACGAATTGTGGTGTCAAAGCACCCAGCCCCTTGAGACATACAGAAAGATTACAAAAATGATAAATATGCTTTGAAGAAAGTTAGTAATGTTGTTGGTTTTGTTAATTGTTTTCTGAGGTTCGCTACCAAACTTTGCTGTTGAGCAGATGGATGAATTCAATAAAATTCACAAATAATATTTTACTCAGATTACATTATTTTATTACCATTATTATCATCATTATCATTGCTGGTTTCATAGTTATTATTATTAATAGTTGCAATAATAACAGCAATAATAATTCAGCAAATATGGACCACAGTGCATCTGGAAAGTATTATATAGCGCTTCACTTTTTATACATTTTGTTATGTTACTGCCTTATTCCAAAATTGATTAAATTCATTACTTTCCTCAATTCTACAAACAATACCTCATGAAAAAAAAATTCTTTGAAATCTTTAAAAATTTATAAAATAAATAAAAAAAATAAAAAAATCACATGTACATAAGTATTCACAGCCTTTGCCCAATACTTTGTTGAAGCACCTTTGGCACCAATTACAGCCTCAATTATTTTGTGTATGATGCCACAAGCTTGGGGACACCCATTTTTGGGCAGTTTCTCCCATTCTTCTTTGAAGGACCTCTCAAGCTCCATCAGGTTGGATGGGGAGTGTCGGTGCAAAGCCATTTTCAGATCTCTCCAGAGATGTTCAATCGGGTTCAAGTCTGGGCTCTGGCTGGGCCACTCAAGGACATTCACACAGTTGTCCAGTAGCCACTCCTTTGTTATCTTGGCTGTGTGCTTAGGGTCGTTGTCCTGTTGGAAGATGAACCGATTGCCCCAGTCTGAGGTCCAGAGCGCTCTGAAGCAGGTTTTCATCAAGGATGTCTCTTCATTGCTGCATTTATCTTTCTCTCGATCCTGACTAGTCTCCCAGTTCCAGCCACTGCAAAACATCCCCACAGCATGATGCTGCCACCACCATGCTTCACTGTAGGGATGTATTGGCCAGGTGATGAGCGGTGCCTGGTTTCCTCCAGACATAACGCTTGCCATTCAGGCCAAAGAGTTCAATCTTTGTTTCATCAGACCAGAGAATTTTGTTTCTCATGGTCTGAGAGTCCTTCAGGTGCCTATAAACTCTTTGCCTTGGCAAACTCCAGGCGGGCTGTGATGTGCCTTTTACAGAGGAGTGGCTTCCGTCTGACCACTCTACCACACAGGCCTGAATGTTGGAGTGCTGCAGAGATGGCTGTTCTTCTGGAAGGTTCTCCTCTCTCCACAGAGATGCTGGAGCTCTGTCAGAGTGACCATCTTGGTCACCTCCCTGACTAAGGCCCTTCTCCCCAATCATTCAGTTTAGCCAGGTGGCCAGCTCTAGGAAGAGTCCCGGTGGTCTCAAACTTCTTCCATTTATGGATGATGGAGGCCACTGTGCTCATTGAGACTGCTGCTCATTGCTGCAAAAATCTTTTCTATACCCTTCCCCAGATCTGTGCTTTGATACAATCCTGTCTCGGAGATCTACAGTCAATTCCTTGGACTTCATGGCTTGGTTTGTGCTCTGACATGCACTGTTAACTGTGGGACCTTATATAGGTGTGTGCCGTTCCAAATCATGTTCAATCAACTGAATTTACCACAGGTGGACTCCAATCAAGTTGTAGAAACATCTCAAGGATGATCAGTGGAAACAGGATTCACCTGAGCTCAATTTTGAGTGTCATGGCAAAGGCTGTGAATACTTATGTACATGTGATTTTCTTTTTTGTGTTTTGTTTTTTATTTTTAATAAATTTGCAAAGATTTCAAACAAACTTCTTTCACATTGTCATTATGGGGTATTGTTTGTAGAATTTTGAGGAAAATAATGAATTTAATCAATTTTGGAATAAGGCAGTAACATAACAAAATGTGGAAAAAGTGAAGCTTTTATATATATATATATATATATATATATATATATATATATATATATATAAAATAAAACAAAATCATAATATTTCAAGCAGTTCAAACATCTATATATTTATATGAATAAATTCAAGAGAAAAAGTTAAATTAATCCTAATATGAGTTTAATACAACCTCTCTCTCTCTATCTCTCTCACTCTCTCAATATTTATATATATATCACCAATAAAAGTTATGCATATTTCAGGGTGTGATTATATAGATCTTGTTAAAGAAATTGATAACATACTGAATACTCCCACAGTAAGGTCTGAAGTTGTTAACATTGTTTTATTATTGTATTTTTGTGTCATATGCATCCAGGACACCTTGCTTTTCCATTAATTTATTAAAATAATAGTTAAATTCACTTTCATTTTGATCACCATTTTCAGTTTTGGTTCATGTTTACATGTTAAGGATGACATAATGAAAAAATAATAATAAATTGTCCATAATTATATTTTTATTTCATTATATTCGATAATGAAATTGTCCATTGTTATAGAATGGTACTCAGTTTTTATTTAAATTACGGTATCAGTATGCTGTGTCTTTCGAGGAAATTAATCAAATTAGAAAAAATATAATATAATGTTTGTGAACACAAATGTTGTTGTTGTTGTTGTTGTTTTTAGTAACAGTACAATTCTAAAATGTATATTACAGGTTGAAGTTAAACAAGTTTCATATAGAAATTGTTAACATAGTTCACCATTAAGCATTCAAGTCCAATGTTAAATAGTGAAATACATCAGATTTGTGTGTGAATATTGTATAACTATATCAAATGTAAACATGTATTGAGAGTGAGAGGTATGTCTCGGGCTTGGATGAACTAATTATAACATGAGTATGTGACTAAACTTGTTAGCGATTAATTATTTTAATGGTATTAAACATTATGGTTAATATAAATAACAGTCTGCTTTTTGAAATTTTGTTTCTGTATTTTTACATCTTAAGGTGCCATTCATGCATAAAGTAGTGAATTCTCCTCGAAATAGTTTTACATGTAGGTATGGATAATTTAATGGTCCTTTAGTAAAGGATACTAGTTTTCAATCAGGCTTCAAACATCTACATATGGTGTGACTGTCCAGGTCACATCTTTCCATCCACATAAATCAATTATTTAGACTTCCTATGATTAAGTCCTCTGACCAAAAATATCTGTGACATCAGAAAGTAAGGTGAAATTTGTTTTGTAACCTTTTTGTAATAACTGTTTTACAAACACAAATGTATACACGTAAAGGTGCTGTAAGCATTGTTTTAATGGAAAGGTATGAAAAACAAAAATCCTACTCCCTGAAATATATTAATGAAATAAGTGTTGTGAGATATCTTATTTGTCTCTGAGACAGCAATAGCAAACCAAAATATGTCTGCGGACTATGTCATTTTGCATGTTTTCATAGTATTGTGGTTGCAGTGAATTATTGAGTCTTAAAGGTTCACCCCAAAATGAAAATTCTCTGATAATTTACTCACCCTCATGCCATCTGAGATGTGTATGACTTTCTTCTGCAAAACACTTTTGAAGATTTGAAGAAGGTCCTTAGTAAGTATATATATATATATATATATATATAAGATAGTTTGAGTCCTTGAATCTGATTGGACAAGAGACGTTCCATGAGTGCTGATGGTTTGACACCATGTGTGTATCACTCCACTTGTGTTTTTGCCGTTCTACACTAAAGTGTAAGAGCAGTGCAGATCTGTTAAGAACTTCTGTTTGTCTTTTGTTTTTGACATTCCATATGTTAGCCGGCAGATGGTGGCAAAAGATCATTTTTGTGTGTAATGTGAGCCAGTGATGTGAATGAATCCGCATCAGTCGTTTACATACAACAGCTCTTCATGATTGCTTACTACACTTACTACACTACTAAAGCTAGAAAATACCTTTAAACGGTTTTAAACGCTTTAAACAAACAACTTTAGCATTAAGGCTCATCACAACTGAGAGACACAACAGACTGATTAATTACACAATGGGTGCTGTTTAAAATGGTGGAGGACATTGCAGTTTCTATAGTGATCAACTTTTGTGCACCGGCTACCGTGAAATAGAGAGAAATACCCTCGCTGGATGCAATTTTTCCTCTGAGAAAGCTGATCTTCAGAAAGCTGACAGCATCTCTGCTTGGAAGTGGCAACAGGTGATTGTATAAGCTCTGTCTCTCTTTCTCTCTCTCACACACACACACACACACACACACACACGCGCACACGCGCACACACGCACGCACTCACACATCCATCATTGTTTATGCAATAACTTGTTAGAAACAGCATAAGCCGATACTATTTCTGAAGTGACATTTTTGAATTACAAACGGCTTGGACGCATCATTTGGTTTGAACCAGCAACTGCAGATTTTGATCCGTTGCGTGAGAACGTAGTTCCATGCACAAACGCGTTCGTTATGACTGTACAAATTCTTTCCTAGTTTTTTTTTTTATGTACTTGTTCATTTAACTGTTGTATATAAGCAATATCACACTTGCATTTGTGCTGTATGGCCCTAAATCAGCACTGCTGTGATTAACTACGGCACTCTGCCTGCAGCCGAATCACAGCAGTGCTGATATAGGGCCATATCGCACTCTTGCTCGTGTGATAATAAATATGTATACACATATATATTAGTGCTGTCAACCGATTAAAATTTGTAATCAAATTTGATTGATGTCCCGATTACTTAATCGCATTTAATAGCATATGCAAATATTTGCTGAGAAAGCCCCTCATATAACAATAATTCAATATATAATGCTGAAATAATTATACATAGATATCTTTAAATATTTAAAAATTATATATATTAAAATGCATTACATTCTTGTGGCAGAACAGTTAATCATTGATAAGATGATACAAAAAGTGGCTTTAGAATACAATGTAATGTTTACTACCATATTATTGATCATAAGTCAATCATTGGCATACAATTCATAGCAATCCATTTCACAAGTGAATTTGTCAATCAGTTGGAGATTTATTATGAGGGCTTGTTGAAGGTTCCTTAAACAAGCCCTCATAATAAATCTCCAACTGATTGATAAATGAACTTTTTTATTCACTGTATAAACTGCGCTTTGCCACACAGCTGATATTTCAATTACTGCCCTCTGGAGTAAACAGGTGGTACTACAAGCTTGCATTTCTCAGGAATCTTCCTTAGTACAATCCGGGGGCATTACGATTAATTGCGTACATTTGTTTACCGCGTTATTTTTAATACAATCAATCGCACTGAATTAAAGCGTTAAATCGACAGCCCTAATATATATATATATACTTAAAATGTCATGCTGTGTACCACCTGTGGTGCTTGGTTTAAAACAGCATCTCATGTGTCTTTTAAACAAATGCAGCTCTTTTTGGTCAAAAGTAAAATATATATAAATTTAAATAAATATATATAAAATCAGTAATGCAAACTAACATCTAACTATGAAAGATCCTCATTATGTGAAAGTATTATTCATTAGACTGTGAACTCTAATTTGAAAAGAGTGGAAACCATCAAGTCAATGTTATCTAAGACACAATGCACAGTCTTTATTATACTTAAATACATAGACAATGGTTAAAAATTCTTGAGATAAAATCTTTTGGTAATATTTTACAGTAAATACATGTTTTGAAATGTACCAAAAAGTAGTAGGCTATAATTCATATATACAGTAAATACACACCGTTCAGCCACAACATTAAAACCACCTGAATAATATTGAGTAGGTCCCCCTCGTTCCGCCAAAACAGCGCCAACCCGCATCTCAGAGTAGTATTCTGAGATGATATTCTTCTCATCACAATTGTACAGAGTGGTTATCTGAGTTATCGTAGACTTTGTCAGCTCAACCCAGTCTGGTCATTCTCTGTTGACCTCTATCATCAACAAGACATTTCCATCCACAGAACTGCCACTCACTGGATGTTTTTTGTTTTTTTGATAACCGCTCTGTACAATTGTGACGAGAAGAATATGATCTCAGAATACTATACTGAGATGCGAGTAGCCACTTTTTGGTGGCACGAGGTGGACCTACACAATATCAGGCAGGTGGTTTTAATGTTGTGGTCGATCGCTGTATAACATACATGGTTATACTGATGCCAGTTAATTAAGACAGAGGGGTTGAATAATATAGAATGAAGTCATTACAAATCCTCAGCCCTGTGCTGCAGTTTTTACCGCCAAGAAGATTCCCTGGATGTCAGGACTGTAAGACACATAGAAAAGTACATTGAGTGACGGTTTTGAAGTTGAGTAACACTTTACAGCAATCAAGAAATGCCTCAGATGCATTTCCATGCACACAGCAGCCGAGAGAGGACAGTAGGAAACTTCAAACCCAGAGAAAATTTGAAATGTGTGTGTTTTTGCTCTGTTGTGTACCATGAGATTGGGCAGTTGCTGACATACTGAAAACATACTGCCTCAGTTACTTTATATTGATGAATGGGCAATGAAGCACAAATGCGTTGATAATATGTGGACTTAATGTTTTTAGGAGATAATCCTAAATGTGTTGTTCTTTGGAAACAGTAAATACACAAAGAAATTGGAGCAGTGTTACTTTGCTTTAGCAGAACAGGTTCACACACAGAGTGTCCCAAAATTAGTAAAAGGCAGCAGATAGCGACTGTAAAGAGCACCATTGACTTAAAGGGACAATTCACCCAAAAATAAAAATTCTCTCATTTACTCACACTCATGCCATCCAAGATGTTAATGACTTTCTTTCTTCTCTTGAACACAAACAAAGATTTTTAAAAGAATATTTCAGCTCTGTAGGTCCATAAAATGCAAGTCCATGGTGGCCAGAACTTTAAATGTCTAAAAAAACACAAAGGCTCCAGTGGTTAAATCCATGCCTTCTAAAGAGATATGATAGGTGTGGATGAGAAACAGGTCACTATTTAAGTCTTTTTTTTTTTTACTATAAATCTCCACTTTTAAATTTTCTTCTTTTGTTTTTGCTGATTCACATGTATATCGCCACCTACTGGGCAGGGAGGAGAATTTATAGTAAAAAATTACTTTGCAAGTGAATGGTGACCATCAATATTATAGTATGAACCTACAGAGTGACGCCATTCTTCTTAAAGTCTTCATTTGTGTTCTTCTGAAGAAAGAAAGTCATACACATATAGGATGGCATGAGGGTGAGTAATTGATGAGATAATTAACATTTTTGGGTGAACTATATCTTTAATTAACTCTAAGGGTTCACTCTACTCATTTTCATCAATGTTCTTAAGCCTTCAAATTTGAAAGTACTAGTCGTGTCATGAATAGCACATAAACCAGCTTGATTTCAAAAAAACTATTGTGACATAAACGCAATTGCCGAAGCAACCACTTCATTTTGTGATGCTTCTTTGACACTTTCGACTCATGTCCTTTTCATCGCAAGTGCAACACTCTATCTGTTGATCTATGCGCTATAGTAAAAGTGTTTAGATGTCATGAGATAGCACTGTGTGAGGAACAGAGTGAAAAGTAAGTGTTTATGAACTGATAATCTGCCATTTTACTCATGATTTGTGTGGAAGGCAATAAAGGTAAATGTTGTAGTGATCATTTCAACAGGAAACACACGAGATTACAACAAGCCACATAAAAAAATATTTTACAAAAATATAGTATAGATATAGTACGTGATTCTATGAGACCAGGTTGACATAAACCTGTCCCTAATATGAGCCAAAGTAGGAAATATAACCACATGAAGGCTGTATATGACATCCTGTGCAAAAATCTCTACCTTGTTACTAGATGAAAGTACATGTAAATTTATCTAAATAGATTTACATAGTAAAGTCTATGTAAATAGTAAAATATTTCATATTTTCGAATATTGGTGGAGCCACATTTTCACAATCATTTGATGCCACACATGTTTCTTTTCTGTTTTCCATGATTTCAATTTTTGTAATAATATTCAGCAAAAAGAAAATTATTTCGTCAACAATCACTCTAGTTGTTGACAACATTGACAACCCAGAACATTGTGTTCACAAACAGATCTACAGCATAAGGAGACAAGTGGCATTAGCAGTTATGAATGTCATTGGATGTGGTAAAGGATGTACCAGGTTCAATAAAAGTTCAACTCAATGGACAGTAGGCATGTCATAAAATATTGATGTATCGATTATTGATCGGCACGTCACTGTAGCAATATATTTTTGAGGCATTGGTGTATTAACATTAGCCGACATTTGAATTAGAAGCCTAATTTGCATGCTTTCCAATTTACTCAACCTTCCATTTAATGTAGTTTGGTGTAATAGCGTTTGGAGACCACAAGGCGGTGATATAACATTTAATTAAGTCGGTCGCACACCGGATGAAAGCATTGTGGATCTAGTTATCACCATACACAAAAAAGTTACGAGCGTACAGTTGATTACCACTAAAAACAAAATCATTTCAATTCACTCCTTAGTTTGTTCAAACTAAAATCATGTTTACAGGAATAGAAGTCTATGGTGCAAGTGTTTGCCACTTATATTAATACTTACCTACAAAATGTGTGTTATTTGAGCTGTAAATGTAGATTAAATCATCCCTTTACTGGTGGAACTCTTTCCTAGGCAGATTAACCTTTGGTTATATGTTACCGACAAAGAAAACAATGCTTACAGTAATGCATTTACAATGGAAGTCTATGGGGCGAGTGTACAGCAGTGTATAAAAGCAGAAATGTGAACCTTTTTCTCTACTAGAGCACTTATATTAATTATTCCCTCCATAAATGTGTATTATTTGAGCTGTAAAGTTGTATAAATCGTCCTTTTAGTGGTGGGCCTATTTTTCTAGATGCACTACTGATGCTGTAATATTGGATAAAATTTTGCTCAGACAAGGCTAGTAAGCAGTTTTATCACACGAGTCTCATGTTAACACATATAAGGTTTACATCTTTTGATAGTACGTTTGAAACAGTGTGTATGTGACGGGGCTGGGTTGTGATTCTACACACCTGGCCCCTTATCAAGCTAATTAAGCCTCCGAGAGTGATGAAGACCGACTGCGGACAGTGGTGTGAGAGAGAGAGAGCATTTACGGGCAGCTGTCCGTCATATGTGTGTGTTTGTGTCTTTTGTTTATAGTTCTTTATTAAAAATATTATTTATATTGTCATGCCTGTTCTCACCTCCTCCTTTCCATTAATCCATTTACAGAGTATTTTAAGGTTTATTCTGGAGCAGTGCCTTGCCCCATAGACTTATATTTTAAGATCATGTTTGTAAAGATTTTGCAAACTGATGACAAGTAAAAAAAGAAAAAAGTTTGTGTTAATGGACAGCGTGCCATAGATGCTGTTGATAAAGCTTAGCTTGTATTGAACCCGGAACATTCCTACACTCACTCATTCATTTAAACACACAGCTGCTCTATAAATCAGCAGTACAGCTGGTGGGACTCACAATGCACAATGCGAGGACACCATTTTGGGACAGAAGAGAGGACAGAAAAAAAGAGGATAGCAGTCGAAGGAACATTGTATAAACACTTTAGTTTACACATTTTATTTCAATTTACATCTTCATAAGCTGAATTTAATCCAATCTTGACATTCATCAGCTATGACGTTCTTAGCAACTTGTGAAGATGTAATTGATCCCACTATCCCATCAACTAAAGTGTTGAGAATGGCACAGGTCGTGGTAACACTTATGTTTGAAAGGCACTACACATACTGACTTTATAACTTTAAAAGTTATGCGTTACATCAACATTTACAAATACTCTTAAATACTAATCAGCATATACTGTATTTGAATAGCTGTTTAGAATATACAATCAATTTCTGATTGATCTACAGTTAAGTTGCGCAAATTAGTTAGTAAAACCTTGACGTTATGCCTTTCAGATGAAGTGCTACAATAGTCACGTCGCATTTATCAAAAGAGGGAGGTTAAAGTGGGGCCACCATGCAGGCACCTTCACCCAGAAAGGGCTGCCGCCACTGGGCATGGCAGGTTGGGGTTGGGGGCGGAGCAGGGCAGGAAAGCAGCAGGCGTCTGCAACAGCAGCTGTCACACATACACACCCTCAGGGTTCAGGCTGGACACCAGGGGGTGCTGCAGGTTGCGTGGGTGACCCAGGAACTGCTTGGCGGTGGAACGTGGGGGCAAGTCTGTAAGTAAAATACATGTAAGATCAGAGATTCCTTCCGTAGTTCTGTAAAAATATTGATGTGTTTGTTTGAGCGTCATAACATTGACTTGACACACCAATGGCGTGAGGTTGGGGTGGGACTATCTGTATGTTCAATAATATGTACCTGTATTGATTTAGTGTGTGTGTGTGTGTGCCATACCATTGTCTCTGTGTTTGTCCTGTAGTAGTTGAATCAGATCCAGTTCTGGATGATCACTGAGGTCTGTACGAGATTGAGTGTGGGTAGGCAGGGCTCCAGCCTGCTGGATAAACTGCTGTAAATTACACTGTCTCAGCTCCTTATTCAACTCTTCCACCTCCTCCTGCTTAGCCTACACACACACAGAACACACCATCACAAACAGCCGGATCTCTCCCACCAATAAAATACAGTTCATTATATTTTTCCCTGAAAGCACACATTCTGTTCGTGACAGACATCTATTCACTGATCTGGACAATGTAATCTTGGAGTTCAACAGGGTTACTTGTCAGATGTTAGAACGACATTTAGCAGATGTTTTTGTAATTGATTTTGTATGTATATTAATGTGCACATCTTAAGATATCAAATTATTGTTACAAATAAGATCCATAAAAAACAAATCTTTCTAGATGATGCCCTCTTTCTCAGACATCAAAGCACTGAACTGTACATCAATTTAGAGACTATTTAGCAGACAGGAATTTTCTCATCTTTTCTCTCCAATTTGGAATGCCCAATTCCCAATCCGCTCCCAGTGCCTCCGTGTCTGAGACCGTCAATCCATGCATCTTGTCATGTGGCTTGTTGAGAGCATTACCGCGAAGACCTAGCGTGTGTGGAGGCTTCACACCATTCTATGCGGCATCCACGCACAACTCACCACGCGCGCCACCGAGAGCAAGGACCACATTATAGTGACCACGAGGAGGTTAACCCAATGTGACTCTACCCACCCTAGCAACCGGGCCAATTGGTTCTTTAGGAAGCCTGCATGGAGTCAGACGGGCCACTTCTATTAAAATGAATGGGAGAAATCGGAATGCACAATGGTCAACGGATGAAGAAAGGAAGTCCCGCCTTACAGACATAGCCTGTCAATCATCTTGAGAACGAAAATTGCGTTTTTAGTGTAATCTGATGCAAAGAAGCACCATTTATGATACCAGTGTTGTCAGATTTTACTGCTGATTTGAAATATGTTCTTTGATCTTATTCTTGACCAACCGTTTTGCAGAATTCGGTCTTTCCCCATACAAGTAGATAGGAGCTGCACTTGTATGTCGCTTGTTTACATTGACTAATAGTTGCCCGAGAGCGTTCCAAAGAAAGCTGTCAGTGGACTGACTTGCAAGAAAGACGTTGATGTGGTTAATCTTTAAAGGGACGTTCACATTGACAAATTTGAGGTGACATGACTCTTGGCAAAGCGAGTGACCATTGTTGTTGTACTCGTCTCGAGACCATATTTTTATGCAGTGGCGGTTCTGGCTTACTTGGTGCGGCTTACTTGGATCAGGGCACCTGTCGAGCCGCCCCAGAGAGCGTTGCCGCGTTTTGCCTATGCCATGATCCGCTACTGTTTTTATGGTCTTGGTCTTTTCATGGACTCTTGGTCTTGACTTGAAAAAGTGTGGAATAATGTGCTAGACGGACGCTTGACTGCTGCGCTGCCGAAATTGTTCTATGTTCTGTTCTCATTGCATGTACAGATACAATTTAACAGCCAACCAAACTCCATTCCTGAAATACAGACGAGTTAGGAATCAAAATAAAGAGGAGTCAGGATTCATCTCTGTTTATCAGTATAATGAGATGGAGATTTTCTGAATGGCCTCCAAGTGCTTTAAAAATGCTTTAGCCAATAGTTACAGTACACAAATTCTACACATACAAATATACAAATAATTCTCTCAATGTCTTCAGAATTGAATGGTTGGGTGTTTTTGCAAAATGGAGGTAAGCTTACTTGACTTACAATGAATGGAATTGAAATTCTAAACAAATCCAAAGTAAAAGTGTGAATACAGTATGTCATATTTAATACACTACTGTTTGGTTTTTAGGTCCATTTTAACACTGACTCATAGTTGTGTTCAATTAACCTAGGATGTGGTGTATATTGCATTTGTATTCTCTACTGGTAATACAGTTTGAAAAAACATAAGCCTAAGCAAATACTATATGAGGTATATTTGAGATATGATGAGCCTAGCGTCGATTTAGTTGTTCAACTGGCCATTTAACACATTGATTGGGATTGCATTAGGCCTATATGAGTCTCGTCTCAGTCTCGTCTTCTTCTGGTCTCGTTCTTGACTCGGACTCGACCTACAATACTCTGGTCGGCCTGGACTTGAAATCGTACGAGCTGGTCCCGAATACAACGCAGAGTGACTGTTAGCAATGTGACCAAGTTGGGAAGAGTGTAGGTTAATTACAATTTGAATTACTTTATTGGAAAATCAAAAGTAACAAATAAGAAATGATATTTTGCATATCAATGAGCCAATTTTTTTAGGGCCATTACGATTTTTTACATTGTGACTATTTTCATACAGTCGTGCACATTTTATCCCCCATTATTCATTACTCCAGAGCAAAAAAGATGGTCATTACGATATTGTCATAACTGAAATGTGAAAAAATAATATATTATTTATAAAAAATATTTGGTACTGCCTTTCATGTTCTCATATTTTAATAAATAATAAAAAAAAAAACATTTCTTTTTTTTACTGTAATGAATTTAAACGTGACCATTAAAACAATGGGAATAGTACAAATAAAATGTCCAGACACATGATATGAGAATTGGATGTATAATGTGCTTAAATGTCCTGAAAATAATGTCACAATGTAAAAACAGTACAGCGACAACCTAAACTTAATCAATGTCAGTGTAAATGCCCCTTAATATTCTGATAGAGAAGTAAAAAAAATAAAAATTTATTTGCTAAAGATTTCCTGCTGGAGATGTTGAGAACATGATACATTTTGTTTTATTTATCATATTTTATTACATAGTATGTTGGATATGGAATCATTTCAAAATTAATTCATGTCAGTTTAAAATTTTTATATTCTAGATGTGTTACCAAAATGCATTCAATCAAACAAAATTATTTCAAGTGACAATTTTAGCACTGATCATTGTTGCAATTCCCATGACAACCACAAGTTAGAGCCATGTTTCATGAAAACAGCCAAGGAAGTATGTTTGTGCCATGCAGCTCTATTTACAGTAATCTCTGGATTTGTCCTTTATGGGAATGTTTGACACATTGCAGCCAGTAACCTCTACTTGTATAACAACACAAGCCAAATTCAAATACAGACAAGTCAAAGGTAACCACAAAGTTGCATACTCCAGTAATCGCCTGACTTGAAAACTAAAGGATTATTCATCATCTGCTGGAGGAGGAAAATCAAGTTCCTACTTCTCATGTAAGACTTATTTTGTGGGAATAGAATCTAATTATGTAAACTGAAGAATAGTCATGCTTGATTTCCTTTCTTTATTTTTTTTGGAAAGACATGAAGGAAGACTTTTGAGTGGCACTGCTGTGTGAAGTACTTGAGATCTTCCTCACAGACATGCAAGTCTTTGATTTTAAGCAGCTGGTAGACTGAAAAATTTAAATGCTGTTATAAAACTGTGGATGCCAAGTTGAAAAAGAAACTCAATAAGCCAACAAGTATATGCCTTTATTTTGTCTTTCGTTCCAAGGTATGAAATGCACAGGAAATAAGAGACGTATTACAAATGAAATCACTTGTTTACACACAAATGTTTGTTTGAAGATCAAATGTAAAAGCTCAGAGCATGAATTTAAATTCATATGAATAAATTCAAATGGTAAAGATGAGTTTATTTGTTTGCTTTCAAATTTTCAGTTCATAGGGCTCACATCTGTTTTGAAACAGCAAGTGTCTGTGTGTGATCTCAACTGAGGGAAACGCTATTTGCAGCCAAAAGAGTGTAACAGTTTGGTTCCGGAAGTAAAAACCTATTCATATTCTCCATAGGCAAATTGATTTTTAACAAGAGGTTATAAACCTTTAAAGACAGACCTACCATGAGCGCCGATGTTGTTAATCGATAGAATATGCTTCTGTTGAACCAATCAGTTTGCATTATTTAAACTTGTTTAATAGCGGAATTCCTGGTGAAGAAATACACTACCCATAATCCTGAAAAGAAAGAACCACCAATCAGAGAAACACGGCAAACAAAGCCAATCAAACAATCTCTGCAGTGAAGGATTTTATGAAATCCCTATGGAAAAATGTATGGGAAATATACTTCCGGAACCAAGAAGGCTGAAAGGTGGCAGGCATTGTTGCGCTCTATAGCTACAGAACTCGCTCCAGAATCACACCCTCTCTGCTTACCTTCAGCAGAGTCTCTGCCCTCCCCAGGGCCTTCTCGAAATGTAGAAGTTCCATCTCCAACTCCTCCCCATGTTTTTGCCGACTCTGAAGCTCTACCTTGACTAACCCCAAAGAGTCTTTTGAATCAGCTTGCCTGGGCGATACCGCCACCTCCAGCCTTTCTTTCTGAAGGTCCTTCTCAAGTTGCATGGCACGAGTGTTGAATTCGTGCAACTTTTGTCCGCAATCATCCAGTTTAGCGTGCAGTTCTCCTAACCGCCGCTTCATCCCCCGCTCCTGCTCAGTCTCTATCCTTAGCTCCTCCTCCCAGAACACCTCTTCCACCAGCTCTTGCTGATTCTTCCAAAGTGTTTTCTCCAGAACATCCATTTCTGCCTGGAGGGATGACTCGTCAGAAGACGACTGTTCCCAAGCCTCGCATTCCCTTTCTAAGGTCACCACCTGGGACTCCAAGGCACGTAGCTGCTCCTGCTGCTGGAGAACATGACGGAACACCTCCTCTTTGGATGGTCCGGGCAAGTATGCGGCTTGAAGAAGTGGGGATGCCCTTTGCTCAGGAGATGGCATTTTACGAGAGTATTTAGATTTCGTACAAAGAGAACTGGAAGGGCCTAGGTTGAAGGTGAAGGACTTTTTTGGCAATCCTCCTTTGGGTTCTGATGGAGAGGGCTTAAGCGGGAGGGTTTGGTTGTGAAGATTATTTTCTTCACTGCTGCTCGGGCCGGTCCGCCGCAGGAAGAACTGCACTTCATTGCTGTGCTGTCCAAGTTTGGCCAGGGACTCCAGTGGACACTCATTGGCCAGAAGTTGCCGCTCCGTGTCCCTCAGCCTCTGAATGAGAACATAACGACCCGTCTGACCTATAAAAAGCACAGGGGTAGTAAGACTCAAAGAAATGGATCATATCTACAAATTGATTTATGACAATGCTACCTCTAAATGGAGCTTACAACAGGGCTATTCAGTTACGTTCCTGGAGGGCCACATCCTGCAGAGTTCAGCTCCAACCCTAATCAAAAACACTTGAACCAGCTAATTAAGGTTTTTAGGACTAGCAAATACCTAAAAGGTGCCCCGAGTTGTTCTTGTCAGGCTACTCAGCCATGGGGCACCTTTGCACTAGAGGTAACGCTGCATCAGACAATGTAGCGAATGAAAATTATTATGGGGATATTGCGTCAGAAGGATGAAGGAAAATGTAAGGGTTTGCAAAAGTTACGATCCGTCATGCAACCAAAAGATGAGAACATTTAAACTTTTGCCCCACAGCACTTTGACGTAGGCATCCACTGACCATTGGGAATTTTGGGAAATCCAATTAGCTGTATTGAATTGAATTGAATTGATTTGAAACCGACACGGCTCTTTATGTACCGTCCAAACAGAGTTAACACATCTCTGTTTTTCAAATGTTTCATCTGAGCTTTCCCTGGTGTGTAAGTGCCTTTATATGGTTTTGAATAGGGATGGGGATGGGGTTAGGGCCTCCTCAGTCTGCCAGGAATAATTCACAGCACCTTCCTGCAATTAAATTACTTGAAAATTACAGGCAGTTTAGTAAAAGCAGGGTTGAAACTAAACTGTACTGGACGTGGCCCTCCAGGAACCAAACTGAATAGCCTAAGGACACAAGAGACTTGCAGTACTGTTATTACAGGGACAATCCCCTGAAGCTAGGACTGTCCTGGGCATAGGTGTAATGTAGTAAAGTATAACTCAGTTTTCTGCTTGCCACTACGTCTCGTGAACAGTACGCATGATGCAAATTTTGTCATCAGCACAGTATGCACAGACTGTCTGCATACTGGCCAATTTTTCTAGACAAGTATCTGTGCATGTCATCTGTACATGCTCCTGCCGTTGACTGTACTAAAACAGTATCACAGAGCAGTCGTAATGCGCATGTGTTGAAGGAATCCATTAGGGTTTGCAGTCAAAAGAGTATACTTTTAAAGGCTGATTGTTTGACTATTCTCTAGCCTTTAGCCACACCACCCATTCTACAGATAAGTTCATATTTACTCAGGAATCACAAGACCTATTCTTACTGTATTAGTAAAACATGAACCTAGAATTTATTCTCAGGGATGCTTACCAATGGCTTGGGCGAGTGCAATGACCACGTCCTGGCATGATGTCTCCTCTGATAAGCCACAAACCACTCGTACCACCCCGTCCACCCACACTTTCAGCTCCATCACAGAAACTGAACAAAGATGAGCTCACATCAGCAGTGCATGGTAACGTCTGGATTCTGAAATGACAAAACAGCAAAAGTGATGAGTAATGCAATGTGTTTTCTTTCTCTGAGCTGGACAGCCTTTCTCCCCATTGTATGGAAGAGAACAGCTCAACATTCTGCTAAACTCTTGAATGTTCCACGGAAGTCTTTTGAGTTTGAAACGACATGAGGGTGAGTTAAAAATTACAGTTCTCATTTTTTGGAGAACTATTACTTTAAAACACTGTCCAAAGACCTCAAATCAAGTCCAAAATACATCCATAAAGAACAATAAAGCTACCTTCCCTGCTTTATCTCAATCTCTACCCATCTCTCATCTTTCAGATTGCTCGAACCCTGCAAGATTTCCAGTCATGAGACATTAAATCATGATGGATATCGGGTCCAGTGTGTAAGCAAATTTCAAGAGTTACTATTAGCAGGAGTTTGACAGACTCAGAAGCATTGCTCTGCTCCAATTAAATGCACTGCTGGCTCTCTTCAAAGGTGTTTTCGCAGATTAATGCTTAAGGGGACAGACAGGCAGGCAGAACGTAGTTGTTCAGAGACTGCGTGTGCTTGCGAGTGTGTCTGATTCCTCTTTGAAGCCCCACAGCAGGAACAGATGGCTCTGCTAAGGTAAGATGTAGCATCAAAACATTTTAGCTGTACAACAGGTATAGAATGAAGCCCTGTCCAAGAGATTAAAGAAACAATTCACAGAAAAATGACATCATTTACTCACTGAGATGTTGTTCACAACCTGTATGACTTTTTCTGCCTAACATCTTCTTTTGTGTTCTACAGTAGAAAGAAAGTCATACAGGTTTGGATCAACATGACAGTGAGTAAATGATGACAGATTTTTCATTTGTGGGTGAACTATCCCTTTAATACGTGTAAGACATAATTAATGTCGGATGTGTGCACATTGACTGCTGCGAATTATGACCTTTGTTAAGAAATTCTTGGGTAAACTCTACCGCATTAACTTATGAAAACACTCAATAGCAGCGCTAAGCTATGTAGCCGACCATTTTGCAGTTGCCAGTGCCAAGTATCAAATGACTAATGCACCATCTCCGGGCCATTTAAAGAAAGGTTTAATGAAGAATTAAGAGTATAAAAGTGAAAGAATAGGGAATATAAGATCCCATAACAATAACTTTTGGAACTCTTGAGAAAACTATTCTTATCAGGGAGAAACAGAAGCGTAGGATGCAAGTTTACAAATGCGTTTATCTACAATAATGATTAGCTGCTACCCTGCAATCACACTTCTATGAGTCATTTGAAAGCAAGGCCACAAACACAGTTTATAATTTATGAGTTCTCTGAAAACACGGACTACAAAACCTACCCTACTAAAAACCCCATGATTAATTTTTATGCTGGTCTAGGCTGATTAGAGGAATAGTTGACCCAATGTTCACGCGAGAAGAGATCTACACACCATTAAAAATATATATATATAAATCTATAGCAAAACCAATGAAGCTTCTATAATAACACTTTGCTTCTGTATTTTTCCTTGCAAGTGTCAGTTCTCACTAGAGGCCACCTGAACTCTCGCTTCAGAATTATCGCTTCAGTAGACATTAATTAAACCACTCGGGTTGGATGGATTACTTTTATGCTGCCTTTATGTGCTTTTTGGAGCTTCAAAGTTTTGGACCAGGAATATATTTTGATATTATCATTCTCCAGTGACGAAGAATTTCCCAACGATTTCAGGTGGAGTTCAAGTTTTGTGAACTTTGACAAATTTGCCGTGTTGTCCAATAGGAAGTTGCTTGGTTTGGCAGTGACCTCTGTGTGGGCGGTGCTTTGAGCTGCAATGAATATTCGCAATGGACAAGCAAATAATTTTAGTGGACAGGTTCTTTATAACTTCACTCTCCTACAGTATAAAGTGCAGCATACATAAGAGCCTGCTTGACAAATAGCGTTTGTGGGTTTTACACTCGTTTCACATTTCTCTTGGCCTTCTAGTGTTATCGTTGTGGTACGCTTTCAGGTTTTATAATGTACTGTAGTAAACAAAAATATTAAACTAATATCTATTTTAAAATCAATACATTTTTGGTTTGTTTTGGAGTCATGAAAATGTATTTTAGTTTAACTTCAGTTTTTCCAATTAAGTTGTTATTGTTATTTTGGTTAAAGGTGCACTCAGTCATTTTTCCTAAATAAAACGTTTTACTCCTAGAGACATAAATTGTAATTTTGGAATATATGTAGGAAATCATGAGCACTCACATGAGATGAGGAATCCAGTCATATCAGTGACCTTATAAAAGCTGTTTCATTCTACATGTAGAGGGTCTCCTCATGGGGGCGGCCATGTTAGAATCACATGACCAGCCGAATACTACTTGCTTAATCTCAGTAACTGTCCTGTTATTTGACACTTTCACTCACTGATTAAATAATCATGGCTGACTGTGAATACTACATGTCTAAAATGGCATCTGAAAATTATGCTACATCCATGCCACTAGGTGTCAGTGTAAGTCCAAGATGACACAAAGACAAAATTTACTGAATGCAACTTTTACAAAAATATTTGTATTTAATTTTAGTTTAGGACAGTAATGGTGGGTGCAGAAAGTAGTGGTATCGCAAAAGTTTGAAATTCGTTTTTTCCATCTGCTATAGCGAGTCTGTTGATTTCCGTTGTGTTTTTGTTCTTCCATAAACTCTGCAACAGTGCTGGCCAACTCTGAAGCATTCTTCTGTCTTGTCCCATCTGTATTGAAGCTGAGGAATGCTACCTTGTTGGCCTGTGTGCAGCAGAGAGGGGAGAGTAAAACAGATCTTCTTTTGTCTCTTTCAGCTCTAACAGGCTCATACTAAATCAAGGCCTTGGCCTTAGGGTACACTTCTCAACACAGCCCGGGGTTACCATGACTACAAACCACTGGACGTGAAAGATGAATCGTACTAAGAAGAATCAACAGGTCCCTAATGCATTGGGCTAATCTGACAGCTCAGATCCACGTTCACTCAAATATTGGTCTATTTCCACTATAGTCATATACCTTATACTCCGATCGGTTTAATCCAACAAAAGGCTCACGTTTTGGATTTGGGTTGATCGGCACCTCCTGCTTTGAAATGTTGAGTTGCATCTTCACATACTCCGATCACTCACACATGCCCAGATCCACAGCTGCAGAAATGCAGACCCACCCCAGACACATCTAAAACTTCCTCCCTTCTGAGGGCGTCCTCCTGAAGCTATGATTACTGGAATTATCCTGTTCCTCTCTCTCATCAACTTTGTTAAGTTTTGTTAGCTTTTGGGAACATGTCCTGAAGAACAAGTGCACTGTTATCGTGCAGGAGAGGCGTGGTCCTTTCTCTTAATGTTTGGAGATGCTATTGACAGATGTTACTTGCTAAAAACAACTACTGGGTAGTAGATATATAATGGAAATGTCTTACATTGTGAGAGGAGTTAAAGCCTAAATTAGTTTATATGGAGACATGGGGCAATATAATTACTACCAGAGCTTCTCTGTGATTTTAATCCTGTGCAAATCAGTCATATCGGTATAGTGTGGAGGTGCAATATAAAAACAAAAACGCAAACCAGAAATATATTAAAAAGGACTTTGTTGCAACTTTAGGTCAGATTTATTCTGCATTAGCTAACCTAGCTGAGCATATGCATCTTCCAGTACATAATTGAACCATAATGCTAATATTTAATAATTAAGGTTGTTGATTTAGTGTGCATTCAGTGCAATTCATAAAAAAAGAAATTACGCAATTCTTAATGTCCCGTACCGTATTATGGAATATTGCTAACATCGGTTAAAGCATGAGGTACCACCTGTTTTCAGCAGGGGGCTGTAAGCGAAACGCAAGCTGTATAGGCAATGTGCAGCTGTACGGACATCAAACCGAACAAAACTCTCATGAGCCGTTATGCTGCATTCAGGGTTGGCCCGTGGGTTTTGTAGGGCCCTTGACGAAATCATTCAAATGGGCCCCCCCAGTGTGAAAATTGTCATAACTTTAAATCATCATAGAACCACTGCAAACCTGATGAGCCGATTTTTTAAATAGAAAGCTCTAAAAAAGAAACACTATACTGTACAGCTCGGTAGATGACAAATAACATGTCCAATAGCTTTTTTTCATGTTAGGTTAACATGTACATGCATGCATAAATGAATATGTGTATTTTAGGTGCTGTGACAAGTCACCATATTGCCTTACTTTGATCGCCTTTCAACCTTTTTCTATAAGTATAAATAAACCAATGCAACACACTTAATATGAGGTCATGGAAACTGGGTAACATTTTACAACAAGGTTTGCATTAGGTATCATTAACTATATATAATAACATTTTCTAACATTTATTAAACTTGTCTAATGTCAATTTATAAAAATACAATTGTTTATTGTTTGTACATGTTAGTTCATATTCTATTAATGTTATACTAATGTTAACTTTTTAACAATTTTGAATGGATAAAATGGACTATTATATGTGGAAATTAACATTAACTAAGATTATTAAGTATTGTTCAATGTTAGTTCATGTTAACTAATGTAGTTAACCACCGTAAGTGTTACCCATTTAAGTGACACAAAATAAGAAAATGAGCCTCAAATAGCCCCAAAGCAATATTTTTCATAACTTATTTCCTGCGTTTCTATCAGGCGTGAGCATTATTCAACAAGGTGTGCGATCTGTGTCTAATAATACTGTGATAAGAAGTCGCGCTCCAGTTCCCTGCAATGCTTTGCATTATGAATAAATTATGCAGATTAGTGTGTACTGCTTAGCTTTACTTCTTGTGATTTTAGATATACTGCTGTTATTTTATTTGTTTTAACTTTCAGTTATTTGTATTTTTGTGATTATTCAGAGCTCATTTTATACTTACTATGTTGTTTTTAGTTTTCAATGTCATTGTGAATTGTTAAATGATTAAGTTCACGCGTGTTACACACTCTCCTGAGCGTGTGCTCGATAGAAATCATTGGACTGTGGAGAATTTCAAAATAAAAGTCAACCATGTTTCTCAACCCTAATGACTTGTTCATTTACTTTGCATGTGTTCACGCCTTTGCTGCCAGGATATACAAATATTCACTTCTATTAAGCAATATCGATAAATGAGTAAAAGCTCCTACATAAAATGATATTAAATCTTGTTTAACAAACAGTTTTATAACTGTTGCAGCTTTATAAAATATGGTATATTATACTCTCTTTTCATAATCGTTTTTTTATTCACACAAAAAAATTCAAGGGGATGGTGAAGTCAAAATTTATTTTATTTTGGCGAGGGGGTGGGGGGGTAATATGAGCTAGTTGGTGACAGGGAGTAAGTCAGCATCAGTCAGTGTTCTCATTCAACAGCACTTCGTGATCACTTGTATTACTACTACACTACTTAAGCTAGGAGATAGCTTTAAATGGCTTAAACTAACAACTTCAGCATTAAGGCTCATCAGAGCAGAGAAACCAGCCATGAGGATACGAAAATTACTATTCTGGTTTTTTACAACATCCCACTAACACGTGGCTGAAACACATTCAAATTTCCCACCTCTTAAACAAAAAGTCTTAAAACAAGTGTGGGGTGGGATGGATTTCCCTGTCAGCCATTCTGTGTTTCTAATTTATGTTTCCTCATCAGTTGATCATTAAATGCATGCGGTGCTTAGAAAGCAGGGCGATTTGCTTTCAGTGTTGTGGAGTCTTTTGGTGGGTGTGTGAGGAGAGAATTATTACTCTCTCTAATCATTATGCAGTAAGAAGTGATTTATTGGGATGGCATATCCACCCCCGCTGCAGTAATGCATCATGCAGCCAGGCATTATCTCTGTCCAATGAATACTTTATATATAAAATAACAGGGCAAATAAAGTGTCCGAGCATCCAGTGCATAGTCACTAGAGGTTTGCTGAGAACCAGAACAACTTTTGGGTCAGTTTTTCCATATATACCTTCAGCTATGTGTCACGTTCAGATTTGGTAATAAGATCAAATGAAACAGGAATTCTGGTCATTTGCCCCTTTTTATTGAAATACCCAATAAGTTTCAGTTGATGCCACAGCCATGAACCATGATTTGCTGCTTGTAATTGCAAGTCAGAAGTGGGTGGTATTACAGGCTATTCAGACCGAATGCATTCTAGCCCTAAAAAAGCTAGACATCGTGTAACTAATAGAACAGAATGCAGTTATTTCTAGATGTGTTTTTAAAAGTACACATACTTTTTAACCTGACGTTACATCTAAAATTGTGGCACTCCTGTGCGAGATGCAGAAAACACAACAAGACATCATGCAATGGTCAAAAACGTCCATCAATCACATGTTTGCATAAATAAATTGTAAAATCTCATATGAACTGCCCCTTAGGGGAAAGACATTCTCATTCCAAAGGACATTTTTTGAACGAAAATTTTATAGGCCCCTGAAAATAAGAAACTTCCTCATTTGTCTTATTTTGGACCACGATAGGCCAATTTTCCATACATTTTCATTAAATGGGAAAGAATGGCCAGGATGTTCTTCAAAAATGAAGCTTTTGTATTCCACAGAGGAATGATTTCCATGGGTGAAACAAATGATAAGAGTGAATTAATAATGACAGAATTTTCACTTTTGGGTGAACTATAGGCACTTTTCCACTGTACGTTATGGTTCGTCTCACCTCAACTCTACTCGCTTTACGTTTCTGAGCTTACATTTCCACTGCACGTTTAGTGCCCCTCAACGTTGGTGGGCTTAGTTGTGTCGCCTCTACTGCCGTGACATCATCTTAAACACGACACAAACTGATCAAAACAATAACACGACCGCTAGCTGTTAGCTACTAGCTCATTGTGCTGCATAAAGCAGTTGTTGCATGGTGATTTTACACAAGTGTAACAGTTAAATTGGCCTGGTTGTTTTAGAAGCAAGCTTCCAGTAGCTGGTCAACAAAATAAAGTGAAGCTTTCAAGCAGAATATAGATTTAACATAACAAAACGTACCATCCTCCATCATGGCTGCGTCCAGTGCACTCTCCCTCCCATTGCTCGCCGGTTTAGATTGCGGCCAACAGCTGAGGCACTTCCTGAGAGACTATTTCATTTTGCTCATCGCTAACGAGTGGACCGTCTACACCTCGTTTATTGACCATGGCGTGGTTTTGCGTACAGACATTTCTTTTTCACAATTCGAAAGTCGCGTGAACAACTGATACTATTATCGCTGTTGCTAACTTCAAAACTAGCGGGTTGATATCGCGTGTCGGAAATCCAGTGATGCTGGTAGTGACGATTCTCCCCGACCAATCAGTGATCTGCAGGATTTTGACGTCACATTTAGTATCGGCTCAGCTCGCTTGGAATCTCGACCGAAGTGGTACTAAAAAAGTATCAGGTACCAGGTACTATCCACAGTGGAAACCCCCAAAAAAGTGAGCAGAGTCGAGTTGAGTCAAGTTGTACAGTGCAGTGGAAAAGCCCCAAAATCTAAGATATACATTCACTGTATGACCTTATTCACAGTAGCGCCATCTTTGATTTTTTTTACTGGAATGACAACAAGGCTGTGTGGGATTGACGTACCATCTCTTCAATGGCTTGTACAGTTGCTTAGCATGTTTTTGTATAACTCAGCTGACGAATCTTCAGTAGAAAAAACTCCAGACAACATGAGTTGTGGAATATTAGATGTGATCAAGGAGCTTTTTTATAGCTTTAAACAGTGCATACAATTGAAGAGACAGTAAGTCTATCCCTCACAGCCTCATTTACATTCCAGTCAAAAATCAAAGATGGTGCTACTGTGAATAAGGTATATACCCATTCTCTCTGTCCGCATCAAAATAATCAAAGACAACAGCAGACAAGTCCTGAACATGCCCCCCGCAATACATTACAGGAGAGTCAGTTGGTGTTTACATTTTTGTAACCGTTTGCTCTTTGATTGAGTGATCAGACTACTTTGAATGAACAAGCACTTATAAATGTGTCATTCCTTTCACACATGAATTACTGGAGGATCAGTGTACATTCTTTTCTAGATGGAGTTTCCATCCATAAGCTCAACAAAATAACAGCCTTGTTGCCACCATACAGCAACAAATTAATTTAATTAATTTACGGAATGTATCCAGCCATTTATCTGATTTCCTATGAAACAAGAGTCACCAATCCTGAATCAGATGGCGGTGTTTAAAGTAAAAATGAATTCAACAGTTGACATTATTCCAAAGAAATTGCTCAGCCTCACAAACAACTTTCCTTTTTGGCTAAAGTCACCAAGTATATTTAAACGCCTCACCTCCAACCATCCCACTTCAGTCTGGTATGGAACACCCACTTTAAACCATTCAATCAATGTATAATGAATAAAATCGAATCCCTTCCTTAATATTTTCTCATTAAAGAAATGTGTCAGATTGCAGAATTAAAATGCACTGAGAATGCCGTTTCATGTTGAATTTAATATAGCAAGTCATGTGCTGTAGTAGTCCATAAATAAAAGCATACAGCTTATTAATTAGGTTAAATAGTTGCTTGTCTGCCTCAGAAATCAAAGTCCCCTTGCTGAATAATACATTTTTATAGAACTTTTTTTGGCAGATATTTATTTGAGACAAATAACTTGCACAACCTTTCTAACATTATAAACCACAAAGGACGCAGCTAATGTGGGTCCCCACAGCTAACAAAAATACAAACACCAAAAATGTAATAATCAATTAGACCAACTGTAGCTTTGGGCCTTTTACGTGTATGGTAACTGTTGTCTTAATTTAGCCCCAACTAAATGCAGTTTTTGCCATTTTACTTCTCCGTCAAATCTAATGTAACTATTTGTCATGTCAACGCAGACCACAACAGCTTTGACTGGTTTGCTTTCAACCAGGATGGTAATTTTGCTTGTGACTTCTACTGTTTTCAAACATGGACCAAGTCGAGAAGAGACTGGTTGAGGAGGTCCGAAGATATGTGCACCTCTATAATACATCATCTTCGAAGTATAATGACTGCCAGAAGGCAACCAATTCATGGTGAAAATTCATCACAAATCTCGAAATGGAAATGTCGGAGTACATAAAAAGGTGGAAGAATACATGAGACCAATACATTGGCCTCAGAAAGAAAGTAAAGTTTGAGGAGCGGTGACTGGTGGCAAAATTTTTATATTTTCCCTTCTTGGCTGGCACCATACGTAAAACATTGAAATTTGCAGAATGATACAGACACACCAACGCAGAGCAATAAATCCAAACAACCGTGTAGGCCACAGCATAGAGGTTACGCCACAGCTCTGAGTTTTTTGGGCAAGATGGTGCCGTGTTGTGTGCTGACTGGCTGTCGCTCTCCTTCTAAACTGTCTGTTTTGTTTCTTTTTGTTTGCTTTTATGTGTTTACGCTTGCTTAATTTAGTCCCAAAGGGTCCACTGTCATTACAGATCTTTACAGTAGCGGAAAGTGTTTCTTTCATCCAAAAATATTCTGGTCTGGATGTGCGTACTGCAAGAAAAAAGAAGTAGGAAACGGGGCAGACAAGCTGGCGTTTCCGTGACAGCAAAGAGAGACTTGGCCATTTCACTGACTGAAAACTTTGTTGAGAATGTTGGGATGAGGATTTGGGCCCAGAGACGCTCTTGTCTTCTGCCTGTTTTCCCTGCTCAGTGGACCACAGGATCACACCAGACGGGTGCATCCAAACAAGCTGCGCTATCTTCGGATGGTAGGAGCTTTTGGTGGTCCTTCAGCTGAATCTTGAGGTTCTAGATCAGTAAAAGATGCCAGTTATTTTGAGAAAACTTGTCTGAAGTTGTGGAATGGCCTACCATTTGATATTAGATTCTCCACTACTATTTCGACTTTTAAAGCTTGTTTAAAAACCTATTTGTTTTCTCTGGCTTTCAACACTTTCTGTGTGTTGTTATTTTAGGGTTGTCCTCTATGTTTATGTGTATGGTTTCTTTGATGGTAACTATGTGATATGATGTAATGGATGTCTTCTTTGAGTTATGCTTTTTGTTTTTATTAATTTAATGTTCAGCACTTTGGTCTATGCTGTAGTTTTAAAGGGTTTTTTATAAATAAAAGATCGTAATCATAACGGGCCCATAAGGCAGCATCCTAACCATCATGTTAGCTCATAATTAAGTGATTTTTTTTTATAATGGCCTGAAAGACCCCTATGATGCCTTAAAATGTTGTCTAAGTAAGCATCTCACTAGGTGTTGGAACCGAGCAGAAGTATCAATTTGATGATCAATGAATTTGTATGTTGAATTTAAATCTACAAATCCACAAATCCTTCAAAATGTTAGTTAGATACAGATTGATCCCTCTAGACAGAGGAATGTGGAGGGCACCAGGCTTCACCCCTAACCTAAACAAAGGCAGCCTGGGAAAACAAAAGAGAATGTCTCCACTTGCTGCCCAGAAATCCCTATCTTGGCTTCAACAAGCAGAATACACACAGACTGCAAGTGTGTGGGCACACATTTTTGTCCGGCAGCCCATGAGAAGTTGCATACTGGACTTCTGAATCAACCTCTGCAACACAGATCACAAATTAAGGTCAATCTTCTGCCAGAGACCATCTGGAAAACTAGTTCTGTGTGTAACTACAAGTACATTGCAGTATAATTCATGGGTTGTAATTCTAATCCTAATGACAGGTGGGCGGCTTTTACTTCTCATGAGAGAAGTCATCCAGGTGAAAGCGAAACATAAGGTAATCCGCAGAGAAAATAAGGTTAGCTGCATACAAGCCCTGCAACATGGCCAGCGGGAGAAACCAGCAGTTGTGTCCAGCTTTGAAACATTATTTTCCCATGTGTGGAGCTTTGCAGTTTGACATACCGAATTAAGGATGGGAATTCAGACCCAACTGATAGCAGCATTTATTTGCTTGTGCTGTCTGCATTGTTTTAGCATCCAATGTACTAGGAAATGGCACAAACATAGACAAGATCTTTATACTTCAATTACTAAAAGCTATGCCAATTTTAGCTAATGTATGCATCTTCTTTACAGCTGCCAGTCCAACTGGATTCACACAGTTTGCATCTATGCAGCCTGCCACTTGTTTCATAAGTTATTAATTACTCCTTTACATGCCTGCTGCACTAAATAATTTACATATGTGTTCCACACTTTTATAATGTTGCTTCCTGCTCCATATTTACCTAAATGATATATATATAAAAGCCTGAGGTACAAAAGACTGTTTGCCAACAAAAGGGAGAGTTCTGAAGAATTAGCCTATTTTTAATGCAAGCCTGAACAGGTGTGCCTACTGTGAATGGCTGTTTTATAACAAGGCCTACCTCCCCTGTGGTCAAATAAAAAAATAATTGGAAAGTTTAAAATGGGTGCAAAAACTGTAACGTCCAATATCAAATGCTTTTTGAGGCAGAAAACTGGGTATTTTTAAGGGAGAGTTACAAAATGCAGTGACCAAGTAAACATGCAATAAACATGTAACCGATTTACTTATCTTAATGCACAATCTTGTTCTTAATATGTACGATTCATCACATTCATCAGCATGTTATTTTAAAAAACAACATTTTGTCTTTGCTTCAAAATGTAATAACTTGCTGCAACAAAATCAAAAATCCCTTACCATTTAAACCCCTTCCTTCTAACCATCCATTCTGGTATTCACCACCCGGAGCCAATCAATTCCTGATGGATCAAATCAAGTAACATTAGTAACATTTATGCTTACACAAAGAAAAAACTACTTGCCAATGAAGTACCAAAAAACTAAAACTTGATTTAAAGGGAAAACTAGTTTATTTTTGTAACCCCATAGGTCTTTTTTTTTTCTTGTTTTAAGCATAAACCCCACCAAATTTAGCTAGATTTATCTGAAAACACAACTTAATATCTTATGTCATTCTATTCAAGTATTTTTTATGTTTTCTATTCAAGTATGTTTTAAGGATGTTTAGATATATCTATCGTAATATAAGCCAAAAATACATAGTAGGTATTTTTTAAGGCTTCCTGAAACAAAGTCGACAACCCATAAATCAAATCTGGAAAAGTTTGTAAAGATCAAGGTGGGCTGCATGTTCACCAATGCTATCTTCAGTCAACAGAAGTAAGGTTTATTTAAAATCTGTCTTGTATACCACCCCTAACAAGATAGCATACCTCACTTCATCGCCTTTCTACATTCTTTGTGAAGGCGAATGGCAACGGTCTGTACTCAGTCCTTTCTAGTTTCAGAGAATGTTTGGAAAAAGTCTGGAATGCACAGTTTCAGATGACATATCCAGTCCCTGTGACTTCTGAATCTGTGGCGGTAAACCACATTGGTGACTTCACAGACAAACCGTTAGTGGAATGCGTGTGTTGCGAAACGGCACATTCCTGATCAGTGGGAGCACTAAGAAATGTGTGCATTCCTGACACCCCTCTCCATGCCTTATTCTAGATAGCTATTCTAAGAGTAATGAATCTGAAAATCTGTGATAAAGGATTACCTCCCACCAAGAGAATGGGAAATGTGTCTTAAATCCCCATCTCAAAGAGCGCAATAATGGCCTTGGTTTCGGAAGTATCTTGCCCATTCATTTTATTCATGGGAGTTCTTCAATAAAGACCTTTAAAACCAAACCAACTAGATCCAAAATTATTCACAACATTACAATCTTTCATATGAAGTAAAAAAAAAAAATCAGACAAAAGTCATTCTTAATGTCTTTTATGGGGGAGTGATCTACAATCATTGTGATTGATGTAATTGAATAAAAAATGATGGTACAATATAAAACTACTGATTTAGAACCATTGATTTTCAAAATATATAGAAATGTGCACAGAACCATTTAGAATTTTTGATTTGAAGTTAACAACAATATTTCAATCCGTAATAGGTTTATTGCAAAATATTTATACGTAGAGGACATGCGAGAATGTAGGGAGAGAACTAGATAACATCATTTGCAATGCTTCATGGGAGTGGATGGTTGCTGCTTCATTTTCATTGTAACAGCAACTTCTCTAATTGGAGGATCTCTCCTCAGGATTGTGGATAAGTTCTTCAATGGAAATCTGTGGCTTCTAAGCATACATCATCGCTTAACAACAACAGAGCTCATGGTCTGTCTTGAAAGGTGTATTTGTTATCATTCAAATTTGTCCAGAACCCTACCGTTGTGCTCTATTGGGTAAGCTTTCTAGGTGTAGCTGGTAATTCATTAAACTGTCAATCATTGGTTTGTCTTGTTAGTTATGAAGAGGCACAGATTGGAACGTTAGGGCTACGGCACCAAGCAACAGTGGTGAGCAGCTTGTGATTTCCAAGAGAGGACATTTATATGAGTGATGCCTGCCGAAGCGTAGAGTACTCACTCTCTCATTATGTGAGCTTTGCTAAATAATTACACAGAGAGCCTTGGGATATGGAAAGCATCAATACATTAATTTTGTACATGATTCCAAGTATCCTTGACTGTCTATGCATGTGTGTCTCAGGGATTGATTTTTAAAACTTGGGGATTCAACTTTTTCCATTTAGTTACAGTATACGAAGGTCACAATAAAACTTGAAATGTTTTTACCATATCTACTTTTCAAATGCCTTTTATGTACAGATTTGATTGTTTTACCCATGTACCAGAAAAAGACTTTCAATCTTAAAATATGCAAATCCATCACAACCAACAATTAAACACATTACTTAATATGAAGTGGAAATATTTTTGTTAAGAGAAATTACAGGTCGAAAATGTACAATTCTCCTGTGATTCGTGTATATCCATTGTAGAAATTGTTTGTAGATTAAATTAAGTATTGAGAGTGTGAAAAGTGTTTTAGGAGATTCTTCTCTCCAGACATGGGAACCAAGCATAAAACAAAGTTACGAGGCAGAGGATTGGGATCTAAACTCTACCAGATTATCAAAGATTATCAAACAACTGATCTTTGTGAGAAAAGCTCTAAAGAGTGTCATGATGAGACATGAGAAAATGGAAGACAGACTAAATCCATTGCTCAACAGTGATTTTGTAGCATAAAATTAACTGCAGATGCTAAGTCGAGGTAGAAAATAGAAGCATCACTTTCCCTCAGTACATTAAAACTGTGCTTCCCTAATAATAGCAACATAAGTTTCACAAATTCACACTTTGTGAAACTATTTAAAATGATTCTGAATGAGTAAGGGCACAAAAAAGAAAAAGAAAACAGAAAACCTCAAACTAAATGATCTTCATGACATTCTATTGCATTGTCCCCACTGGTTGCATGCAACAATAAACATACAATGCATCCAGAATAGTCAGATCTTATTTGCGTAAATTACCAAACACAATGACCACGTTTACACGCACTTAAGAAAAGGGTTTTTGTAGAAAGCAGTGTTCTGAAACATCATGTAAACGAGAATGCAGATTTCATTACGCCACTTAAGGGATTAAAAGAAAGCTTGTGCATTGGAGGAATCCCGGAGTAAGAGGGAAACCCCACTGTTGCAGCGTAATTCCGCTGCAGGTCGCGATTGAAAGTTAAGGAAACAAACACAGCAGCAACTTAGGAAATAAATTGCAGCAATGGAGAATAAAGTTGCGAAGTCTTTCTCGGTTACCATGTTTGTTCTTAACAGAAAGGTCACGAGGAACAAACGTTGCTGTGGAGCAAGCTGCTTTCTGACGGAGCCGCATGTACACAGAACTATACGCCGCTTATGCAATGCATGTAAACCGGAACTCTGCTGTCTCGCAATTACCCACTTTCTCGCAATTAGACGATTTCTGGTGTCCATGTAAACGTAGCCAATGAGACAACAGAATCTTCTAGAGTATCTGCAGATTTATGCAGATTACAGTTATATAACTGTTTTTTGAGGGTGTTGGTAGTTAGTGTTTGTGGTTGGTTCTCTTTTCTATCGCTTGCTTATATGCGTAATGATCTGTCGTATGGGTAAATGTCCAACCCAAACATCTTCAATCAATTCTCAGAGAAAAGCTGGGTGGACTTCCTCCAAGAGGTACATCCTTTCCTAGTACTCAAATTTCATTTTAACTTTCTAGCAATGTACTAGCACCCACAATGTCAAAGGGTTGGTCAGAATCTACTGTACATTTCACACCAGCTACTGAATATGTAGTCACAACTATATAATAAATGTATTGCCTTGGAGCTTAAGAATAACTGCACCTGCTCTTGTAGGTAAGAGTCTCTTCACAGGCTGTGAATGTCAACAAATAAAATTGACTGCAGACTCACTCTTTTCTGGCTCTATTCTGATATGAAACGGCAACACAATCTCATGACAATTTATGTTAATTGGTATAAAATGGTGAAATCGTAAGATACTAAAACATACAACCTTTAGAGCAACCAATCACAAATGCTTCACTCATGTCGTTCTACACCCCGGTATTTACTTTCTTCTGTGGTAAACAAAACTTATTTTCCAATATTTTCGATTTTATGGTAAAGTTTGGGGTTAAAATTAAATTGTATGAACGTGCACTTAAAACATGGTACATCTTGTACTATTCTTTGACTTTTCATGAGATTGGGTTGGAAACGCCTACTTAACATAATCCAATCAACCCCTAATAGAACCACTTTAGGAACATTACAAATAAACATTCAGAAAACAACCGAGAAAACCTTTTCAGGAATGTTGTCAACTAAAATAATGTAAAATAATGTACTAATTATCTAACTTGCCAATTTATGTTTCCACAGCCATTCCAATATATAATGATTGGAAAAAAAATTATAACATTTGTTACCTGGGTCATTACAAAGTTATTCCTGAAATGTTGGGTTATTTATTATGTCAGTTGGATTTTCTTCTTTAGAGGAGACGAACCTGACCTTGAGAGCAATAAAATGCTTTTTATTGTGCTATCTGGGGATCTTCACACTTCTTCACACATATTTTTACACCTTTCTGAGTTTGTCAATGGAGTGCGAAAGACAAAAAACTTAAAAGTCACAAGTGAGCAGAGAGAGGCAAACAACTAGAAAGATTGAGACAAAGACAGAGAAGAACAAGCACAGAAAGGAGAAATAATTTTCACTGAGTACTTACAAAGCTGGTGAAAGATTTGCATGTAATGTGAAACTGTTCGTCCAAAGCATACACAGAAGCTTTCACAAACCCTAATGGAAGCTCACGTGCATCACTCAACATTGACTTTTTATCATTGATCCAATGACCTCAATGAAGCTTAGTGGTCACCAAATGGGTCAATGAAACTCACATTGTTTATTACGTCCACAACAGGGTAATCTGTCTTTACTACTATTAGAGGGTTATATTAGGGTTAATCTCACAAAAACTATCAAGAACAAGCCCAAGATCAAAGACAAAAACTATAAATATGAATAAAAAATAATAAAGTACAAAATTATTTTTGGCTTAAAGAAGATGAAGCCTATTAAGACCATTAATATTGTTTTCATTGACATAATTTTTAATGATAACTGTGCAATATGCGTATAACCCCCATGTAAATTGTAAAAGACTTATGACAAATAAGGTTGTCAGAGGTTATAAAAATACAAATCTTAAAAATCTGTTTCCTTTATAGCATTTTCTACAAGAAAATATTTCATGACTAAAAATCTCAAGTAAAATGTATAAAATATTTTCCTTGCTTGATATCATTTTTTTTTTTGGCAACCTACAAAATGGCAACCTGCGTTGTTGGTTACAAAACATAACTTTGATTTGCTAGACAAAAGTTTTTATATATATATAAAGAAATTATTTAACAGATTAATGAGTGTTAAGTCATTGACTTGCTGTAGTATGTGTTCTGCTGCCTTTAATTTATGCTGATTTGGTGACACTATAGTGGTTACATCCTTACTATACAAGTTACACTGTTTTATATACAGACATTAAACTGTATAATACTTATAAAGCAATGATTTTATCAAACCTAAACCCTTCAAGAAACATTTTGTCTGTAGATTTAGACTTTAAACCAACAACTTCAACCAACACTGACAGTTTCTCTTGGTGGTGTACAATGTTCCCACAAATAAAGCGCCAGACTTGACCACTGGTGTTTTCATGTCCTTTCTCTCTCTGGATTAATGTCTTAGCACCGCGCCGCAGTGCGCCAGCATCTCTAATGTATAGCTGTGTACCCAGACCTGCTGTTTATCATCAGTAACAGGCGGCAGGCTAAACGGAGCAGTCTGTGCTCTGACAGAGAGCTGGACACATCAGCCTCAGTGTCGAACAGCTTAACAAGCCAAGTGCTGAACTGTCACTTTAAACGCCCCCTCCCGATCTTTACTATTAACAAAGAGCTGAGCTGAGCATTCTCAGAGATGACCTGCTGCCTTTGATTTGACGTCACAAGATTTAAGTTGATTAGTCATAAATAAACATCACAAGATGTATATTCAACAGGTGTGTCAGAAATAATAATGCAGCTCTAAGACTGGGAGGGACGTAATAACTTTAGTTAATAGTTGACAGAAACAAATTCAATGTCCATGGTAAAAAGTAAAGGTAAAGAGCACAAAATGTAAAAGTCTTTGAAGAAACAATGAAGTTAACTAGATTTTGTACATACAAATTATAAGTGGTTGCCAAGGAGTCTCTATGCAGTTGCTCAAATGTTCTGATTGGTTTTAAGTGCATTGCTATGTGGTTGCTAAGGAGTTTTGATTGGTTGCTTACTGCCCCAATCAAAAGAATCCACACTAGAGGTCGACCGATAGTGGATTTTGAAGATACTGATAACTAAGGTGGTGGAAAAGACCGATAACCGATTAATCGGCTGATTTTAAAATCGATTTAAAGAATGTCAAAAAATACATATTCTTTCTTTACAATGGTGGACAAAGACAAGGAGTCCAAAATGAATAAAATCCTACATATATTTATTGGTCAACCAAAATCAAAATCAAAATAATAATCAGAAAAAATGATTTGGTGTATAATGCAGGACTTTTAAGTATAAACAAGCCCGAAACACATCAGGGAATCTTATTTTGAAATGATGAAAAAAAATATCGGCAATTATTGGCATAGAATTTTTCCGATAACCGATAGTTCCAAAAAAGCAACTATTGGCACCGATAAATCGGTAAAACCAATATATTGGTCTATCACTAGTCCACACTCAAAATTGAGATTAGGGGTGGGAATTTAAAGGAATTGAATGATTCTGGTTACAATTTCCCTAAAAGACTGCATTAACGGATCTTACTTTAAAAGGAAGGAATATTTATAAATAAGAAACGCAAACTGTTTTGCCTTTAATTCTGAATTATTCATTGTCAGAGTATTCTTACAAAAAATCTTCAATAGTTCTGGAAACTAGCCACAAACTTTCCACAAATTTGCCACTCGTTATTTTCACATGCAAATGAGCTTGTGATTCGACGCAAATGTTTGCCAGAAGTTTGCTGCACTTCACCAATAGCGGTGAACCTGCAGCAAACATTTGAACAATGGACAATTTACAGCAAGTTTGCAAGAAATTTTGAATTATTTTTTGTAAGGACGGTGTTCCCTCTGCATCAGTCGAAAATGCACTTTCAAAAACCATTAATGGAGTCATGAAAAGCCATTCAGTTCCAGTATTGTTTAAACAATGTGAACCGATTACGAATATGAACCGGCTCTTGGTTTGTATATTCTCGATAAAGTTTGGGTCCCTCCTTCAATGGGATTCTTTCAGCAGTTTTATTATCTGCCAGGTGAAAACCGTAAATTCGATCACTTAAAAAAGTAACATCACACCTCTCAACAACAAGCTGTAAACTTTTAGTATTATTCGTATCATTCATGTATGTAGCACAAACACTGAAGTTGTTACGTGCTGAAGTTTAAGTCTTAAGATTAGGGATTTGAGCCAAACCCTAAGTAATGCAGTGGCGGTTCTAGCTTGTATGGTGCCCTGGGCGACCTCCGACCGTCAGATTGCTAAATGTTTACAGCGTTCTTAACATATTGCAATAAACCACGTGCACTTAGATGTCATCGTGTATTATTAATCTTTGCTCTCTCAGCCATAAAACTAGATCTATGGACTAATTACTCATTATGGGCAGATTTGGAGTGAAGACACCCTAAGGACACTTTGCAAATGAGATCTTTTTAATAATCTCAATTGTTTCTCCTAGATTCCAATATGTTTAAATGGAGACATTTGTAAAAGTCTCCAGTTTCTCAGATGTTTCACCTGTGAAAAAGTCACCTGTTATCTCAGTGTCTCCTATAGAGATTCAGAAGAGATCTAAAAAGTCCTCAGATGTGCCTAAATACCAAAGTCTGCAATCAAAGCCAGAGATTTTAATCTCAACTCAAACTATATGACAGTAATTGTCTCATTTGTATTTTAGGAGAAACACCTAATACAAAGTTGATACTTCCATTAAACATAACTGGAAAAGTTATCTGACTTTTCACAGATATGAAAGAGCAACCTTTGAGCAATGAAATCTTCCAAATAAACATGTAAAATGACTTTCACCCTGAGATCTCAATGCTCTTGTAGATACCACAGTAACAGCTCAGGAACAACAGGTTGATTTGAAGCCACAGGTTGATATACAACTGTAATCAAACATGAGGAGGTCACGTATCTCTTACCTCTTGAAACATAAAATTGCTCCTTTCTTTAACTGCTACTTCCACATGCAATAAGAAGTATCCTCAAGTTTCTTTGAGAAGACAAATGAAAGTCCTTTGAGATTGTTGGACAGATGTGCAGGTCTTCTGTGCAGGCAGCGCAATGAGCTTGTTTAAAGCTTCTCAGGAATGCCGATATCTCTGTGACAGCACTTCCCACTTGTATCTCAAGCTCTCTCTCTCTCTCTCTGCTCTGTCTCTCTCAACCCGCCTCAATGAACTGTGCTGACATGGCAAGCCCCGCCCCCGTCTCCAGGTAGGAGGGGTGTCTTGTTTTGTTTAGAGCAGTTTCTGTCTCAAGCATCCCTTCAGTTTCTATGTCCCTCAAAGGCACACACACACACACACACACACACACACACACACACACACACACACACACACATGCCCATCCATACATTTATTTTGCTATCTACATGAGGAAATGTCATAGGCCTCTATTCTTTTTATATTAAGCTTATTATAATGACTACAGACTAATCCAAAACATTAGCCCTACCTAGTTCAGTTGTTAATATCGCTGGTGGTCCTGTTGAATTGGAAAAAAAATTGTTGTAGTTTGAACGCCCCTCCTCGTGAGTGGCAGCATTAAAAAACTGGCAGCTCTAAAACTTGCGTGCAGACTCACGAACGCACACAGGAGAATAATGGTCAGTAAACATTTTTACTAAATAATACATTGATTTTGGTTTGTTTCACACCAAACCTTATCGTATGCTTTAATAACAATCATGAGTCTCATGGAATAATTTATTAGACTTCTGAATTCTACGTTTGTGTCCTTTTGAAGCTTGAAGAGGTGGTCACAATAAACTGCCATTGTATGACATCAATGAGCACAATATATATTTTTTTTGCAATTTCTTCCTTTGAGTGAAGACAAAGTCATATGGGGTATAACAACATAGAGGTGAGTAAACAATGGATGAATTTTCATTTTTAGTGAACTTTAATAAAAATAATACACAAAATAATAAAAAACAACATTATGTTATATGTATTAATCTTTTTTCTTTTTCTTTTTTTTTAAATGAAGACATCCTCAGATGTCCATAATGGGAAGTTTTGACAGATTTAGCTCACTTCTGGAGACAGTTTGTCCCTAAACTACAGCAAAGTACACATGGTCACTCACAAACACATGCTTAATTAGCTTTCAAAATAAGGACATATCATAGGCCTCTGTTGTTGTTGTTATTATTTTGTTTTTTTTTCTCCCCAATTTGGCATGCCAAATTCCCACTGCTTACTAGGTCCTCGTCGTGGTGCGGTTACTCACCTCAATCCTGGTTTCGGAGGACAAGTCTCAGTTGCCTCCATTTCTGAGACAGTCAATCCACGCATTTTATCACATGCTCAGTGCAGAGACTCATAGCATGTGGAGGCTCATTCTACTTTCCACGATCCACACACAACTTACCACACGCCCCATTGAGAGCAAGAACCACTAATCGCGACCACAAGGCGGTTACCCCATGTGACTCTACACTCCCTAGCAACTGGGCCAATTTGGTTGCTTAGGAGACCAGGCTGGAGTCACTCAGCACACCCCAGTGTTCCCAAAGAGATGTTTTATCACATTTACAGCCTAATCTCATGTACGTTACTATGGCAACATTTGTACAAAATTATATTACATGGTGTATTGCATGTATCACGGCAGTTCCAAGGTGAGATGTCCACTGTGTGGTGCTAAACACAAGTTACATTTCGCCCAAACATGTTTTAAGCCAAGGTTTAAATAAACAAAACTTACCTCCCTACCCCTAACCCTTAAACCTAAACCTAATGGACTGTGTCATAGAAGCAAATGTGACATAACAAATGCAATTGCTGAAGAAGCTCTTATCCAAGTAAACCCACATACACAATTGAATTAACACAACTCTCAAGCCACAACAGTATATTTTATCTTGATATTAGTCTTTGTGAAGACAGCAAGGCAACTGTGCGTGAGTGTAACCGGATGCTTTGCTGTTGAAGTCACTTCTGTGTCACATGTTCAGCAATTCAAACACATCTCCTTCTCTTAGGTATCCCAGTGGAAAACTGTATTGCTCAGAGGTTGCTCTTTCATAGCTCGAGAGACTTGATGGAGTTCTAATGTTTGAGTAAATCAACTTTATCTCAGATGTTTCTCCCTAAATGGAGACCATTGTTCACAGGCAATGATAGTATAGGACAGAGATCAAATGAATGTAAATAGCATTGCTTAGATCATTTATTGCAGGCACATCTGACTACAGTTTGAGACATTGTTGAGATCTCTTCTAAACTCTGGAGATGACGCATGTTTTTGAGAGTACTGGGTTTTTCAAGAGAAACCTTTAAGAAGCAGAAGACTTAAGCCGAATCTCATTGCTAACTAGGAGAAACAATCGAGATTATAATTTCAGAGGTCTCATTTGTGATGTGCTCTACTGTAGCTGAGCTATTTGACATGCACAAAATATAACACATACGATACTCTGAAACCTGACCATCAAGGTCCCACCGAAACCAAATGACAGCAAAAACTCAAGAAGACAAAGAAACGTCAACAAACATGCAGCTCTCAACAAAACATAATGGTGATATCTGTGAATCTAACAAACGCATGTTGGAGACATTTTTGAAATGATATAGAACATGAAGATCATTTTTGGAGCATTAAGAATTTTTGCACTGTGACATTATTATCCAGACAATTAAGAACCTTCCCCCCAATTCTCATTAACATAAAGCGTTAATTGCCATGCGTTTGTAATTGTCGTTATAAAAAGATAAATAAAAAAAATACCAACACAAAATGAAAGAATAAATATATTTGAAGTAAATGATTACAGAATGGATACATACATCTATATATGTGTATGTATATATATATATATATATTTGGGGGGGGGTTCATCTGCATATACATTGAGCTATACAGATGCAAACATCTGCTATAACAGCAGATATATTGTAATGAATAAGAACTGAGCATTTGGCCTGATGTTTGTCCATATACACACAGACACATGCAAACGCACACACAACAAACCATCAGTCACTTATTAGTCCTTGCGTTCTTTACCTTTATGACTGCCAAGACTATTGCAAGACACAGTTACCAACTCCATCAATAAACCAGTCATGCTTTACTACATAACGACAGTTGACCTATGATCAGCAAATTCAAATCATTATGAGCATACATTGTATAAAACCTCCTCTAACATTCAAGAGTATGAATGAGACAGGTTTGGCCTTGGATTGGTTTATCTTAAAGGGGCAATTCATCCAAACATGAGAGTGAGTAAATGATGACAAAATGTAAACATTTTTGTGAACTCTCTCTTCAAGGGATTAAAGGTCATTAATACTCTTGTATGTCTGTTTAACATTTCACAGACACCCTATAGGCATTCCTGAGGGCGACTCCTTAAACCTGTAATCTCGCCCCCTCCCCCGCGGCATGTGAGACCCCCCACTCTCTCTGGAGCCACCCATTTAAAGATGAACTATAGTTAGTTTTGCATTCCCTCAGTTTCTAGTAACAATTTTATTTCACAATGTGTGAACTTAGAGTGCACTAAGTATTTTTTAATGTCTTGCTGGCCAATAAAACAGTGGTCTTGGAATTTATAATAACATCAATCAGTGTGGATGCAGCATGAAAGTTTTTACAATTGTACAGAGCGGTTATCTGAGTTACGGTAGCCTTTCTGTTTGCTCAAACCAGTCTGGTCATTCTCTGTTGACCTCTCTCCGCAACAAGGCATTTCCGTCCACAGAACTGCCACTCACTGGATTTTTTTGGTTTTTGGCACCATTCTGAGTAAATTCTAGAGACTGTTGTGTGTGAAAATCCCAAGAGATCAACAGTTACAGGAATACTCAAACCAGCCCATCTGGCACCAACAATAAAGCCACGGTCAAAATCACTGAGATCACATTTCTCCACATTCTGATGGTTGATGTGAACGTTAACTGAAGCTCCTGACCCATATCTGCATGATTTTATGCACTGCTGCCACATGATTGGCTGATTAGATAATCGCTTGAATAAGTAGGTGTACAGGTTTACCTAATAATGTGGTGGGTGAGTGTGTATATCTAATTTCACCAGATGAGGATTATTGTTGAGGGATAAACATTTTCAGCATAGATGTTTTCCAAACAGCAACTATCGGCACAGGTTAATCGGTAAAAAAAAAAAAATAGACACTTTACAACTGACCTCATGCTCTGTTCAACATCGACCATGCCATGACATTCACAAACAAATCTGTTGTATGCAATTCAGTGCATTGTATAAAAATAAATATTTCATCCAATGTGCTCTGATCACATGATCACAGATAAAGAAAAGGACATTTGTTTCAACATCAAACTTGTTTCAACAACTGATGTGACCCATTATTTTCCCCCAACATATTTCATCATCCGTACAGGAGACGCTTTCAAAGTGCAGGTGCACATTAAAAAATCCAATGACAGAGACGCCGTGTCTTTAGAATAGTGGACAATGCATAGACAGGTGTGTGGTGCTCAAAACCGACCACACGCAAAGCTGCATGCTTAACATAACATACCCATAATACTGACTGAACATTCAATATCAGGCAATATCAATTACCTGCATTCATGTATAAATTTGCCTTAAAATACCAGATTTTAAAGCAAATTTATACATAAATGCAGGTAATTCCAAAGGGTTCACATACTTTTTATTGCCACTGTATTTCTAACCTTAATTTGAACATAAGTTATAACAAACATAATCTGTTTTATCTAATAACACAAATTATTTTATTGTTCTTGTACGTATTGATCATTCATCATTCAAACATTCACAGTGTAGGTTGGAAAAAGTATGTGAACCTCTAGGCTAATGACATCAACAAAGCTAATTAGAGTTCAGGATTTGGCAAACCTGGCACCCAATTAATTAAACAATATTGGAGGTGTGGGTTAGAGCTACTCTGACTTATAAAAAACACTCAATCATATTGAGATTGCTATTCACAAGAAGCATCTGCTGACATGGATCATGCCAAGCAAAGAAGAGATCTTGGGAAGAAGTGGTCGACCGCTATGGGTTTTTTAATGGCCGATGCCGATATCCAGAGAGCATGGTGGCCGATAGGCCGATACAATACCAATATATATCACATAGTATAACGTAAACCTAAAATTGCTACAAAATAAACTCTTATTTAGCACTAGCCTATATATACAAAATTTTACAGAAAACAATAAGAGGAACTTTTGATCCTGATTAGATATGCGCTTCAGAGGAAGATATTAGAGGAGCGCTCGACGGGAAGAAACGGCTGGATTTTCGTGAGGTGCGTGAATTATTTCTGTTTAAATGAGACGTACACATATTTGCATGATAGAAGTTTGATAAAAAAAGAATCTTTAAAAAAATAAGATTTTATTTTAAAAGGTAGAAAGCAGTTTCTTCTGATTTCTATTTAGTCATCAAATGTTAGTAATTTGAACATGAATAAACTGATAATATATTAGGAAAAAGGATATAACAGTTAGGGGTGTAATGGTTCACATTTCACACGATTCGGTTTGTATCGCGGTTTTAGGGTTGCGGTTTCAGTACGGTTCGGTATTTGTTACGTTCAGGAAAAAAAAATTTTTACTGCCATATCCAAAGTAAAAATATTCATTTCAAGAGATTTGCCTTCACTACAAATCACCATGGATTTACTACAGTAAACATAGTTTAAACGTTGTGTGTGTAGTAAAATCATTGTAACCACAAAAGTTACATGGTTACTGTCATGGTTACCATATTAGTAAAACCATGGTGACAACAGTCCTTGTTATTAGTCATGATTTCTACAATAATTACTAACTCAACATTTTAAATTAATACCTGCATTATTATGCAACATTCATCAACATAAAGTAAACATTTTAAACTAAACTCAATGTAAATTCAACGTTAAGAATCTGTACATCACTATATAGAAGAAATACACTTTTTTAAGCTATTAAAATGAATATGAGAATGGATGTAATAACGTGACTCAAGTATTTTAATCATACACGGAAACCCCACATCTTCATCAATTGAGAAAGGGCTATGAACACACAAAGCGCTTTAATTCTTGTTTTATGTCTGTCCGAACTAACACAGAGTGCCTGTTTAAAGATGGAAGGGAGTGTGTCTGTGTGCAGTTTCGGGCTCACCTGCGCTTTTTTATCGAGAACCGTTACACCCCTAATAACATTATGCCATGTGCGCATTAGAAATAACATTTTCTTACAAAAGTCTGAATCAAACAAATTGTCCATACATTGCATAGTGAATGTGACATTTACTTATAGCGCATGTGAATTGTTTTTACTTTAAGGTTGCACTCACATGCTCGTGCGGATCCAGCGTGAACAGCAATCTACTGACAGTTTGAATGGACTTCATCGCCTGCTTGGATTGTCACGAAATGTCCATCATGATTTGTGAATTAGAAGAACTTTTGATCCTGATCCTGAAGTTTTGATTCTGGCTGATTTGATATGCGCTTCAGAGGAAGATGTTTGAGGAGCGCTCGATGGGAAGAAACGGCTTAATTCATGAGGTTCGTGAACATATTTGCAGATGGTATATGATAGAAGTTTGATATTTGCTATTTTATCATCAGACAAGAAGGTTCAAATTTACAGGGAAATGCTGAGGAGAGGCTGACAGAAAGCTTTAGAGGAAGAAATACTGTATGAGCGCTTTACAGGAAAGTGGATTTCCTAATGTTTTGTGAGGTTTATTTATTACATCTTTTTAAAAATAGACAGACAGTATATGATATACATTTTATTGAAATTTGCCTTTTTATCATTAGACAAGACAGTTAAAAGTTACAGAGAACTGTTGATGAGAGAGAGAATGAAACAGGAGAGCACTGAGTTCAAACGCGTCTGCTCTGATATGCAGACCACTTAAATGAGACACAGGTCTATTATTGTAGTAACATGATGGCATGTAACCAAAAAAAAATAAAATAAACTGTGATTGATCGTTTACATGTCTCAGATGCTTAAAAGGCAAGCATGCAATTGTCAGCACCCTTTGGCTCTAAGAAAAAAAATCGGCCTAACAGGAAAATTTAATGGCCAATGTTGCTTTGCATAAACTAGAAAGGATTTACAAAGTTATCTCGAAGAGCTAAGATATTTATTGGTCCACAGTTAGACAACTTGTCTATAAATAGAGATTTAGTACTGTGGCTACTCTCCCTAGAAGTGGCCGTCCAGCCAAGATGACTCAAAGTGCACACCCCAGAATGCTCAATGAGGTAAAAAAAAGTTAAAGACTTGAAGGAATAATTATAACTGATTAACATCTCTGTACATGAGTCTACTATACATAAAATATTAAACAGGCATAGTATTCCATGGCAGGACACCATGAAGGAAGCCACTGCTTTCCAACAAAAACATTGGAGCGCACCTGAAGTTTGCCAAAGATCTTGATGCACTACAGTTCTACTGGGAAAATTTATTGTGGACTGATGAAACTCGAATTGTTTGAATTGTTTGGGAAGAACACGCAGCACTAAGCATGGTTAAAAAGAACACTGCACCAACCTAAAAAACATCATCCCAACAGTGAAGGTACGGTAGAGGCAGCATCATGATTTGGGGCTGCTTCAGGGCCTGAACTGCTCAAGATATCCTACAGGATTATGTCAGAATGGCTGTGCACCAGCTGAAGCTCAGTAAAGGTTGGTTGATACAGTGGGAAAATGACCATAAAAATGGAAGTAAATCCCATCGAGAATGACTTTTTGGAGTGGCCAAGTCCGAGCCCAGACCTTAACCCAATCGAGATACTGTGAAATGACCTCAAGAGAGCAGTTCACACCAGACATCCTAAAAATATGGCTGAGCTGAAGAAGTTCTGTAAGGAAGTATGGTCCAAAATTCCTTCTGAATGTTGTGCAGGTCTAATCCACAGCTATCGGAAATGGAGGGTTGATGTTATTGCTGCCAAAGGAGGATCGACTAGTTATTAAATAAACTTACTTTTTCAACAGAATTGTGAATGTTAAATAGGACGCCTTCAATAAAGATATGAAAGATTATAATTGTTTGTGTGTCGTTAGCTTAAGTACATTGTTTTTGTCTATACTTGTGTCTTTGATGAAGATGACATCACATTTTGTGACAAGTTACAGAAATGCAGAAAACTAGATTCCAAAGGGTTCACATATTTTTTCTTGCCACTGCATATCCTGAAAGACTTTCTTAAACTCTAGGACAGACACACATTTAGCTTCACATTTCTGCCTTTAAACCCTCCAAAAATTGGCCCCAATCACTTCCATTGTAAGTGCCTCACTGTAATCTCGATTCCTTCTTCTCTTTTTTAAAGAAAAGGAGGAACGAGTCTAAATAATATTTTGTGGTAGTCAACATTATGCCACAAATTCTGTCGAATGAGCTTAACTTGTATTGAACCCAGAACATTTCTTTAAGAGTTTCTTGCAACTGGGCCCTCAGGTCACACGGAAAATATCTGAAGATAAAGACGTCAGAGGAAAAACACAACCAAAGATCATAAAGTAGAAACAAACAGAAACCCACACACACCATCAGCAAATAAATGAGCTGAGCTCAACATAATCACTCCAAACTTTAGTCGGTTTATTCAACTTTGAGAATGACTCCCATGTTCTCTCCGTGTTCTTCTCTGAGCAGATGGACTGTTGGCCACTTTCTCAATCAAACCCTTTACCATGAAAGTAACCCCTAAAACTCCAACATAACAGAACATTGAAGACTAACAAGTGTTCCCTTTATATTCATCTTGCACAAAAAGACATAAAATAACACTTCATTTTAACATTTCTCTCCCTATCAAATCCCATGCAAAGCATGATGGGAAATTGAAATCACCTGCCCAGTTTCAACAATTCAACATTAACACCACAATAAGTATTCATGTAGTCCCCAATGGATTAAGTAAATGTCCATTTTTAAAATGTAAATGGACAGAACGCAATGAAATCAAGCGGTGACAAAATGTTGTAGATTCACTTTCATTAAGATTAGTTTTAATTAAGTATATTCAACAAGCTGCAAAAAAAGTATTATTTTTTTTGTGTAGTTTTGCCAACTTGAGTTTAAGAATTTTTTTTATACCTGTTTTATCGTCCACCAGGTGAAAATCACAACTCTCATCGCTTAGAAAAGTAACAGTTAAACTGTGCACCTGGAGTTCTGTAAGACAGTAAACCCAGAGTGATTCAAAGTCACAGCTCCAGCGAGAGGTACAACATTTGGAGGTGCTTTTGGGTGGGTTGTTTGTTTTTCTTTCCAACAAAAGCTTTTCAAAAGCACAGGAAATGGGGTATGAACAAATTACCTGTTATGTGCCTGGGGTGAAGGGTCATGATAAACAAAAGGCATGCAAACTCATCTTTCAAAGGCTGAACTCCCACACATTTCTCTTGTCTGACAGATATCCAAACACACAGAACAATGATGCTTTCAAAACTATTCACTTTCATCATTCTAGAACATAAAAGATCTTCAGACAGTGCAATGCACATATATCAGGTATATTTGTTTGAATTTTAACTTAATATCTGATTATCCTTTATGAGTGATGCTTGTCAGATTATACAATATGACATTTTGCATAAAAGCCAAGAAAGACTGTATGACATCAATTGTCTTTTATAGCAGGTTGATGTACATCTTAGGACTTTGGTCATGATTGACAGCGTAGATCGGACGATTAATCGTGTCACACTCTGACATCCTCATTGACCCAACATAACTGAAATGTTACCACACAAACACAAAGAAGCCCTTGCGCTACTGTTGCCAATTTTTTTTAGCAGGAATAATATATATATATATATATATATATATATATATATATATATATATATATATATATATATACACACACACTCACCTAAAGGATTATTAGGAACACATACTAATACTGTGTTTGACCCCCTTTCGCCTTCAGAACTGCCTTAATTCTATGTGGTATTGATTCAACAAGGTGCTGAAAGCATTCTTTAGAAATGTTGGCCCATATTGATAGGATAGCATCTTGCAGTTGATGGAGATTTGTGGGATGCACATCCAGGGCACGAAGCTCCCGTTCCACCACATCCCAAAGATGCTCTATTGGGTTGAGATCTGGTGACTGTGGGGGCCATTTTAGTACAGTGAACTCATTGTCATGTTCAAGAAACCAATTTGAAATGATTCGAGCTTTGTGACATGGTGCATTATCCTGCTGGAAGTAGCCATCAGAGGATGGGTACATGGTGGCCATAAAGGGATGGACATGGTCAGAAACAATGCTCAGGTAGGCCGTGGCATTTAAACGATGCCCAATTGGCACTAAGGGGCCTAAAATGTGCCAAGAAAACATCCCCCACACCATTACACCACCACCACCAGCCTGCACAGTGGTAACAAGGCATGATGGATCCAGGTTCTCATTCTGTTTACGCCAAATTCTGACTCTACCATCTGAATGTCTCAACAGAAATCGAGACTCATCAGACCAGGCAACATTTTTCCAGTCTTCAACTGTCCAATTTTGGTGAGCTCTTGCAAATTGTAGCCTCTTTTTCCTATTTGTAGTGGAGATGAGTGGTACCCGGTGGGGTCTTCTGCTGTTGTAGCCCATCTGCCTCAAGGTTGTGCGTGTTGTGGCTTCACAAATGATTTGCTGCATACCTCGGTTGTAACGAGTGGTTATTTCAGTCAAAGTTGCTCTTCTGTCATCTTGAATCAGTCGGCCCATTCTCCTCTGACCTCTAGCATCAACAAGGCATTTTCGCCCACAGGACTGCCGCATACTGGATGTTTTTCCCTTTTCACACCATTCTTTGTAAACCCTAGAAATGGTTGTGCGTGAAAATCCCAGTAACTGAGCAGATTGTGAAATACTCAGACTGGCCCGTCTGGCACCAACAACCATGCCACGCTCAAAATTGCTTAAATCACCTTTCTTTCCCATTCTGACATTCAGTTTGGAGTTCAGGAGATTGTCTTGACCAGGACCACACCCCTAAATGCATTGAAGCACTGCCATGTGATTGGTTGATTAGATAATTGCATTAATGAGAAATTGAACAGGTGTTCCTAATAATCCTTTAGGTGAGTGTATATATATATATATATATATATATATATATATATATATATATATATATATATATATATATATAGCGATGCATTGAGCAAATTCAAGTATATTTTGATTGTACAATAATACAATTTTACAATTAATTTACAATTATTATTTTTATTAATGTTGCATATCATATAGTCAGTCTAGTATCAACATTTTGAACGGAAAGCTTCTCTTTCAAACACTCATATGTCATCAATTGCTGTGCTCCAATTGGTTCTTCATTGGTATGTCATAGTAGAGGTCACACTGCAGGACTGTAACTGAACATTTCTGATGCTGTCAGAACTTCGTCACAGGTAAAGACAATTACTTGTTCATCTGTGATCATGCCACAATACTTTACAATCCCCAAAATTTGTCTCAAAATGGGCACAGTTTTTTCACAGTTTTATTCTAACTCCTCCTAGGTCATTTGTCCAATTTGCACAATATTTGGTACATCATCGACAAACCCTCCTGACAAAAGGTTATCAAAAGAATTTTGATTCGTCAAAGCACTTTGGAGTCAATAAATAGTTTGGCCATTGCACACTTTGACTTTTTTACCAATATCTTTAAACACAAATTCCAAACTTAATAAAACTTGGTAAACTTTGGCATGAAGACATTGAGAGGACGCATGCCAAATGTCATCCAATTCTTCAATAGGGGGTGCTATAACTAAAATAAATCTGCACCCGTTTTATTAAGGAAGTAAAAATTTGGCGTTAATTTTCTTTGGTTGTGCTGGCATATCCTTAAAATATCGATTTGAAAAGTCAATAACTTGCGTTGTGATTGGCCAAACATTATGTAATTTGGCATCCACTTGAAAGTTGCCAACATTTTACCATATACCCAAATCATATGGTCATGCACCAGGCTTTATTTGAATAACAGAAATTAATCTTGGTAATAAAAAAAAACGTTCAGAACCCGACACTCAAAAAGTCAACAGTTTCAAACAGATTAACTGAAATGTAACCAGCACGACTGTTCAATGAGTAAAGCATTGTTGAGCTGTCGGAACAGTGTAAGTTGTAGTGAGAAGATTATGAGCAGGTTTGTATACAGTAAATGACAGGATTGGGGAAATTCCAGACAGGAATCAGTCCTTAAGGTATCAGGTCAACTGGAATTTCAGGATTGTTTCAGGATTGTCATACCTTTCAACAAGGCACCTGTTTTTCGCATTGCCAGTCAACAGTTCAGACACGCCTATTCATTCTTTATTATTACAATGATTTTGCCCATGAATAATAGTAAAGTCATTAGAAATTTGAAATGGCACAAATGGAGATATGGGAATTATGTAGTGACCAAACCAAAAAAATATATATTTATTTTGCAATGACTTTCAATGAGTGTTAGTGGATGTATGTAGTTAGTTTCCCCTCAAGTTCACAAAGGTGTCTTAGCAAAGTAACAGGTGTCGTTCATCACAGTAATATACACTATGGTCTTAATAAATTGCCTGACATGGTCTTCTGCTTTTGGAGCCCATCTGCCTCAAGGTTCGATGTGTTGTGCATTCTGAGATGTTGTTCTGCATACTTTTATCTGAGCTACCGTAGCCTTTCTGTCAGCTCAAACCATTCTGGCCATTCTCTGTTCATCTCTCTCATCAACAAGGTGTTTCCTTCCACAGAACTGCCACTCACTGGATGATTTTGGCACCATTATCTTTACACTCTAGAGACTGTTGTGCATGAAAATCCCAGGAGATCAGCAGTTACAGAAATACTCAAACAATCATGCCACAATCCAAATCTCTGAGATCACATTTTTTCCCATTCTGATGGTTGATGTGAACATTAACTGAAGCTCCTGACCTGTATCTGCATGATTTTAAGCATTGCACTGCTACCACACGATTGGCTGATTAAATAGTAATTTAAAAGCATGAATAAAAAGGTGTTCAGGTGCTCCTAATAAAGTGTTCAGTGAATTGTTTAATCATTTAAAACCTAACAAACCTTTCAAATCTGCTTTCAAAATGATTCTCAGATGTTAACTTTCAGAAATTAAGGAGTCTTTAAAAAAGCTCTTCAAAATGCATAAACTTGCCATAATTTCTCATTTAAAGCAACATACATCCAGGGCTACAATAAATTACAAAATTGTACAGAGAAGTACCAATCAAGATATGTTCTCTTTGTCAAGTGTTTGCTGTGCATCTCTTGAATTCACCTGCACTCCCTGCAGAATATATTACTTCTTATGTTACCATGGTAACACACACACACAAACACACATAAAAAACACTTTCAACTAATTGCCAAGACCAAGGACACTTTAAGATTTGGATTATTAGGAAAGGCAGCAATGTAAGCAATATACTTTATATCCTCATGATACCCAGCCATTCATTTGTTTTTTCTGAATTTATCTGAGACCGTACATACGACAACTAATGCCACGTCCACACTAGTTTTAATTTGAAAACATATTAATTTTGTTACGTTTACCCTTCTCAACCACACTAGAACTGTGTTTTCACCCACCGAAAATGTAGCGTTGTTTTTGCTTGTATTGGACGTGGGCAAAAAGGACATAATGGGCTATTCACAGATATTTTATGTTTTTAGGATTGACCATGACAACTTCCTCGCATTGTTAGGGAGACACCACAGGAGAATATTCCTATAAAGGGGGCCTGGCTAACCCTAAAAAGATGCCGACTAAAACCCCTGGAGTTGCGAGTTCGAATCCAGGGCATGCTGAGTGACGCTAGCCAGGTCTCCTAAGCAACCAAATTGGCCCGGTTGCTAGGGAGGGTAGAGTCACATTGGGTTAACCTCCTCGTGGTCGCTATAATGTGGTTCTCGCTCTCGGTGGGGTATGTGGCGAGTTATGCGTGGATACCGCGGAGAATAGCGTGGGCCTCCACACGCGCTACTTCTCTGCAGTAACACGCTCAACAAGCCACGTGATAAGATACGCGGATTGACAGTCTCAGACATGAAGCCAAATGAGATTCATCCTCCGCCAGCTGGATTGAGGCGAATCAATAAACCACTATGAGGACTTAGAGCGCATTGGGAATTGGACATTCCAAATTGGGGAGAAAAAGGGGCGAAAATAAATAAATAATAACAATAATAATAAAGACAAATATTCCTATAAAATACGTAATATTTGTATGTGCAAAGTTTGGTTAATGTACATTATTTTTAATGTTAAGGATTTCTGAGAGACATTGCTGCTTAAACACTTTAAATGCAGGCAAGAACTTAATTCATAATAGTGTGCATTAAAAAATATTTTATATATATATCTTTTTCAACTTTTTTATGATAACAGTGTGACAGAAGATATGTTAAAGACAAAACCTAAAAACTGAATTTTTTGCCTTGTAGTATTTTTCTGTATGATTTTTCAAATACCTTAATTTTTTGTTATTATTATTATTATTATTATTATTAAAACAATAATAAAGTAAATGTTCTAGGTACCAGGAGGGTACAACTTATCTCTTAACTGGGAAGAGGAGCCAAAATCACATTAATCATATCTTATTTTTTATAAATAGTCTTAAATATCTTTTATATTTGTACACCCCACAAGTTAGCATGAAACTAAAACTTCAGCTTCAAAGACAACTTCAAAATGTTTGTGCTAAAAATAAAATGTGGTAAAAACAGGTTACTCACCTAAAATGCTATCTTTAGAAAGTGCAAGACGCGTCTGAGAGCAACAAACGGTTGAGACTTCAGAGAGCCACCTGATTCAGTGTGTGAGAGCCTGTGTGAAACAGAAGGAGGGGTTGAGGAGATGATCTGAAGTGCTGCCGCCATTCCGTTGCCCGGGAGACCGATGCTCTTTCAAAGTAGCTGACCAATGGCAAAGCACTGCAATAAGTCACATGACCTGTGTGTGAGCAACACAAAAAAATGATGAGTGGGGTTAGAGTGGGCAAGAGTTGTCAGGGTGTTTGGGGGAGGAATGGACGCTTGAAAGAGTCACAAAAGAAATCAAACTGCGAGCAGTCTACTGTGGTAAGGCACTATCTTTATGCTTGTTTAAGGGCCATTCCTGCAGCCAAGCAAATCCAATGACCTTCAAAAATCACAAAGAGTCTCAGTACCACTCGTAGTGTATTGTTTAATGAAAATAGATTTAAAGTCACTATTAATTCAAAATGGACAATTCTTACTTTTCTATTTGGTGTTATTATAAACGTTATTTATTTATTACTTTTTAAATGGTTTGCCCAATTAATCTTTAATTAAAAACAATAAGTGTAGCTGTGGCTATAAACTAAAGCCTGTTGGCTGGGATGAGTCCTTCGACATGTCCCGCCCCAATAGAGCGCAACAGTGCCCTCCCACTGTTCCAGCCGTCTGGGTTCCGGAAGTATTTTCCCCATTAATTTCTTCCATAGACTTTTTATAAAATCCTTCATAAAAGAGTTGTGAGGCATGATGAACCAAACCAATCAACTCAGACTTTGGAGATAAAGACAAAGGAACATGTGTACTTACCGTCTTTCATGAGGGCACCAACTACAGTCCCATGAAGCCTTGCAAATGATGTAATTGAATATAAAACTATGGGGATATATAAAACTATTTATTTTAGATTGTTGATTATAAGTATAGAAACCATATAATTTACATTTATTGGGAAATATTCCGATATGTACAAATATATAAGAAGTTTAAGGGTGAAGGGAGACAGGCTCGATTACGTCACTCGATCAACACTTTTTTGTTCGCTCCAAAGCGCGTTTTGTGGGTTTTGTTTGCTGCAGTTCTCTGATTGGTGGATCTTTCTCTACTGTATCATGGGTAATGTAGTTGTTTACCATTAATTCTGCTATCAAACATGGTTTTTAAACAATGAAGTTGAAATAACACAGATGGATGGCTTCAAAAGAAGCATAATACCATCGATGAACAACCATGTAGCTCACGGTAGGTCTGTCTTTTAAAGGTTTATAAGTTACTGTTGAAAATCCATTAATCTATGAGATAAATGAATGGGATTTTTACTTCCAAAACCAGACTGTTGCGCTCTATTGGTGTTTCAGTAGGAAATACTTCAAAATTGAACCACGCTCGTCAAGGCACTTCAGTGCGACTTTTAAATAAATGTGTAATTATTTACAAACATATGTAAAATATGAATACAATTATTAAAATATACAGTATGAAGCAAACATATATAGGCTGTATAAAAATTATTTTAGAATGAAAAATAAATTATATTTTTATTTTTTATTATAATTATTTTATAATTAATATTATAATAATTATTAATTACTATATGTAAATTATTTATAAATAAATAATAATATATAGTTAATATATGAGCATTATAAAATATATATATATACACAGTATACATAATATAATAATAAGAAATATTAAAACAAATATATAATTATAACTAAAAATAGATCAGATTTTATTAATATTATAATATTAAATTATTGTTAATTAATTAATTGTATTTGATATATATATATATATATATATATATATATATATATATATATATATAAAATACAAATATTTAAATATTAAACATATATATATTTAAAAGTTTATATATATGTAGAATTATTTGTTACAATATAAAATCTTACATATAAAGCAATATGATATTATAAATATAATAATAATAATTAAAATACAATACTTTTTTTAATATTGTTGATCTCCATTATTTTTGTGTATATAATAGTATTTTATTTTATATATAAGCCTAGAGACAGGGTAAAAATGCACATCCCAATTCCACAATAACAATCGTGCTACTGCTGAACTGTTTCAAATTATTTCATGAGGTCATTATTGTTAAGTGTCCTACAAAAGAGTGGTAAGTAATTAATATTACAGTCCATAAAATGTTTGTGAGAAAGGTTAATCTTGTTTAAATGCTAAATTGTCAGTCTGAATCAATTTTTCCTCTATTGATCTGCCTGTGACAGGAATGCTGATACAGAATCAAAACGTGCAACCTTGAAGATTTCAAGCAGAGCAGGACAGGTAAATTGAGACTCTATTGATTTATACTGAAGAGATTCACACAAAGAGAACTTGCATGAAGCTGTTAAAGGAATAGTTCACCCAAAAATTACAATTCTGTCATATTTGATTCACCATTGTGTCATTACAAATCCATATGACTTAAATGCTTCCATGGGGACAAAAAAGAAGATATTTTGCAGGATTTCCTGGCCAGTCTTTTCCATACAAAGTAAGCAAATGGGGACTGAGGCTGTCAAGCTCCAAAAATACAGAAGCACCGTAAAAACACTATAGCCTAAATGTAATTCATACTCTATATTCCAAGTCTTCTGAAGCCATTATGGTAGCATTTTTTGAGCGACAGGCCAATATCTAAGTCAAGACCGATGGTGATGAGCCATGTTTAGAAGGAAGGGCAATTTTTGGTTAATAACATTGGTTCCTAACACAAAGCTATTGTATGGCTTCAGGCAAAATATTTGAAATATAAAGCACAAGTCATATGGATTACTTTTATGGCGTATTTATTTAATTGTATTTTTCTGTTTTGGGGCTTGACAGCCGCGACGCCTTCCACTCTCATTGTATTGAAAACAGTAACCAGGACATTCTGCAAAATATCTCCATTTGTGTTCCACTGAGAGAGTCAGTCATACAGCTATGTGTCAGGAAAAACATGAGGGTGAGTAAATGATGACCGTATGTTAATTTTCTATTTTAAAAATGATTTGAAAAAAGACTCCCATTTCCTTTAACAAAGCTCTATAAACAAACAGACTTGATAAGGCAATGATATCCCTTCCAGTTCTTTTGCAATGGTCATTACTTTCTTCCAAACTAAACTGGATTAATAATAAAACATATAATGTAATCCAAAAAGCTAAAAATCAAAGATGTGTCTCAGGTGTCTCATTTTTAAGGGTAATTCACAACAATTTTCACTCAAGGGAAACACAAAGTGCACTCAGAAGGCATAGCTGTGTATGTGTGTGTAATGTGAAGGGGGGTGCCCGTGAAGAAGTATCCGCTATCTCCAGCTGGTACAGAAGCTCTTTTTGTTCTAGATTCATCTAGCAGCTGGACAGATGAGTCATAGTGAAGAGCGTTTGCAGGAGGGAGAGACAGATACTATTTGATTCCCACATCAGCCAAAACTAGCCCATCTCAACTAGAACACTGTAAATCATGGTTGGGAAGGAGGGTGTGCGAGGAATTGCTAATTGGAAATTGCAAAGCGCCATGCGACGATTGAAATCACAGTCTTTAGATGTGCTACGGATACGTTTGGAATAGAACACTAACATACTATTCTTACTTTCTCTACAGTATATAGTATGCATATTGTGTGAAGTATGTGAATTTTCAGTTCAGAAAATGAAAACTGATTTTTATAAGTGATCTGACTTACATTTTTAGCCAGTTGTGGGACAATAAAAATAGTGTGGTGTGCAGGGGTTAAATAGAGTGCAACAGTTTGGTTCCGGAAGTAAAAATCCCATTAATTTTTTCCATCTACAAATTGATTTTCAACCATAAATTAGAAACCTTTAAAGACAGACCTATGCCTTTGTTGAAACCATACTGTGGAGCGGAGGGGGGCGGAGCCGGGACGGAATATCACGCGCCTGGTCCACAATCGGCCTACTGAGGCGTCGGCGAGGGATAAAGGCGGCCGGTGACGATGGTTCGAGAGAGAATCATGTCCGTCATTTGTGTTTGTTTATGTTTGTGCTGTTGGTTTAAGTTTGCATTAAATTATGATTTATGTTGACAAGCCGGTTCTCGCCTCCTCCTTGCCCATCATTAACTGGGTTACATTGGTGCCGAAAGCCCGGGAAAGAGGAGGGATGCCCGTTGCAGAGTCCTCGACACTGCCGTCCACCCAGGGGAGCGCCGCTGCCATCTGCCGGGTGACGGAGTAGCCCGACCGCCCGGATGCGGGGAACGGCCGCCGTCCGCAGGGCAAGTGGGGACTGGATACCCCGACCGCCTGGAGCGAGGGAGCCACTGCCGGGGGCGGAGGAGTGCCCTGCCGTCCCCAGAGATGCGGAGGGGTCGAGGGAGACCGCCGTCCACGAGGGGAAGAGGGAAGAATCTCCCTGACCGCCCGGAGCGGTAGGGCCGCTGCCAGGGGCAGAGGAGTGTCCCCATTTGCTGCCAGAAAAGTGGAGGGGCGTTCTGCCCGCTGGGGGTCGAAGGTTTGACTCCGGATCGCCCGGGGTTGGAGCGGCTATCGTCCGCCTGAGTGTGGAGGAGTGTTCGAGGACCACACGACGGTACATCAGAGAACCAGTTAGTGAGCTTTTTCTCTCTCTCCTCTCTCTCTCTTTTGCACCGTGTTGGCCTTTTCCCTCGCCTATTTTGTTTTTTTGTTGTTGTTGTCTTCCCCTCCTGTCTCCTCCCAGGGCGAGGAAAGCGGGGATGACCACACGGGACGCAAGATACACCCCGCCCCAGGGATGGGGGGGGATGTACGTCATACCAGTGGCACCCCGGCCTGAGATAACGCCGGGAGGAGTGTGGAGCGGAGGTGGGGGGGTGATATCGCGCGCCTGGTCCCCAATCAGACTGATGAGGCGCTCAAGGGATAAAGGCGGCCAGTGACGATGGTTCGAGAGAGAGAGAATTACAGGCATGTCCATCATGTGTGTTTGTTTATGTTTGTGCTTTTGGTTTAAGTTTGCATTAAATTATGATTTATGTTGACAAGCTGGTTCTCGCCTCCTCCTTGCCCATCAATTAACTGCGTTACACATACGTTTGGGTTATTTAAACTTGATTGGTTAATAGCTTAATTCAAGATGAACAACTACACTACCCATAATCCTGAAGAGAGATCCACCAATCAGAGAACTGCAGCCAACAAAGTTTGCCAGAGTACTCCAGCATCAAGCGCCCTCTTCCATGACGCTCTGTACATGACTCAGTAAATTTGGTCTCCCTACAAACTCAAACTACGTTTATATTTGTATGTGTTAGGGATTTTCATAATCGATCGTCATGGCAATTAACTGTCATTTAATCGTAAAAGTTAATATCTCTCCAGATAATATGTACATGTAGCCGTGTGTTGAAATACAATTAATTCACTTATAAGAATCACAAGTATTTGCATTTTTGTTCTTTAAATATTCTTAGTTCAATGTATTTTAATACATTTAGGCTATGTTTAGTATGAATTTATCAATTGTTTAATTACTGTTAGTTATCTTATATCTTGTATACATATTTGAGTTCATTAAAACTTCACGTTGTGGATTGTAGAATATTTCAGACCTTTGGATTTATATTTTTATTTTAAATTATTTCAAATCATAACACACTGCATAAACACAGTAGCCTACAAAACATACTGTTTCTCTTGTGCTGGTGAGATGTCAACATTAATGAACCTTCATGCTTTCCTCGCATTCACTGACATAACTGTAGGTTGGGAGGAAACATGGAGACCGGCAGACAGTCTGAACATAATGTTCATTTATATAAAAAAGCTCCAACACTAGGCGAATTCCAATCGAACATTATCATCCCAATGCCCTACTCACTTTAAAGGACAGAGCTCTTGATGTGGGCACTCTGAAGGGAGCTGTATGAATGTACCCTTTGCTAACAGTCTTGTGGAAGCTCCTTCATGAAAAATAAATTTGGAACTGCATTTCGAGTGGCATCCCCAATAGTTTTATATACACTCACTAAGCACTTTATTAGGAACACGTGTAAACCTACTTACACGTGTGATTAATTAGTTGTGTGGCAGCAGTGCATTGCATAAAATTATCAGATATGGGTCAGGAGCTTCACTTAATGTTCATATAACCATCAGAATGGGGGAAAATGATCTCAGTGATTTCAACCATGGCATGATTGTTGGTGCCAGACGGGCTGGTTTGAGTTTTTCTGTAACTGCTGATTACCTGGGATTTTCAGTCTCTAGCATTTACTCTAAAAACATTCAGTGATGGAAACACCTTGTTGATGAGAGAGGTCAACAGAGAATGTCTTTGTACCTTTATCTTTTTGTCCTATTTTCAAATCTTGGTTTGTAATGTTGTGATTTACCTCAAAGCTGGTTGGTTTGGTTCATGGATTAGAACTCTTTCGTAAAAAAATTATGTAAATTATGAAAAGCCTATGGAAAAAATTAATGGGAAAAATACTTCCAGAACCAAGACGGCTGAAAAAGTGTGCAGGCAGAGTTGCATAAATGGGCGGGAGCTCCAAACCAACAGCAAAAGATAACAAAAATAACTAACCCTTTCCCATAACACGCAACCGTGTGTGGAATTGATGTCCCCTTTTGGAGTTGGTGCAGCCCTCTTTTGGAATAACCCCACCCTCTTTTGGAAGTTCCACCCCCATTTGGAGATCTCCGGCCAGCAGTTATACCTACAGGCTCTATTGGGCCAGAACAGTCTGGAAAGACGTTCCGGCACCTTCAATTCCTAAAAGAAAAAATAGCTCATGCATTAATTCCATTACTTTGCTCCAATCTAGTTTTTGTTTTAACCATTTTACAAATTTCATCTTCATTTAGCAATTATACGTCCTCAAAAAACCTTGAACTTGGCCAGTAACTATAGTGGAGGCAAATTTTGCAACATTTAGATTAGAAATTTAGTTATTCTGCCATTATCTAAATGCATCAGTTCTATAAGGTCTATACTTGCATACTAATTAATTATGAAACAAGAACACAGACTGTCAGTCGTTTAGAGAGATTATATTTACAGTACATTAATCACTCTCTCATATCAAAATAATGAACAAGGCAGATATCAGACACAGTTTAACTGCACAATTGACTTTGACATTAACCATCACATCATCATTACCAGTCATAAGCACCATGACAGTGATGGGTTATTTGTATGCCCATTAAAGCTGACATTTGACATCAGTTCATCTTTGCCCTTTTCTGTTTTCCTCAGTATACTGTTTATAATACATTTTGTCTGAATATCAGATAACAAATATAAACCAAGTGTCACCGTTCATCACATTAAATATGAACATGTTCCACTGATGCTTGAAGACCAGAAAGGGTCCAAACACTGGCTTCATTTTGAACATACACTGATCAGCCACAACATTAAAACCACTGATAGGTCAAGTGAATAACATATATTATCTCGTTACAGTGGCACCTGTCAAGGGGTGGGATTTATTAGGCATCAAGTGAACAGTCAGTTCTTGAGTTTCATGTGTTGGAAGCAGGAAAATGTTATTTTTGTAAGGATCTGAGCGACTTTGATAAGGGCCAAATTGTGATGTCTAGACGACTGGGTCAGAACATCTCCAAAATGGCAGGTCTTGTGGCTTGTTCCCGATATGCAGTGGTTAGTAGTACCTACCAAAAGTGGTCCAATGAAGGTAAACCGGCAACAAGGTCATGGGTGCCCAAAGCCATTGATGCGCATGGGGAGCGAAGGCTAGCCCGTATTGTCCGATCCCACACAAGAGCTACTGTAGCACAAACTGCTGAAAAACGGAATGCTGGCCAGCTTTGTGTCAGAACACACAGTGCATCGCAGCTTGCTACGTTTGGGGCTGCGTAGCTGCAGACAGGTCAGAGTGCCCATGCTGACATTTGTCCACCACCAAAAGCACCTACAATAGGCACGTGAGCATCAGAACTGGAAAATGCGATGTAAGAAGGTGGCCTGGTCTGATGAATCACATTTTCTTTTAGATCATGTGGACGGCCGGGTGTTTACCTGGGGAAGATGTGGCAGCAGGATACACCATGGGAAGAAGGTAGGCCGCCGGAGGCTGTGTGCTCTGGGCAATGTTCTGCTGGGAAACCTTGGGTCCTGGCATTCATATGGATGTTACTTTGACACATACCACCTACCTAAAGATTGTTGCAGACCACGAAAACCCCTTCATGGCAGCGGTATTCCCTGATGGCAGTGGCCTCTTTCAGCAGGATAATGCACCCTGTCACACTGCAAAAATTGTTCAGGAATGGTTTGAGGAACATGACAAAGAGTTCAAGGTGTCGACTTGGCCTCCAAATTCCCCAGATCTCAATCTGATTGAGCATCTGTGGGATGTGATGGACCAACAAGTCCGATCCATGGAGGCCCCACCTCACAACTTACAGGACTTAAAGGATCTGCTGCTAACGTCTTGGTGCCAAATACCACAGAACACCTTCAGAGGTCTTGTGGAGTCCATGCCTTGTTGGGTCAGAGCTGTTTTGGCAGCATGAGGGGGGCCTACACGATATTAGGCAGGTGGTTTTAATGTTGTGGCTGATTGGTGTATCTATTGTTATAACCTTTCAAACCTTACAAACTTTCTTATGAAATGTTTTGCGGAAACACGTGGTTGATATTTTCTTATCTAATACAATTACATTTATACATAAACAACTTTCACCATAGACTACAGGAAAGACTATAGGCTAATAAAGATAGATGTCGTAAAAAAAAAATCTAAATCTAGCTGTTTTATGCTGTGTTCCATTTGTATTCTGAAGTTGGAAATTCAGAGTTCCCAGTAGGATTTTTTAACTGTAACGCCCCCTCAAGACGGACTTCCGACTCGGAAATTCGGAGGAACCGCATCAACCCCGACTTCAGAAACCAAAATGGCTGCTTGGCGCATCAACAGTAAGTGAAACAGTAGTATTTTACAGATTTAGATTATTAATAGATTACACTGTGTAACATTTTTATTTTATTTTTTGTTCCTGGGTAGTAAGTGTTATTTCCTAATTGCTTATGCCTCAAAAGTATAGAAAATTGCTATTATTCCCTACTTCTGTTTTTGAATACAGCACACTGCAACACTGCTTTAAATGATGTGCGATTCTATCTAAAGAAGCTTGTAAGCAAACTATAAAAACTGAAAACTATGCAATACTACTCACCACTCGTCAAGTGCATCAGCTGCACCTGGCCGGCAAGTAACATGACGCAACAAACTTAGAAAGCTCTACATTCAACAACATTTCATCTCAAATCCTGACATTGGCACCTTGTCGACCAATCAGAGACTTCTGATTAAGCTATCATTGCTTTGCTGCCATAGTTGCTTCAAAACAGCCAAACTCTTACAAACTACTACATCTAGTTGAAAGCTTCGTAAATATGATTGAAATTGCATATGCAATATTTATATATTGCTGTTGTTTATTATTGGCAATAACACTGAAATTTACTTTAAATGAACTGGCAATGCGTTCAGGAGGATTTTGTGGCGCTCTATTGTCATGGTAACCACTTAATGTCAGTCACATGTGTTTCCCTTCAAATGCTCAAGAGCCCTTCACAAAATTGTGTAGAGAAACAGATTACCCATAAAAATGTATATCTAGAATGTAATTATACAATATATCAAATATGTCAAGTTTTTGTGTATACTTGTGGAGTTTGTGCGTCACTGCTGTCATTGTGAATGGAGGACATGCTAAATGCAACATTTTTCAATTTAACTTTGTTCTCAAATTGTCATGCTGATAATAAAATTATTAATGAACATGACTTGTATTAAATAAGAAAAAGAAAAATATAATTAATTTAACTAATGGTCTAATAGTCTATAAGCATAGATTACATACATTTTATTTTACATTTATTTTATATTATTTTAATACGTAAAATATTTTTATTTGTTTTCATATACAGTATACGTATATATATATATATATATATATAATTATCAAGCACTTGTTTGCATTTTGAATTGGGCATAGCAATGTAGCGGCTCAGTGGCTTCAATGTAATGATGTCATCAGCAGTGCAATTCTTTATTATGGATCAGTGGTTCTCTTACGAGAGGTTCTCTCAGTATTGCGTAAGCTAGCTTACGCTACTGGGAAAGATTCATCTTTTCTGAGATATTGAAGCCAAAAATTATCCTTAATTTTTGTATCCATTATCAGCGCAGTCGCGGCGGCTGCAGACCTTGGCGGGCTAGCTAGCGAGCTCATAGGTTGCTCTCGCGGCAACTGCTGCAGCCTATAGACGAGCTTAGGCGAACTTCGCATCCAATGAGAAGCGTCCGGCGCTCACTGCATCAAAGCCCGCCAAAAGAGCGTGACTAGAGTGCATATAAGCGTGGTTACGTAGGCTGGAACCCTGATTTTCATCTCTTCAGCGAAGCTCTCCGCATCGCTGACCTGGAAGCCGCGTCGCCGTTTGAGGGGCATCTAGCAAGCGTGGACAGCTAGAAGAAGCCGGCCGTCTCAGCCACCTTCAGCCATCCTGCGAGCTCGCCATCCGGCGGCGTATCCTTTTATTAAGCAAGCTAGTTCTCACGAACTATTCACAAAAATCTGGCGTCTTTTTCAAGATGCCTCGCTCCACTTGCGCCTCATGTCGCGCCCTTCTCAGCACAGGAGACCGCCACATCATCTGCGCTCTCTGCCTGGGACTGGGGCACGCAGAGCTTCGCCCTCACTGAGGGCGGATCACGATTTCTGCGAGGAGCTACCGATGTCGACCCTGCGGGCTCGACTTCGAAGCGATCAAAGCAGAAACCGCCCGCGCCGCCTACCCTCAGCAGCGCAGGAAGAAGCGCCCGCTCACAAAGGCTGCGGAAACTGTGGTTGAGGCGACTGCCTCGCCGGAGCCTCTCCCTCGAGCATCGCTTTCACCCTCCCGCCCCGGGGCCAGCGCAGTTGCCGCCCGGCGGCCGCACTGCTGCCATCTCCGGATGACGGCCGGAGGATAAGGGCTGCTGTTCCATCATGGCTCGGACAGCGAGGTGGACAGGCTCCCAAGCCTCCTCCTCAGCCCAGGAATCCAGCAGGACCAGCGCCGGGTCGAAGGGAGTTAACGCGCCTCCTCACACAGGCCGTCGACCGCCTCGGGCTCAGTGGTCACCGCCCCTGAGCAGGCACCCAACAGACTTCGGCGGCTGCTTTCTTCAAAGCCATCGCCGCTCTACACCCGCGGCCGGGCGCTCCCTTCCTGCGGAATTACATACGGAGCTTGCAAAGTGGGTGGGCAGCTCCGTTTTCAGCCAGGACCCGTTCACCGTCTCCACCTCTCTGGCGTCGGTGGGCGGCGCCACTGAGAGAGCTACTCCTCCATCCCCGGTCGAGGACTTCGGTAGCAGCACACCTTTGTCCGCCCTCCGCGAGATGGCGTTCCAAGCCTGTGCTCCGTCTAAGGCCTGCAGAGCGACTTCCGCCTATGTTGGCGGCGCCTATTCCGCCGCCCGGCCAAGCGCATCTGCTCTGCACTCAATGGCGTTTTACAGATCCTACAAGCAGACCTTCTTCGGAGTGGGATGAGAAAGGCAGGCACCCAGAGGCTGTTACTGATCTCTGGCGCGACAGACCTGCGCCCTTGCGCTACCAAAGCTGCAGCCCAAGCTCTAGGGAAGTGCATGGCCTGCGCTGACTGTGACCGAGAGACACTTATGGCTAACACTAGCCGACATGGGAGAAGCAGAAGCTCCACGTTCCTCAGCACCGCTCTCTCCAACCGGTCTCTTCGGCTCCGCGGTGAGTGGCATTGTTGACCGCTTCTCAGAAGTCAGAAAGCCACCCAAGCCATGAACCTCTTCCTGCGGCGTCGCTAAGCTCCTCTGCAGGCGCTCACGTGATCAGCCTCCTGCCGAGCCTCTTCACAGCGCCCAGTTCAACAATCTCCAGACTTCTCAGCGTCGACAGGGCGGCCGCCCTCGTCAGCGCTCAGACAGCCGCCGCAGACCGCCTCCCCAGCGGGCCTCGATCTAAGGTAGCGCTGAAACCCGAGCAGCGAAGTCTTCCTAACTGTGTTGAACAAGCGGCGGCTCAGTCCGCCCGCGGCGGACCACTGTCAAAGCTTTACCCCTGTCAGTCCCTTCTCTCAGGCTACTACAGTGGTGAATTTAGCAGCCAACAAGCCGGTGACACTGCCCGCTTGCCTGCACTCAAGCGCCCGTTTTCACGGCGACCCAAATAAATCTTGTAAAGAGCAAACATGTCTTATGTGTAGAAAAAGTGCCCACAACCCAGTGTTAGCCCCTACACACAAGCATAACACATCCCGTGCCCCTATCAGACGCAGCTCTCATAAAGCGATTCTGAACAGCTCGGCGTCAGAGTCAATGAAAGCGCCCACAAATGCGTCTTGTGCGCCCATTCTCTGCCAGCTCTGTCACACGACCAGCCCTATGTGTAGAAAATGTGCCCACAATCCAGTGTTCACTTCTGCACACAAGCACTGCATGTCTCGTGTCCCCACCAGAGCACGCTCACATAAAGCGATTCACGAACAGCTCGGCGCTAGAGTCAATAAATCGCCCACAAATGCGTCTGTGCGCCCATTCTCTGCCAGCTCTGTTACCGGCCAGCAACCATTCCTCTGTGTGTAAGTCCGTGCCCATGACTATGCTTGCGCATCACGTAACAGATGTGACTCTTTCCCCATTCATTCCAATCGGAAGTCACTCACAAAACAGCCTGTTCATGCTGTCTGCGAGCAATCATGCATGAACACACTAACAGCAGCTCACACATTTTGTTCAGCGCTCTGTGTCGCGACAATCAGAGCGAATTGGCCATTCACCCTCTAGCGTTACAGCTTCAAAGCGTGGGAAGCTATTCCAGGGATATCCAAGTGGGTGTTAAGCACAATACAACAGGGCTATTTGCTACAGTTCGATCGCCGCCCCCTACGCTTCAGGCGTGACTCGAAACCACTGTGAACCACGAGGCTTAGCGTGCATGCTTCGTTCAGAAATAACAAGCCTTCTGTGCAAAGGGCCATAGAAAAAGTGCCACCCTCTCTGAGCGAGTGAGGGCTTTACAGCCGTTATTTTCTTGTTCCCAAGAAAGGCGGTGACCTCAGACCCATATTAGATCTCAGGGTTTTGAACAAGGTGCTTGCAAAAGACCGTTCAAAATGCTTACAATCAGGAAACTCCTCGCGCATGTGCCAGGGGACTGGTTTATTTCTCTCGATCTGAAAGATGCATACTTTCAGATTCAGATAAATCCCGTCACAGGCCATTCTTGAGATTAAGCCCGGCGGCCAGGTTTATCAATACACCGTCCTTCCGTTCGGCCTGTCCTTAGCACCCGTACTTTCACGAAGTGCATGGATCGCGGCGCTTCGCACCCCTCTTGAGTCAGGGTTTCGCGAATTCTGAACTATTTGGACGACTGGCTGATTATGGCTCAGTCACATATGGAGCTTCTGTCTCACAGAATCAGTTCTCCTCAGCCATCTGAACAGTTTGGGTCTTGCAGTCAATTGGACCAAGAGCTCACTACAGCCCAGTCAGACCATTTCCTTCCTGGGAATAGAACTAGACTCCGTGGCAATGGCGGCTGCGCTTATCTACACAGCGCGCGCGCCGTGTTCAGCGACTAGCCGCATCTTTTCAGATGAACAGCCTCACGCCTCTGAAGAAATTCCAGAGAGTGCTAGGTTACATGGCCTCAGCCGCAGCAGTACTTCAGCTGGGTTTACTGCACATCGCCCGCTTCAGCATTGGCTAAACACCCAGCGTCTCGCCGGGCTTGGGCCACAGGCGCCAGCCCATCAAGGTGACTCAGACCTGCATATCAGCTCTGCAGCCCTGGACAGTGGCGAATGGTATCAGCGGGGAGTGACAATGGGAGCTGTATCTGCGCCGAAAAGTCATCTCGACAGGCAGCGTCCAACACGGGTTGGAGCGCGGTCTCGCGAGAGCTCTCGGTTTTAGGCCTATGGTCAGTTCAGGAAAAGCTCCTTCACATAAATTGTCTGGAAATGATAGCGGTCGATGCGGCTGTCGTGCTTTCTCCCGGTCATTCAGGGTCACCGCGTCCTGGTCGTTCGGACAACAGATCTGTGGTATCCTACCTAAACCGTCAGGGCGATTGTCAGATCCAGGAACCTCTTCCATCTGACAAAGCGCATACTGAGTTGGTCCCAGTGCCACCTGCGCTTCGCTGAGGCGGCGCTGCGTGCCAGGCCACCTGAGCGGCGGCCGGACAGACTGTCCAGAGACAATATTCCCCCAGGGGAATGGTCCTGCGCGCTCAAACAGTCCAGGCGTTATGGCACCTATTCGGCAGAGCAGAGATAGACCTCTTTAGCGTCCAAAGAGAACTCTCACTGCCCAGTATTTTTCTCGGCGAGGGCCAGCTGGCCCAGGACTGGCCCAGGCGCCCGGCTTGCGCCTTCCCTCCGTCTGCGCTATTGCCACAGGTAATGCAGAGGATCAGGAAGCAGCGTCACTTCGGTGCTCCTCATAGCCCAGCGTTGGGAGAATCAGACATGGTTCCGGAGCTTACGCGGCTGTCACTGACAGCGCCGTGGCCCATCCAGTGAGGCAGATCTCCTCTCTCAAGCTCGCGGCACAATCTGGCATCCCCACCCAGAGCTGAGGCTGCATGCGTGGGTGATCAGCGACTACCCGTCGCTCTGCCAGAAGGAGTAATAAACACCATCATACTGCGCTAGAGCCCCTTCCACGAGAAGACTCTATGCGTCAAAATGGTCTGTGTTCTCAAAATGGTGCACCGACAGAGACCTGGACCCGCGGACATGTGGGGTGTAAGTAGCTGCTATCGTATTTCTACAAGAGCTGCTGGATGAGGGCAGATCCCCATCCACGCTCAAAGTGTATGTGGCGGCCGTTCGCGTTAGCTGAACCCTGCACGGCCAGTCATGGGGTAAAAGCGAGCTGGTCATCCGGCTTCCTCAGGGGAGCTAGAAGGATGAACCCCAGCGCCCCCATCGGTTCCTATCTGGGATCTTTCTATAGTTCTCGAAACTATGAAAGCCCCCTTCGAACCACTTCAATCCGTGGATTTGAAATACCTTTCACTCAAAACCGTTTTTCTGACTGCCCTGTCATCAGTCAAGCGTGTGGGAGACCTTCACGCGCTGTCTGTCAGCTGCGTGTCTTGAGTTTGGACCAAGTGACTCCAAGGTCATTTTAAAGCCTAGACACGGCTATGTTCCCAAGGTGATCGGTACTCCTTTCAGAGCACAGGTCATTTCCCTATCGAGCTGCCAGCACCGGATAGCGAGCGGCGCCAATCTCCTTTGCCCGGTCAGAGCACTGAGATTGTATACTGCAGCTCCGCTGCTTTCAGGCGCTCGAGCAGCTTTTCGTTTAGATTGGGGCGCACCAAAGGTCTCGCCGCCTCGAAACAGACACTATCTAGATGGATAGTGGGCGCTATTGCTGCTGCATACGGCGTCAAAAGACCTGCCATGCCCGTTGGGCATTAGGGCTCACTCCACTAGAGGCATGGCATCCTCGTGGGCATGGTCCAGCGGAATTTCCATTCACGACATATGTGTGGCAGCGGGATGGACTTCCCCTCCACCTTTGTCAGATTTTACAATATGGAAGTGCCGGCTCTGCAGGCAAAACTACTAGCGGTTTAATACGCTACAGCTCCCCTGGTGAGCTGCACTGATGGGACACATTCCACACAGACCGGCACCGCCGCTCTGTCGTTCCGTCCTACTATGTGCTTATGTATTACACAATCAATGACCCGCATTCTTGCCGGCCAAATATTATTTCCCCACTCATAAGGGCTCCCGGGTCCCCCTTAATTCCCTGGGGCTTATACAGTGGATGCTTGGCGCGCGGCGTTGACAATGGGTTCCGTGGCGTAAGCTAACTTGCATATCTGAGAGAACCTCTCGTAAGAAGCGTGTCGGTTACCTAGCGTAACCTCGGTTCTCTCTAGATGAGGAGCAGTATTGCGTAACCGACGTGCTTTCAGCGCCCACGGCGACTTTTAAGCTTCAGTCAATGAAAACCAGGGTTCCAGCCTCACGAACTACAGCTTATATGCACTCTAGTCACGCCCTTTTGGCGGGCTTTGATGCAGTGGCGCGGGCGCCTCTCATTGGATCGCGAGTTAAGCCCAAGCTCGTCTATAGGCTGCAGCAGTTGCGCAGAGCAACCTATGAGCTTCGCTAGCTAGCCCGCTCAAGGTCTGCAGCTGCCGCACTGCGTTGACAATGGATACAAAAATTAAGGATAATTTTTTGGCTTCAATATCTCAGAAAAGATGAATCTTTCCCGTAGCGTAAGCTAGCTTACGCAATACTCGTTCCCTCATCTAGAGAGAACCGAGGTTACGTTAGGTAACCGATACGTTTTCACTCATATCGGGATATGTTCTTTAGTATATTAAATAAAATTAAAACAAAAACAAAGGATCTACTCCATTGTGCTTATACTTTACAGAGTCAAGATGACTGTTTCTTGACACTGCCTCCTCACCAGTCAAAGTTTAAGGAGTTGATGGGTGACATGAAGCTCTGGATCGAGTTTAGTTGCATTGACATCCAACTTCAAGTTGTTATGACAGCCAACACAGCACAATTTGGGCCTAAAATGGTTTTATTGGTAGTTTCTTATGGAGACCAGAACCAAAAAACAGTCCAGTGGCATTTAGAATCATCATGGCGCCGTCCAGTGGCTAGTCAGGACAAACATGAATTAAGTCAGAATTACCTTTTTACTTTGTTTATTCCATAGCAGAATCTGGCTTCCATAATACGTTGCTTTATACAGAGATTAAATATTGTAAAAAAACATGTTACTACTGACACACGTCTCCAGATTAGTCATGTGGATGTTTGCTCTGCAGCTGTAAAGGAAGTATGGCCGATTAAGTAAGCAGAAATGAAGAAAGACAGATTTACATTAGTTTTGGGTGTTAAACCCATATTAGAAGAGACATCTGGACCTACATAGCAATACTAAAAGGGTTATCATGCTTTTTAACCAAACTAAATACTTACTAAAATGGTCAAAGAAATTGAAGCCCAGGGGAATTATTGACAGATTAATCATAGGGTGTTTTGCAGCACAAAACGCTAGCTGTTATCGGAGTTGTCATCTGTACAAAGTTCAGAGGCACGTGGTTGAATAACAGTCTTGTACCTGCGTCTGCACACATTGTACCTGCAAGACCACACATGTTAAAAATGTGGGATGCTTCCCCACTATGTGTCATCAACATAGTTTAGAAGTCATTTTACATTAAGATCATGTACAGTATATCATGGAAACAATATGACAAAGACCCTGTCTAACTTGATAAATATGTCAGTGAAACATGGAAAGTATATCTCTTTAAAATAAATCTGAGAGAAAAACAAGCGTAAATCAAAATGGCGCCCTCTAGTGATCCAACAATGTAAATTGTAAATTTAGCAAGACTAGCCATTTTCAAAGTGGTCAAAAGAGCAGCGCATAGCAAGGAATTCTAGGCCCCCTAACTGTGCATTGATATTGTCCCCTTTCATATAAAAAAATATAGTTTAAAATGTGTTGTGGTCTCCCTGAACCTGTGGGCCTGTTACCACATTTCACCTCAGTAGTCACAGTGTTTTAGTGTGAAAAATGTGGATGCTTACAATATCTGTGTAAGTTATATCCAATATTACAACTTTGTTCTCTTGACGGTTACTTCTGGTAAACGCCATTAGGATGGTATAAATCCCTGATTTTAACACTAAAATCATGTTAAAATGTTTAATGTTTACATCTTGTGGCTTTACTTTTGAAACAGTTTGTATAATACCATTTATGGACTGGTCCCTGGATGAGTCTAAGTTTTCTTGAGGAAATCAACATTATGACATACATGTTGTCGAGTTGACTGAGGGCCTACAAGGAATAAAGCTACTTTAGGACATTTGTCACACCGCAGGAGTAATTAAGTGAACTGAAAAAAGCTAAAAGGTGATTAAATGTGAAAGAAACGGTGACCAGCTATTTACTTTCCCTTATGCATTTGTATACATTTGAATTTAAAGGGGTCATGACATGAGGTATAACATTTTCCTTGATCTTTTGACATATAAGAGGTCATTGTACTTTAAAAACATACTGTACGTTTCAGAACTCAAAACTTCTTTCTAACTGCAGGAAAAGAGCATTTGTTAAAAGCAAGCTGCCAAAACAACTCGTTCTCCAGTTCCCCACTCTGTGATGTCACACTGTGTTAGACATTTGCATCTGACCGCCTCCACAACAACATATCAACCACTCCTTTACCTTTAATCACTTCCGTAGTCCCACCTAGAAGTGGTGAGCAGAGCAGGTCAGTCAAGAGCAGAGAGCCAATCACAACAGTGGGTGTTTCCTGTTAAGTCTTAAAGGAGAAGCAGCACCAAAATACGGATGGGCTGGATTGATCCTAAAAGTCACCCTTCCGATACTGATGTTTTATCAAAAATATTGATCCTCACACAAAAATATTGATTCTACATTATTTTTTTATTTTTTTTAACTAGGGATATTATTATTTGGTTACCACGAACAATAATCATAAGCTTCAAAGTGAAATAAAATGGATTAGGCTTTATTAGCAAATTCTTCTTCCACTCATCTTAACTTCGTAAATGCTGAAAGCCGTCACAAGACTCGTTCAAACAAGAGGGATCAGTGCCTTGTAGAGGTAATGATAGAAAATCAGAGGAATAGCTTTTGGTCGTGTAAACTAGGGCATACGCAGACATATACCGTACGCCCTCCTTTCTGTTTTAGGATTTTGCATATGCCCACCGGAAATAAGTGATGATAAGTGTGGCCGCCAGAACAACGAGCTTTGACCTGGAACCACCATTTTAGACACGATTGTATATTTGCTAACAATCATATTTTCTGTTTCAGTAAGGGGCGGGACATTTCCAGCATCTGATACACAAGTATCACAGGAAAAACTAGAATTTGCACTGCATATTTATTTCCCTGCTAAATGTAAATATATGTATATACATTTAAATGTAACTTATGCAATTAAACTTTGTTATTGCACCCCTGATGCTCTTTTTTTTTTTTTTTTTTTTGCCCTTTACTGCTGTCCGTGTTGCCTTTTTCTCTAAAGTGACCTCACTTTAAGCAGGCCTCACCCTATTATCATAGATCCTCACCTGAGTGATCTACACACAGTCCGCCATTTGTTTCCGTGCTGGAGCAGATTCAGTGAGAAGAAGAATGTCTCAGCTTCGTAAGCATCATAAGTGTTCTGTTATTGGCTGTAAAAGTGAACATAAGAATCTTCACGAACTCCCGGCATCAGAGCCACTGAAGACGCAGTGGACAACTTTTGTTTTTTTAAGGAAATGTGCCCCAAAACATACAAAAATTTGTGTATGCTTGTGCAAATAATTTTACACTGAACTGCTTTGTGAATGAATGTCAATATAAAACAGGATTTTGAAAACAACTTTGATTCTCAAGCATGGATAATTACCAACTGTTCATGTTCCAGATTTACATCCTGAAGATGTAAGTATCACACTTTATATTTTGTGAATGTTTGCATATTCCTTTCCGAATGTGTCTGTTAGCTGATTACATGACTAATGCAGCTAAAGTTACCATTGTCTCTGATTGTATACACGGGGACCAGATCTATGTCGTTATTTTTATTTTTTTACCCCAAAAACTCTTACTGTCAGTTACCATTGTCTCTGATTGTATTCACGGAGACCAGATATACATATATATTCATACATATATGGCAGAACTCTGTCAGTATTGGTTCTGATTTGTTGTTGCTGTAGTATCCGAAGCAGGAACTGTAAAGTCACAGCCCTCATCCGGAAAGGGGCGGGAGAAGCAGCTAATTTGCATTTAAAGAGACACACTGAAATCAGCGTGTTTTTGATTCCACCCATAAAGAGGCATTTCTTTTATAACATGGTATAATAAATGATTATGTGGGGTATTTTGAGCTGAAACTTCACAGACACATTCTGAGGACACCTGAGACTTATATTACTTATTGTAAAAAGGGCCACAATAGGTCTCCTTTAATGAATTTTTGTTGGCTTAAAGGTACACTTTGTAATTTTTTCTCATTTAAAAAGTTTTACTTCTAAAGAAATGAATTCTAATTTTGAAAGCAATGGCTAAAATCATGACTGACTCACAAGAGATGAAGACTTCAGTCATAACGGTAACCTTTTAAAAGCTGTTTTATTCTACATGGAGAGGGTCCCTCATGGGGGCATGACCAGCCAAATACTACTCACTTAATCTCAGTAACCATCCTGTTATCAAACACTTTCACTCAGGGATTTAATTAATCATGGCTGGCTGTGAATTTCTACAATGGCATCTGTTAAACTGAAAACTGTTGAGTTTGTATGATGGTGCATACACACCCCTACTGTAGGTGTCGAGTGTAAGTCCAAGACAAAAAATACTTACTGAGTGCACCTTTAAAATGTCTTAAAAGGACAATGCTTATAGGGGTGAAAAATTGACATTAAAAATATAACATATGTATTATTCAGCATGGGAAAAAATTGAAATCCAGATAATTCCAACATTTCAACACATTCAATAGGACCTAAATATATTCCATAAGGACAGTGAGCTCAAGATAACATAATTACTTTTCGACAAAGACTCCTTGACTTTACAAAAATCTAAAAACTGCTTAAACACTCAAGTTGCAGCAGTGAAGATATAAGACCCAGTCTGACCCACAATCCATCATTCCATGTGGGCATTTAATTCCTCTAGCAGGGAGTAGGACTCTGTCTGGTAGCCTCTGCTGTGCAGCTCTGGCTGTTTGTGGACGTGTGGATATAAATTTTGTGTTGGAATGTATGATTGGCTTGTGTTGGTTGTGTGATCGTCGATGATTCCCAGTAGCCTCTGACCTAAATGGGACAATATATATTTCATTGTTGAAACCTGTTAGTCATACTTGTTTGGAATAACATGGGGGTGAAAAAATTATGACATAATATTCAGTTTTGGGTTAATTATTGCTTTAATTACATGATGGCATCATACCATTGGGCTCTATAGGGGCGACCACAGAACCAGTGTTGGTCTTTGTTTTTTGTGGAGATTTGAGGGGACACAAGCTGACATTTTACAATCATGATACTCTAGGGTCCCAAGTTTGTCTTTATGGGCCCTAAATCAGTCACATGGGTTTCCTCTGATGGCCTTTGCATATAGATTTCAGTGTTATTATGAAATCTCCTTGCGCAGATCTGTGCTACACTCCGGCCACAATAGGGCACTACTGCATTCAAAGGTGTTGAGTGAGACATAGTACTGTCTGATGAAGAGGACGTCCTGAAACTCTCTGGAGATTCAGAGCCCTGGTGGAACAGATCTGAAAGAGGCACATGTTCAGTATGGTTAATGCAATCAAGTCCTATAATTATCAGTACAAATGCTCTGTTGCAAAAGGATTTTTGGGGGGTCAACTTTTTGTTCCTCTTCCTCCTCTCTAGTGTTGTCATCACTGCCAAAACTATAATTGTAGCTGTCTTCGTCATCATAACTATAGAGGATTTTCATTACCTGAGATTGTCGGTCCCTCTCAATATCCAACAGACACAAAAGACAAACACAGTTTCCATCATAGTGTACGTTAGTATTTGGGGAAAAAGTGTGTGTGAGGGTTGGTGGAAGAAGATTCAGTACTTGTCATGCTCTATTCTCCAGCTTCTGAGCTCAGGAAAAACCACACTGCGGCCTTGACTGCTCAACTGTTCATGGTCATGCATGTGTTCAGGAATATAACTGCCAAACCATGTGCTGGGTCGGGTTTGAGATTGGGAGTTTTGGAGCTGGACAAAGTGAGAGAATGATTACTTTAATCAATGAGTGAAAGTGTCCAATAACAGGACAGTTATTGAGATTATTGAGTAGTATTTGGATGGTCGTGAGATTCTAACATGCCCGCCCCCATGAGGATACCCTCTCCATGTATAATAAAACAGCTTTTATAAGGTTACAAAAGACTGGATTCCTCATCTCATGTGAGTGCTCATGATTTTATACATATGTTTCAAAATTACTATTAATTTCTTAGAGTAAAACGTTTTTAATCAGGGAAAAAATGAACTTAAAGGAATAGTTCACCCCAAAAAAACCTTACAATGAAAGTGAATGAGGACTGTCAAGGCTGTCAAGCTCCAAATGGACAAAAAAGCATCATGAAAGTACCATAAACATAGTCAACACAACTTGGGCACTATTTTCAAGAGTTTTGAAGCCATACAATAGCTTTGTGCGAGGAAAAGATGTAAACTGATGTTGCTGTTGGCTGAAAACCTTCCCCCACTGTAGCTCACAATTCTCATGTGTGCTAATTTTTATGGTAAAGGTTTTACGGCTCATTTAAGACCCATAAAGATGTCTTTATATTTCTTTAGTCTCAAGTCTCGAGAATTTTGCGCATTCAAATATGCACGGTTAGAAAATTTGGGCTGCATGCATTCAGTACTCGAGCACTCTGTTAATGACGATATTTGCGTCAGGCGTACTGTATGCGGACACAGCATTTGCGTCTGACCAAATTATACTTTGGGCTTTAGTAAGCCATTCGTGGGTTTACCAACCCCAAAAGAATAATCACTGAGCCTTCCAGGCAATATCAAAACATTGATGAATATATTTTGAGTGACCTGCTCAACCTCACCAATACCTTTCTAACTCAACTATAGCGTGAGGTTGTGAACGTTGTCGTCACATTTACAAGGTGAGGACTTTGAGGGAGAGTTACTTCTCGACAGGTAAACTTCACTCAAGGTATTGCCACTTGAGGTCTGCACAGGTCTTAAAATTAAACACGACCCATACTCGAGACTGAGACCCTACCTAGCCCGAATGATACCGTCTTATTTAATGCCTGAAATGAACCTGAAATCACTCACTATCTTTATAATTTCTTCTCCTTGCAAGTGCAGTGTTGGCTAAACATATAGGCAACATTTGTAACAGTATTGAAAAAGTAAACAAATATACTGTTTTAACAGGTACGGCAGGTTCAGTACACTAGAGCAGAAAGGAAAAAAAACATTGCCATACCGTTTATGCGCTGAAAATTAGCTTGGTGCAGAACAATCTGGAATAACATGAAACAATGCAACAGTCCTCTCTATGCAGCCTCAACTTGTTTAGAATGTTGAATCTTTGTGACACCTCGGCTAAAAACAATCTAGATGCAAAGCAAAGAATGAAACTAAAAGTATTTGCTAATAAAGCCTAATCCATTTTATTTCACTTTGAAGCTTATGATTATTGTTCGTGGTAACCAAATAATAATATCCCTAGTTAAAAAAATAAAAAAATAATTTAGAATCAATATTTTTGTGTGAGGATCAATATTTTTGATAAAACATCAGTATCGGAAGGGTGACTTTTAGGATCAATCCGCCCAACCGTATTTTGGTGCTGCTTCTCCTTTAAGACTTAACAGGACACACCCACTGTTGTGATTGGCTCTCTGCTCTTGACTGACCTGCTCTGCTCACCACTTCTAGGTGGGACTACGGAAGTGATTAAAGGTAAAGGAGTGGTTGATATGTTGTTGTGGAGGCGGTCAGATGCAAATGGATAACACAGTGTGACATCACAGAGTGGGGGAATTGGAGAATGAGTTGTTTTGGCTTATGTTGCAGTGTTTAAAATTTACCAGTCCTGTGTGATAAGCAGAAGAAACAGTGAGACGCAGTGCAACACTCAAAGTTATTCCTCCAGCATGTGTTCTAGCATGTGCAAAGTAGTCCTGTTTATTTTTTCATTAATTACAAACCCAAACCCGACCCGATCCCAATGTCCTAATTACAAAACTGACCCGAACCTGGCCTGAAACCCATTGGGTTCTTGGGTCCCGATGGGCCCAGTTCAGGTTGCAGACCTCTAATTGCCACACAAGTTAGGTCATTACTGTCGAGCTTCAGATAAATTTGTAAGATATTCAGAATATGTATCTTTACTCTTACTAGTTACCAGAAGAAACATCCTACCTCATGTGCTGGATCTCCTACAAACCCAGCTTCCATTCAATCTGGCAATGTTATATGACTGACCCAATTCCTCTGCCAAGCTTTCTGTCTGGTGTGTACAGTTTATGTTATAGTGGTCTTGTTTATCATTACATTAAACATTCATCACCTTTAAATTGGAATACCCTATTTGTTCATAGGAAATCAGAGAGTGCAAAAGGGAGTAATGAGTCTAACGCTGGTTTTACATATCCTCCATGAGTGGGGCATGAGCAGCACGTTTTCGTTTCTGCACCCATATTAACAGATTACACCCTTCACACTGCAAACTTGAGTCATGAAGTGAAGTGTCCCAGAAGCATCCCATTTGCTGAAGTGTGCAGATAGTTTCAGCGCCGAGCCTATTTTTGCCACATGGCTGACAAGAGTTTAGAAAAGAAGCAAAAATGTGACTAGGGACCTAAAACAAAACGTGGCCAATGTGAAAGCCCAAACACAACCCATTGCTCACGCCTCGCTCACACCCCGCTCATTTAGTATATGTGAATCCGGCATAAGGGGTGTGGTAGAACAATGTATTTTTGTAATTCTGCTTGGTGCCACTAGTAGTGCAGAAATTCTTGCATGAAATCAAGCCACTGTGAACGAGTTTCTCTCATAGCGTTCAATATCCTGCCCATAAAATTTTTATATTCAATCAAATTTTTCCTTTTCTGTTCCACAGAAGAAAGTCATTCATATTGCATGTACAGTTATTTTTGGGTGAACTTTTCCTTTAAAATCTTTACTTAATATCTCATTCTTGGATTTACCTTTATTTTCTGTCTTCGTGCCTGAGTGGCCGGTAAAGGATTCCCACAGAGAAAACTCTCGACACTTGTGGAAACATATTACTGAAAACACAGGGAGGTCAGGCCAATACTCAGGTCAGAAGACAAGCTATTTAGCCACAGTAGTGCAAGAAGTGATATCATTTAGGCTCTATCAGGTACAAATATGTACAAGTGGATGAGTCTTACCATTTCAAATCAAATCAAAATCAAATCACTTTATTGTCACACTACCATGTACACAAGTGCAACAGTAGGTGAAATTCTTGTGTGCAGTTCCGAGCAACATAGCAGTCATGACAGTGACGAGACATATACCAATTACAATAACAACATACTTACACAAAACAATTTACATATCAAATGTACACATACTTACACAAAACAATTTACAAATCAGATGTACACATACTTACACAACACAATAATTATATACAATGCAGAATATAGAACAGAATATACAATACAATACAATAAGTGGGAGTATATGAAATATATATGTGTATATATATATATATAGCAGTTGTATTGAGGAGAATATGTTGACAGTCCAGTGTGAGATTATAGATTAATAAAGTGCAGTGCTAATTATTGATCCTGATAGATCAAGAGTTCAACAGTCTGATTGCTTGGGGAAAAAGCTATCATGTAGTCGGCTGGTGCGGGTCCTGATGCTGCGATACCGCCTGCCTGATGGTAGCAGTGAGAACAGCCCATGACTTGGGTGACTGGAGTCTCTGATGATCCTCCCGAGCTTTTTTCACACACCGCCTGGTGTATATGTCCTGGAGGGAGGGAAGCTCACCTCCGATGATGTTCCTGGCAGTTCGCACCACCCTTTGCAGGGCTTTGCAGTTGTACGCGGTGCTATTGCCGCATCCAGGCGGTGATGCAGCCAGTCAGGATGCTCTCTACAGTGCTGGTGTAGAACCGCAGTGAGGATGTGGTGGTTCATTCCAAACTTCCTCAGCCGCCTCAGGAAGAAGAGGCGCTGGTGAGCCTTCTTCACAACGGCCTCAGTGTGGACGGATCATGTGAGTTCCTCAGTAATGTGGACACCGAGGAACTTGAAGCTGCTGACTCTCTCCACCGGTGCTCCATTGATGGTGATGGGGCTGTGTTCTCCGCCTTTCTTCCTGAAGTCCACAACAAGCTCCTTGGTTTTACTGACGCTGAGGGAGAGGTTGTGCTCCTGACACCAGCGTGTCAGAGTGTGCACCTCCTCTCTGTAGGCTCTTTCATCATTGTCAGTGATCAGACCTACCACCGTCGTGATCGCCAGCAAACTTAATGATGGCATTGAGCTATGTGTTGCCACACAGTCATGTGTGTACAGGGAATACAGGAGTGGGCTGAGAACACACTCTGCGGGCTCCAGTGTTGAGGGTCAGTGATGAGGAGGTGTTGCTGCCCATTCTAACCACCTGACGTCTGCCTGACAGGAAATCCAGGATCCAGCTGCACAGCGAGCTGTTTAAGCCCAGAGCCCGGAGTTTCTCATCAAGCTTGGAGGGCACTATGGTGTTGAATGCTGAGCTGTAGTCTACAAACAGCATTCTCACATATGTGTTCCTTTTTCCAGGTGGGAGAGAGCAGTGTGTATTGTAGATGCAATGGCATCATCAGTGGAGCGGTTGTTGCGGTAGGCAAACTGCAATGGGTCCAAAGAGGGGGCAGAACAGAGCAGATGTGATCTCTGATTAACCTCTCGAAGCATTTGCTGATGATGGGGGTCAGAGCAACAGGACGCCAGTCATTTAAGCATGTGATTATAGCTTGCTTCGGTACAGGCACAATGGTTGATGTTTTGAAGCATGTGGGGACTACAGACAGGGAGAGGGACAGATTGAAAATGTCCGTAAAAACACCAGCCAGTTGATTCGCGCGACGCTCTGATGACGCCGCCCGAATGCCGCCTGGACCCGCGGCTTTACGGATGTTCACCCGCCGGAATGATCGGGTTACATCCACAACAGAGACGGAGAGTGAATCAACCTCTGTAGCGCCAGCAGCGAAGTGCTTCTCCGCGAGGGCGGTGTTACTGTCCTCAAAACGAGCATAAAATGTATTAAGTTCGTCCGGAGAGATGCAGCGGTGTTCATGGCGGAGACTTTATTCCGCTTGTAGTCCGTGATTGTGTTAATTCCCTGCCACATACTTCTAGAGTCAGTGGTGTTGAACTGGCCTTCAAGCTTGTGCCTGTACTGGCGCTTAGCTGCACTGATAGTGTTACGGAGGGCATAACTGGCTTGTTTACGCCCTCCGGTTAGGAGAATTAAAGCGGAGGTCCGCGCAGTGAGTGCCGCGCAACATCGCCGTTAACCCATGGTTTCTGGTTGGGGTATATCCGTGATAGTTTTGGTCGGAACAACGCCCTTCACGCACTTCCTGATGAAACACGCTACGCTGTCAGCGTAAACCTCGATGTCGCCATCAGAGGCGGACCGAACATCTCCCAGTCCGCGCGGATCAAAACAGTCTTGTAGCGCAGAGTCTGATTGGTCCGACCAGCACTGGATCGCTCTGAGGGTGGGTGCTTCCTGTTTCAGTTTCTGCCTGTAAGCCGGCAGAAGCAGAACGGAAGAATGGTCCGATTTGCCAAATGGGGGCGGGGAGGATTTGTAGCCTTCCCGAAGGGAGAGTAACAATGATCCAAAACCCGGTCCCCTCGTGGTGTTGAACTTTATGTGTTGGTGGTATTTTGGGGCTATTGCTTTGAAGTTGGCTTTGTTAAAGTCCCCGCAACAATGAACGCAGCCTCAGGGTGCGCTGCTTCCTGCTCACTTATACACCCATACAGTTCCCTGAGTGCCCGGTCTGTGTCGGCTTGCGGGGGATGTACACAGCTGTGATGATAACCGCTGTGAATTCCCTCGGCAGCCAGAATGGTCGACACAGAAGCATGAGATATTCCAGATCAGGAGAGCAAAAGACTTGATGAAATGCACGCTCCTCTGATCACACCATGATTTGTTGATCATAAAACATACACCACCACCTCTGCTTTTACCAGAGAGGTCTTTCGCTCTGTCCGCCGGTGCACGGAAAAGCCCGTGATTTCGATGGCCGAAGTCTGGAATCTCCGTAGACAGCCAGGTTTCTGTAAGGCACATAACGCAGCAGTCCCTCGCCTCTCGCTGGAAAGAGATCCGCGCCTCAGCTCGCAGAGTTTGTTGTCCAGAGACTGAACATTTGCCAGTAGTATACTGGGTAGCGGGGTCGATTTGCACGACGCCTTACTCTGATGAGAACGCCGCTCGCTTTTCCTCTTTTCCTTCTGCGCTTCCGCGGCCGAGCAGCACAGACAGTAGGCTCACCGGGCGTGTTTGTAAACAGCTGGTCGGCATTAAGGAATTTGAAGTCCGGTTTTCGATGTGTGATTGTAGAACTAATGTCCAAAAGCGCTTTGTCTGTCGTAAACAATAAGGCAGACAACATCCAAGACAAAAAACAAAGAACTGTAAACAAAACAAACAATAAACCGCAGTGTTGTAACGGAGCTCGCAACGCAGCAGCCATACTCGGCGCCATCTTGAGTCCTTAGTAGCCATTTGTTAGATCACTGGCTTCAGGATTGCTAGTTTGGAGTCAGTTGAGCCTGGACTTGAGCCATTGCAGGAAGTTAGAGGTCTGGCTCTGCCAGGGCAACTTGAGAGACTGCTGGAGGATGAATCTGGACTCAGAAGCCAGGCAGAACTGAGTCTGACGCCACATACACTGATAGATCTCTCCTATGATGGAGTAAAACATTCTAAAACCAACTGCTCCTGATTACATTTCCGGCTCAGAAACTTCCATGAACAAAACTGAGCACACATGTACAAAGATGGCAGCATGCAGATTGCAAAATGACTGTGCCAGCTGTGTAACTGCCATTGAAATGAATGGGGATGTGAATGAATAGCTTTGAAGGTATGATTCAAATCAGTGCCACTGTGACCTCATGAGAGACAGCATACCGTAAACTGATTATGGACAAGAGGTCCTGGCAGATATTGGTTGTATTTACCTGTACCTGTGTGTTCCAGTGAAGAGTCCAGTCATCCAGTGGAGTTCTACAGCTTAGAGCTTTGTCGTCATCAGCAGGTACATCATCCAGATGTCTTATCTGAGGATTAAACTCACAGACTGCAGACCTGTAGCTATTCACACAATCTGTTCTCCAAATACACCAAATCAAATTTGAGATCAGACATGAAATCATTCTCAAATCAAAATGCATGTATGAAATACCAACAAAAAGTCAAATATATCTGGAGAGATAACTAGATTGTTTTTCATACAATGATGGAAATGTACCAGATATATGCCAAGATGCCTCAGGAAATACTCACTTGACATACTTACAAGCCCTCGGCAAATACTATGTATCTATATCAGTCACTTGCAGCTTTGAAAGGTCATGAGGTAAAGAGAGTGAGTAAAAGACACAGAGAAAGCAAATGCAAATGAGGGCATCCTTAATTTACCACTTCATGCATATTCAAAGTAGTTTGTTCACTCGCTGCATGCTTGCCCCAGTTTTGTATTTCCTGTTGCTGACTGAAAACAAACTGATTTACAGAGTAGCAGAAACCAGTGTGAGAAAAAGGACTGAGTGTGAGAAACACTACCCTCAAAGAAGTAAAGCTGCTTTCATATTCATACAGTATTTAAATCAAATATGACAAACATTATATTTGATGTTTAGTCATGACAACTCTGAGTAAGTTTTAAAGTATAGTCAGATATGCTGCTGCACAATTAGACAAACATATAATTCCCCACGAGCACATCTAGACAGTGGTGATGGGGAGAAGGTGGGTTTCTGTGAGAAATTTCTAGTAATGTGCTGTAGTGAATCCTGCAAACAACTGAGGCAATTTAAATGTTAGACAAAGAGAGAGTATGCAAGTTGATTTCATGTCAAAGGAACTATCATCTTGCACCATGTAGAGTTTCATGACTGAACTTAAAATAACTTGTGTCTTAGTACATTTCCTGCAGCACCTTGACAAAAGTTTCCCAAGAAATACACTAGTACCAACATTATCATTGATTTTCCCTCATGTCTCTAATCATGCATAATAATGTGTAATATTGTAATGGATGGGGCAGGGCAGCATTAGATCAAGCAGTTGAAATATAAGTAATAGCGATTTGATGGCTTGTGGAACCGTCATCATTATCTGCCAGTACCATTAGTCTACTCTACAGAAAGTCAGTTCAGCTCAAAACATTCAACCACAGAGAAACACTTAGCCTTATCAAGCAGAAACAGACACCTCTCTTGCCCCTAATCTGCTGTTGCCTTTCCACAAATTGTCAGTAGTCAATGTGATACAAACATTCAGAAGCAGTTGGTGGTATTGGACATGATGTCACTTTAAAAAAAGAACAACCAACCATAAATGTGTTGACATCAAAGAGTGCAACATTCCATATAAACTAGGTATTTTCTGAAGACAATATGAGTGGTGTTTGCTCATACAACACTCCACCATGATGCTAGAGTGTTGTGGGTATTTGTTAGGGAGTTGATGGGGTGTTCTGGGTGGTTGCTGGGCATTGCAATGTTATTGTAAGAGTGTTCTTAGTGGTTTCTGGAGTGTTGCTAGGTGGTTCCTAGTGCTTTGCTAGGTGTTTGTTATGGTGTTCTGGGTGGTTGTTGGTGCAATGCTAAGTGGTTGCTGGGGCATAGCCCAGTGGTTTCTTTGGTGTTTTAGGTGATTGCTGGGGCGTTGCTGCTTGGGTGGTCTGGGTGGTTGCTGGGATATTTCTATGTTGTTGCTGGGGCATTGCTACAGTATGTGGTTTCTTGGGCATTGCTAGGTTGTTTCTAGGCTGTTTTGTGTGGTTGCTGGGGTGTTTCTATCGGTGATTGCTTGAGCGTTTCTAATTGGTTTCTAGGGTATTTCTGGGTGGTTGTTAGGTAATTGTTGGGGCATTGCTTGGTTGTTGCTAGGGTGTTCTAATTGGTTGCTGGGGCATTGCTAGGTGGATGCTCTGGTACTGCTCAGTGGTTGCTAGGGTCTTCTGGGTGGTTACTGAGGCTTTGCAAGGTCTTTGCTGGGGTATTGCTTGGTGGTTGCTAAGGTGTTCTGGGTGGTTGCTGGAGCATTGCTAGAGGTATTCTGGGGTAATGTTAGATGGTTGCTAGGGTGTTCTGGTTGGTTGCTGGGGCATTGCTCTGTTGTTGATAGGGTGCTCTGCTTGGTTGTTGTTGCTTTGATAGGTGGTTGCTGTGGCTTTGCTAGGTGGTTGCTGGGATGTAGCTAGGGTGTTCAGGGTGGTTTCTGGGATGTTTCTTGGTGATTGCTGGAGTGTTGCTAGGTGGTTGTTGAGGTATTGCCAGGTGGTTGTTGGGGCATTGTTTGGTTGTTGCTTGGGTGTTGTAGGTGGTTGCTGAGGTGTTGCTAGGTGGTTGCTGGGGAATTTCTAGGACGTAATTGCTGGAGTATTGCTGGGTGTTCTGGGTGGTTGCTTGGGCATTCGTAGGTGGTTGCTGGGGTGTTCTGAGTTGTTGATTGGGTGTTGCTATAGGTGGTTGATGGGGCATTGCTAGGTGGTTGCTATAAAGTGTTGCCTACAGGCCCAAATCAACAGAGTCCACCCCCAAGTCTCTATGGGTGTGTCTCAATCAGCTCCCTTGCTCCCTATGTCGTGAATCCGTATATTGTTAACATGAATTCGGGCTCTGGCAAGGGTGTTCATCCACTGAACATTGGGACACTCATGACTCAATTACCTGCGACACAATAACTTGCTTATGTTGCAGTGTACTGGAATGATTTTGCGATTGAGACGGCCCTTAAAATGAACAACTCCCTGATCAGTGCCCTGACTACTGAACAAGGGAGCTGATTGAAAGTCCCCTCTAATATTCTGGTCTCTAGATATTGTATGGCTCAGGACCCTCCTTTAATAAAAGTCTATGGGATTTTTTTCTGTCTGTTTTATTGTTGAAAATTGTAATAGCACTAGCACACTTCTCCTCAACAAGCCACATGATTTGAGGTATCATTCATATATGTAGCACAGATTACTGTTTATCATGTCACTGCTAGCTTCTTCAAGACGTTTTATCAATTATTTATAACAGCACAGAGAACAGTGGGATGACAAAGTAGTAGTATTCAACAGATATATTGCTGAGGCCAATAAATTGGCCAATATTTGTTATTACCGGCATCGGATGGTACATTTTCCCATTTGGCCAATTAGTCTCTTTAGCAACGACGGCACAAAGAATTCCCAGCTTGCATGTGCGATGAGACTGTCAAGAGACAAAATCTTGTTTTTTATTTGTAAAAATTCTAGGTTTTGTGTACAATTTTGAGTACATATATTGTTAAATAATAGTTCATTTATTTTTTTTGCCTGTTTATGTAATATCCAATTATATTAAATTGCATTATACATTGCCCTATCGGCCTCAATGCTCTCTTTACAGTATACTGGCATCGTCCATTAAAACCTATATCAGTTGACCTCTACAAAGTAGTAAGTAGCTCAGTGATAACTCTTAATTTACCTCTGATGCCCCTGGACTGCAGCAGGTGCAAACTGGGTTTCGCTCCAGTTAAAGGGTTTTAAGCTGCACACAATGGCCCAAATACCCACTTGGGACAAGTCATCTATATTGTTCCCTTCCAGATCCAGCAGCTCCAGAATATCAAGTGTGCTCAGATCTGAAATGTTGTTGTATACCACATACAGTTCCTGTATAAAACACATTTATTAATAATAAAAATCAATGATACATTTATTAGGTTGGGTGCCCCTCTTACTTTTATAATAAAGTTTGTAAATATAAGGATGACATGCAATAGGACAGCAAGTCAACATGAAACGGCATTACAACCCATTTTACTATTATAATGTGATGTATTTCCAAGTAAAACTGAATTGGCATTGTGAACGATTTTTTTAGCCTTTGTCGTTGTTTACTTCTAAATGTTGTTTGACACCTTCAAGGACACAAAAGAAGAAATTCCCTCCAGGTTGGTCAGACCGCAGCAAGCCAGCCATAAGACCTGCAGCTGTGAAAGGCTGGTTCCATGGTCCCTAAGGAAACAATGAACAATAAGCGATCAATCCCCTCATCTTCTACAGCAACATTCCCTGATTCATTTCCCATGTCCGTGCCAGATCCAACTTTCTCCAGCACCTCAGCATCCCAAAGCAGGAAATGTGTTCACATCTTTCAGTTCCCCTGCAAGCTTTGAGCTCACTAAGTAACCCTGTTTGTAATCTGTATTAATTATACTGTGAATTCAACATATGCAATCAATCGCCCATTTCCTTCCTAGGCCTTTGAGTTATGAGAAGGCCATTGACATAAATTACAGTTCTTTATAAGAAGCTAGTATACTTCAGACTTTAGATTCTATGAGATCAGGGTGGGAAAGGAGCTGCCAGGACATTCTACAAAAATCTCTTTTTGTGCTCCACAGAAGAAAGTCATGCAGGTTTGCAACAACATAAAGGTGAGTAAATGATGACAGAACTATCCCTTTATGGATGTAACAAAGTATCTTTTATAGGGAATGAAAGGGTCTCACCGCAGAGATAAGATCAAACTCTTTTTCATGTTCAGATGTGCGAGCTTAGGCATGTAGACACCTGTGAGACAAGAGGACAAAAAACACAACGGAAATGTTCCTCAGACGTCACAGATGTCCCAATTCTTGCTCTATCAGTGCTATAAATCCAAACACACTAAGTCACTTGAAATCACATTCTCTAAACACACTTGAGTTACTCCTGAAAACATACAGTACTGCTTTGTCTTCGTACTTATTACACAATCTTGGATTTCAAGGTGTCCTTTGCATAGGGAGGATGCAGGGTGCACTTGCATGAGCTCAAAGGGGGCAGTTTGAAGAAAATATACAATAAGAAGTAAGAACGGGGTTTTTTGTTACTTATCATGGAAATCACTTAAGTTAAGAGCAATTTAATGTATCTTTTATGATAACTGACACAATTATTAAAGGGGTCCTGACATGCCATTTTTATTATTTTAATATTTTCTTTTTGGTAAAAATGTTTTTACAAAAAAATATATTCTCCACCCTCATTCTGATCCTCAGTCAGTGTTGCTTCTCCTTAAAGACTTGACAGTGCACGGCCACTGTTATGATTGGCTCTCTGCTCTTGACTGATCTGCTCTGCTCACCATGGCTGGGCAGGCTATGGAAGCTATTATAGGTAAAGTATCCCCGGGCCATATTATGATTTCCTTGGTGAATTTGCAAAGTCAGTTTGCAGATAGTTGTTACTGTAGATAGAGCTTTAATTGTAGGTGACTTCAACATTCATGTAGATGAATGAAAATTACACATTGGGATAGGAATTTATCGATATTCTCAACTCGCTTGGAGTCAAAATGTGACAGGACCAATTAATTGCCATAATCATACACTAGATTTAATTCTGTCATATGCAGTTGATATTAATACTACAGAAATTCTACCGCAGAGCGATGACATCTCCGATCATTACCTCGTCTCTTGTATGCTGCGATCAGGTAATGTTATTCAAGCTACACCATGCTATCATTTAGGTAGAACAATTCTTTTGACCACTAAAGATAGCTTTACTTATAATCTTTCAGATCTATCTCATACACCCAGTAAGCCCCAAAGTCTTGAAGAACTTGATGAAATAACACAAAAAATACAGTCTTCTCTAGCACTCTTGATAGTGTCGCCCCTTCAATGAAAGAAAATTAAAGAAAAAAGCCCAGCACCATGCTAGAATGATCACACTCATGCTCTCAAGTGAGCAGCTCAAAAAATGGAGTGCAAGTGGAAGAATACAAAATTAGGTCGGCATATTTTAGCAATCTCATAGAAAATAACCACAACAATCCTAGGTGATAATTCAGTACTGTGGCTAAATTGGTTAGAAATAAAGCCTCAACCGAACCAGATATTCTGTAGCAACACAATAGTATATGACTCATGAATTTCTTTACAGATACAATTTAAATAATTAGAAATAAAATTGGAATTATGCAATCAGCTGTCACAGTACCTCAGAAAACAGTGTCTCATAATTTTCCACATTTGAAACTTCAATCCTTCGCTGTCAGAGGTCATGAAAAGCCACAACGCGTTTGTTAGATCCAATACCACTAAGCTCTTAAAAGAGGTATTCCCTGTAATCTCAGAATCTCTTCTTAATATTATTAACTCCTTGCTATCCTTAGGACATGTCCCAAGAAACTTGAAAATAGCAGTTATCAAACTGCTTATTAAGAAGCCACAATTTATCCTGGAGAATTGGATAATTATAGACCGATTTCAAGTCTCCCGTTTCTGTCGAAAATAATAGAAAAGGTTGTGTCCTCCCAATTATGTTCATTTCTACAGAGAAATAATATATATGAAAAATTTCAGTCAGGATTTAGGCAACACCACAGTACAGACTTCACTTATCAGAATTACTAATGACTGGCACTTATCATCTTATCACAGCTGGATTTCTCTTCTAGTGCTTTTAGATCTTAGTGCTGCCTTCGACGCGATTGATCACGATATTGTTTTGAATATGCTCGAGAATTATGTTGGCATTTGTGGACTTGCATTAGAATGGTTTAGGTCCTATTTAGTAGACCGCTACCACCTTGTCGGGGTAAACAAGGAATTGTCAAATCAAACCAAAAAAAAAGTATGGAGTGCCACAGGGATCCGTTTTAGGACTCTGCTTTTCTCCTTATACATGCTTCCCCTGGGAGATATTAACAAGAATCATGGAATAAGTTTCCACTGTTATGTCAGTGATACTCAGCTTTATATTTCTTCTAAACCTGATGAAATTTCAAATTTCATCAGTCAATGAAATCAAAGACTGGATGGCCAGAAATTTCCTTCTACTCAATTCCGACAAAACCAATTTATTGGACCAATAACCTCTAAAATAAGCAGCTAAAATATAATTTGACTCTTGATGGATGTAATGTTACATCGTCTTCAACAGCGAAGAACTTAGGTGTTATATTTGATAATATGTCTTTTGAAAATCACATTTCCAATGTTTGTAGAACAGCATTCTTACACCTAAGAAATATTGCTAAGTTACAGTACATGCTATCTGTTGCTGATGCCGAAAAACGAATTAATGCGTTCATGACTTCAAGACTAGATTATTGTAATGCATTACTGGGAGGATGTCCAGCAAGTTCAATAAATAAACTTCAATTGGTTCAAATTGCAGCAGCCAGAGTGCTAACTTGAACCAAGAAATATGATCATATTAGCCCCATTTTATCGTTGTTACATTGGCTGCCTGTTAAATTTCATATTAATTTGAAAATTCTGTTAACTACATACAAAGCTTTGAATGGTCTAGCTCCGCAGTACTTAAGTGACCTTCTACCACGCTATATTCCATCACGTTCATTATGATCGCAAAACTCTGGCCTGTTAATAGTTCCTAGAATATCAAAATCCACGTTGATATCTGGCCCCCACAGTGAGCTTGGTTTCTCCCAAAGGTATTTTTCTCCATTAACCAACATCTCATGGAGTTTTGTGTTCCTTGCCACAGTCACCTTCGGTTTGCTCACATGATTTATAAATACAATTCTTTTTTAATTACTTATTTTTATACACACTTCATGTTCGTATTTAATCAAACTACACAATGATGACTCTAAGACATCATAGATATTATGGTTTCATTTTTTGTAATTGCCTGATCTTCTGTAAAGCTGCTTTGAAATGATGTGTGTTGTGAAAGGTGCTATACAAATAAAAATGACTTGGCTTAAAGGAATGTTCTGAGTGCAATACAAGTAAAGCTTTATTTAAAAAAATAAAATGAAATTGTATTTACAGTAAGGCACATTGGAAGAATAGCCATAAGATGTACACGTTAAATGTGTTAACATGATTTTAGTGTGAAACATTTGTTACATTGTAGGAATTTTAGGAAGCTAAATCATGTTAACAGGTATAATGTTTACAGTGCTGGGTAAATTACTTCTGAATTGTAATCTGGCTTTTTACATCGTTTACATGAATTTATTTAAATATTGTATTTAAACATTCATTTCAGAAATAATGATATATTATTTAATATATTTTTTAAATGGTAAAGTACTTCTACATAACGGCAGTTCTAGTTTCAATGCCTTTAATTTATGCTGATTAAAAAAATAAAAGATAATTGCATCTGGGCATGACAACATGTGTTTCAATCTCACCAAAGTTTCCTAGAGTGTCCTGTCAAGTGTCAATGCACATTTTCAGGTAGGTCACTTCCTGTAGATTGTCAGATTAAGACAGAATTTTCTGAAAAAAAATCAAAACTAAGACGGAAACATTGCACTCTTTTGCTATTTATTTTAAAGATCATATTGGCTAATTTATACATCACCCAATTCAATGGACACTTGTAATGTTTAAGCTCAACATTAAAAGCCTACTAACTTGAGAAAGACAAAGTTCAACAGGTGTTGGGTTAATACACCAGATCCACTCAATTCTGTCACAATCGAGCGAGCTGAGTCTCTTGAGGCTTCACTCATAATTTTGCCTGACCTTAAGTAGTTTATAAATCAAGATTTTAGATTAAAATGAATATCTGTAGAAGGGAAATTGCACGTTTTTAAATGCTGTGACACTGGTCACCATTTTCTTTTAACCCTTCCTTGGTCCTACACAACTTTAAAAAGGGGTCAAAATGATTTTAATACATTGTTTCCAACAGTTAAACTCCCAAGCATATATACAAATTACTAAAGCTTTAATTTATATACTTCTCTCTTTGTTTACGGTCACACCGCAGGACTGAATAAATTAACCTAACAATTACATTACTAATTTATAAGTAGTCTAAACACAGTATGAACAGATATTTTTAAATTACAGACAAACCTTTAGTGTTCTGTTCAACCAAATGATGTATATACTTGTAAAAAGAAAAAAAAAGGAATGTCCCTTTTCTTTGTAATATTATGTCATGTAAATTGCCCAAATAAATAGCATGTTCATCCCATGTTCCATTGCAATGCTGACAACAGCTCTATGGAAAAAGCAAATTAATTTATTTTTTAAACAAATTGGTCAAATTATATATTTGCTTAGTACCTCCAGACAGATTAATTATCTTATCAATAATATTAATAGTCTTACCTTCTGAGTCTTAAACAACGTGTTATATCATTCATGTGTGAAAGTTTGCATAGCAACGATATGTACTTCCTGGATACCGTGAAGGGCACGGCCATATGGGAATTGTAGTCCACTAAAATATTAATTAATTTATTTTTAATAATAACTGTTTGAAATATAGGTAAACCCTGAATTAATTTTATCAATTAATCTTATTTAATATGCATTTTGCTTCCAAAAATTCTTATAAAGGAGTTTGGAAATATTCGGTCAGCCCCTATCAGTAAAAACATATTGAAAGTACTTATATGACGTGTGTTAGTTAATAACGTTAAAAATATATTTCTGTTTGATTAGTTCCATGAAAGCTTTGCTTGGGGCGCGAAAAAATGAACTCTACTATGGTGAAGACTTTGTTCATGAATATTAATTTCGTGTGATTACGCTAACACAGTAGTCTTAACCGATTGGCTAAAAGGCAGACTTGAAAGATTGTGGGCGCTTGGTTCATGAATATTAATTAAATCACATCGCTGACCCGATGGATTGTTGGATTGTAAGATTTGGAAATGTGGTAAAAACATGTGTATTTGATGTGATATTTTTTTATTAATATATATTGTACAGTTATTTATGATATCTGGAAAATACCACATACATAAGAAATTGTAAAACAAAATTCTCACATTTTGTCAAATAATGTTAGCACTGAAAACATCTAATGTGTATTTGTGGAAATGTTATTAATGGTGTGATGTGAGAGATTTTAATTTATTTACTTATTATTTTTTATTTAATTTTTTATGACGTACAGATAAAAATAACTAGTAAAAAGAAATGTCACCGATACCTACTTAATACTCATATACCTTGGCCGTAGTAAGATTGGAAATTGAGGTAGTGGGGCGGTTCTGTGTGTTGTGTGGGGCTGGGCGTAGGCTGTACCACACAACACACACACACACACACACACACACATACACTACAGCGGAGCACATTGTTCACATTTGGGCTGTCTACAACATCTATTCTAATCCAGAAAACCCTCGAAATAAACGATATCGTCTGGAGCGTGATTGCATTCGGGGAATCAGAGGTGAGCTGAACATTGCTTGTCTTTAAATACATAAATCCTTTCATTACATGCAATTCTGTAGTATGACCAAGTAATTCACTGGGCAATACTGATTGTTGTTTACATACATAAAATACATGTTTTTAATAATTCACACATGCATGGTTGGTAAATTTTTATGGGGCTTATTAGTTCGTTTTTTATTATTAATTGCATTGAATGTATGTGTTTGGATGACTAAAGGATGGTCTATAGATTCTAGTATTGTTGTTGATTTTTCTCTTGTATGTGTCAATCTATTTTTAAACTGTTTCTTAAATAGAAAACCTCCATTTATGTTTTTGTACACCCTTCACCGGGAAACTTGCTGAAGCATCCAAACACTGAAATAATATCAGTTTACATCGAATCAGACTCTAATAATCGATGAAAAACTGATCATGGCTTCTGTTACCAAGATCGTGCAGTCATTGGGAAAGAGGTTATGCGTTGCTTTGATTGTGAACATGTCTATTTGAAAACTATTTGATCCCCGACATAGTAACGTAGATTATATTTTGTAAGTTTTGGTGGCATCCATGTGACAGTTACGAGTATGTCTGTATAAAGTAGGGTGACGCCCCATAGTACCGAACATAAAATTACGAAATCTACTACGGTGAAGACATGGCTCATTAATATTAATTAGTCCGCGCGAGATTGCCTCGTAACCTTCCAATGGCAAGGGTTGTTTCTTAAATACGAATCAGTTGTTGCTTACGTTGCGTTGTAGTCTCCCAATGGCTCGGCTCGACTCATTAATAATAATATCTTCACCATAGTAGGATTCCATAGTATTGTTTGGACTTTGGAAAGCAGTGCGGAAGTTTCCTCACAGGGCAATCAAGTTTAATTTGTTGTATGTATTCAAAAACAAAAGTTTGCTGTTTTTATATCGTCCCTAGTATATTTTAAAGTAGTGGGCACTGCGTAGTGTGTTTAGTGGATTTTCACTCGTATTGTAAATTGAAAGTAACCATGTGTTTTTCTGAGGCCCAAGACTGTTTACTGTTATTTGAAAAGATGTGAGTAGGTGCTGGTGTTATCAGATAATTTGATTACTAGTCAGATTAGTTGACTATTAGTCGATTAAAGTCTTTTTACAGTCTTTTACTAATAATCAAATTACAGTGAAGGGCACACTGACAGTTCAAATCTGACATTTGAGCAGAAAGGGGCGACATATTAATTTATGAGTTAATATGCATTATTAATACAAATTGTATATCCTTTCTTATATGCTAAAATGAGAACTTTCCTGACCCATGACTTATATAAAAAAAAATTAAACATTTATATGTTAAAAAATATATTTATTTAAAAATTTTAGATTATTTGCCTTTATCTTATTTATGTATACATTTTTGATGGTTTATTCGTATTAAAAAAATATATATTTTATTTTTAGATTTTTTTCCTTCACAATCTTTATGATTGTATTCATACATTGTTTGATCTTATTGCACATTTATATAGAAAAAAACTCCACAGTTTTACCACCATTTGTGTACTTTTCAGACAGTCCCTTACCCACCACAGGCACATTTTACAACTTGTATATCAACGATAAATTGGCGATCTGGAACGATTTTACCGTGACGCCATCTGACCAGCTTAAATATGGGACAAATTACCATATTGATTCAATATAGGACGTATAATTTTATCTTTAAATGTGGGACGATCGCATATTTTATGGGACGGGTGGCAACCCTATCCATAAGATTTGCAGTCACATCTAATGTAAGTCATTGTATCAGTATGATGAAAATTCCCATGGATTTTAATAAATAATAAGTAGTCTGCAAGTACATGGACCCTCAAAGATATAAATGATGTATTCTATTTGAGAAATAGGCCTGTTGTTGCAAATTGCATGCATATTGATATTTTTTTGTTTTACATTTGTTGTATTAATTTATATTTTTATACACGATTTACTTAAAATTTACTGTACAAGAAATGGATACCAACATGTAGCCAGTTGTAGCTAGTAGACATGTAATGATCTGGCCAGTGATGGTTATTTTGGGGGATGATCTCAGTAGTTCGCTCCGTCTGGATCTATTATGGTTCCTTAGTATTTGATTCCTTCATCTCCCCTGTGAGGTTACTTTTACCGTCTGAAGCCGTCTGGAAATCTCTTACTGCTGTTGTAGGTTTGCGGCTCAGTGAAAATTGATACTTCAGATTCTGTTGGGACCATCTGACAATTACTCAAAAGTAACCGTAACATAATGTTTAGCAATATGATATTTAGAATTACTATATTAGAATTTGTTGTGGCAAAAAGGCTTTTAATGATCAGTTAAATAAATTTAGTGTTATGTACAATGAAAAGAGATTGATTTATTGATTGATAAGGACTTTTTACAACCAATACAGATTATTTTAGATCACTGAAATAAGCATTTTTTCACTGCAGCTCGATTCTGTAGTGATGTTTATGTTGTGAACGTCTTTTTATACAAATCTTTTAAGTGAACGAATTGTTCTCGTTCACCTCCATGCACTGAATCATATTTTTCGCTCACTGAAGTCTGATACTTTCGAAGCCAATGGACTCAACGGACAATGAACTAGTCTGAACGAGATGAGGTGATTTGTAAGTGAACTGAATATACCGGTAAACTCGTTCACGAATGATTCATGAACGAAGATCTGCTGAACGACTGAATGAGAGGAGGCATGTCATTCGTTCAGTTCGGCATGTGAACAGGTAAAATGCACAAATTTAAGAATGACTGAAGAAGACGTACAGTAAGAATTACATGAATTATGGATGGATATGTTGTGCTTTGTTGCACAGTGTAAGATATTTAGGCTTTTCTTAAACTTTTTCTTTGTCTTGTTAATAATTTAGCCCAGCATTTGACAAAATATAGGGGAAAAAAGACTTGCCATTTGTGGTCAAAACGATTATGGTATTTAAACTATTTTTAATGTACACATGCAAATTACATTTATTGTAATTGTAGTGTAACTTGAAGATATGGTCAGTAAACAAATCAATGAATGATCTGAACCAATCTTTTTGGTGAATGGAATCACTGAAATGAATCAAAATCACCACCACTATTGTTTTGAGAGACCCGCTTGGACCCACCCCAACAACATTACTCAACCAATGCTTGAGTTGGGGGTGGGGCTATCTGACTGTTTGTCTGACCACTGCATGAGGGTCATAATCAGAAAACTGTTTGGAACATATTGTTTATTTTTGCAATTTAATTCGTGGCGCTAGGGTCACAGAAATGACATACTTCATTTTTTTTTATATGTACACACTCACCAGATGGTTCATTTATCAGTAGAGTTTTATATATTAAGCAGAAAATCGGTTAAAAACATCTGTAAAACCAATCATCGCTCTATCTCAAATTATGAAATTGCATCTGTTCTTGTGTATCTTATGGTGACCGCAATATTTATACTGTAAATGATTGTTTTGACATCTTTTAGATTTTAAGCAAGACAGAAACATCATTCTGTGGTCCAAAACTCTGTGGATTTCACGTGTTGTTGTCGAAATGTGAAATATGAAATTAGTAATGTTATGACAGTACTGTATGTGTTGTATTGTCATTGCTGGGCATTGGCATAAACTCTATTTCTATGGTCAGTTAAATTTGTTAGTTAGTTCAATTACAGTCATGGCAGAGCGACAGTTTGTAGAGAAATCTTGCTGAACAAGTTATCTAAAGGTGAAGTCTGCAATTTCTATGCAACTAGTGGCACCAAAAAGAATTGGAAAAAATAATTATTGTTTTCAAACACTCACTGCATCTTCTAATGTTCAAACAAACAACGTCCCATCCCCAAACACATGCAATTGGTTGAGCCAAAGTTGCAGTGTCAGAGCTGGTCTGGACGCTCAAAAAAACAGCAATGATTTGATACTGCCACAGTGTTTACAGTTTTCGTGGAATTCAGCTTACGAATGGCTTTCTAACAGTTGTCTCTGCCGATTAAGCTGGTATAGGATAAAGTATTTTAACGTAAAAGTTTTGTTTTATAGCTAAAACAGTGTATGGGGTATAAGGGAAAGGAGGAGGCGAGAACCTGCTTGACAATAGAAATGGTAGTTTAATGTAGAAATAAACAAAAAACACACAAACATAAACACAGAGCAGCTGCCTGTAATTCCCACTCCCTATCGAACTGTCGTCACCTACGACCTTTATCCCTCGCGCGCCCCAATTAGGCTGATTGTGGACCGGGTGTGCATTGTTCCAGCCCTGCCCCGCCCTCCTCCGCTCTACACACAGTTTATTGGCACAGACATTAAAAGGTAACTCTATCGCCCCCTTGAGTACTGAGGTTTGTTACCCCTACAGTAACACGAGAATGTTAAGTAATTGCAAATATTTGTGTTTGTGTTCTTGCGTTTGTATGTTTCTGTACTGAAGGTAGGGTAATTATTTGCTTGGTCAAACACAAAGGTCTTCATACCTTGTTGCTGTCCATTAAAATGCAACTCCTTCACAGACCAGATGTCCCTAAATACAGTGTCAGTATTCTGTCAAGTGGGTTTATCCTGATGTTCCAGTGGGACTATTGAGATTCAAAATGAGCCATTCATATAGCCAGTTCATGATGACAGACTGTAAATATATGGCCTTAAGCTCTAACATATCACAAAACTTTAAGACTGTATAGTTCTTCCTTTGGTAGTGACTTTGACAAGGGCCAAATTGTTATGGTCAGTCAACTGGGTCAGAGCATCTCTGAAACGGCAAGGCTTGTGGGGTCCTCCTTGTCAGCAGTGGTGATTACCTACCAACAGTGGTCCAAGGAGGGACAAACTGGTGACAGGATGTTGGGTTCCCAAGGTTCATCGATGCTTTATTGTACAGAACATTGGGGACTCATTAGGACTGGTTTGAAGCCACATGGCACTTTTGTTGTAATTATGAATCTGTAAGGGTGAACGAGACAGAAAGAGAGTGAGAGAGAGAGAGGTATATCTCTGGGAAGAGTCCATTGGGACCTTGAGTGTCCCATCTGTGCTGGTCTCTACTGATCCTATGTTCATCCCAAACAAAATGTTGCAGTGACAGAAGGACCTAATCAAACTTTCATATCGCTCTGTGTATATTATTAATCCAATCTCTCCCTCACTGTGGCCTAGTTTAGTTAAGGAGGTTATTCAAATGATGGTTTATTAGGGCACAGTCTGCTCAAACATATCACAGTGTAGTGAAAGTGAAAGTGGCACTATCACATCTCTTCTGGTTTTGCACGAATGCATATCAACATGAACAACCCATACCACATTTTCCTGACAATGACACTGTATTCTTGTTAAACTAAACTGTAAAGCTCGACATTATGCCAAAGCACATCCATTTCTGGATGGTAAAAATCGACGCGTTGGCCAACTTATTGACAAACATATAGCTTAAATGCTACTGCTCTGAAATGAAGAGGAAAATGTGCCTTCGGTGTGTACTTATGGTGTATCTTTGCATCATGCTGTCACAGAGAATAATTGTAAATGTAGTCACTCAAGCCTATCTTTTCATGAACCCACTAATTGAGAGGTATTTTCTGGCAAGATTTATCAATGTTCTTCATCAGCAGTAATGTTGGGTATCGTCAATCACATCACGATACGTATTGTGATACACGTTACGATTCAATATATTGTGATACATCATGATATTGTAACTGGATTTTTTTTATAAGCGGATTAGTGGTTATCAGCGCAGTGTCCATGTAAACATGCTCAGAGTCAAGGTTGATCATAAGTCTCATGCTTCTTCTTTTAAATCTTCTATCACATTCAACCAAATCATACAACAAATTGATGGTATTTGAGGAAGTATCAGTTTTACATGTAAATGACTGTCATGTATAAACTCTCTGCCCTTTGCCTTTAATAGTTTGTGTGTGTGTGTGTGTGTGTGTGTGTGTGTGTGTGTGTGTGTGTGTGTGTGTGTGTGTGTGTGTGTGTGTGTGTGTGAGCATGTTCTGGGTAGTCTGTGTTGATGTGTGTTGTTACTCATTAATCGCCCACCGCTTTAGAGTAATTCAAAGTGCTAGAGAGTAAGTTACTATAGTACCAAGAAGCTTTGTGTTTTCATTAATCATTAACATTGCAGATGCACATTTGGTGATCTCTGGAAAATATTAGAGCCCAGATTATGGCAAGTAAGCATCTAATAATAAAACATCACACCCAGTGCTCAATGTCTGGAAATGTGCTGTCCTGAATGCTCACCTCTGTAAAAACTGTCCCATAAGAAGTTAGTTTTTGTCAGAAAAATGAATTCTATAGACAGTCATCTCCTATCCAATGATATATATAATGTGATATGGACCTGAAACTATGATTTAATGATGTATTTATTAGTCACTAGACATGTAATGTCATATTTGTCAGCATGATGTCATCAGATTTCACTGGTAGGATGAGTGACAAAGCATTACTAATCATTACTACAAAGCTAATAAAGAGTCATTTAACAGTGATGTCATGAAGCCTCAAGTTAATTTTTTAATTTTGGATATGTGCTAGGCACTGACGATGACCGATCACATTCATAGGCTAATACAGATGCAGTACAACAAATAAAAGAAAATGTGAGTATATTGAGACGTTTCTAAAAGGTTGAATTTCTTTTTAAATTGACACCACTTCTAAGAAAATACAGCAGTCCTGCACGAAATGCTGAAAAAAACAGCAAGACGTGGCACAGCGGTCAAAAACGCCTGTTTAGTGCACACATTACGAGTGAATGGCCCCTTGTGTGGAGGTCTTTGGCCATTGGGTCTTGCTCTCTTATCAGCGTCTCACTGTATAAGTGCTAGGTATGCGCATACAACTATATTTATTGAAAAAACACTGTGGTACCTGCAGTATTATGAAGCTTGAGTCCGTGGTAGTACTATGGCACCGGTATAGGCTACTGTGCAGCAGTAAGTTTACATGGAACTATTGATGAGTTTCTTTTCTCATTTTACTTTTTTACTTAAGATTTGAGAAAATAAACTGGCTAAATCTTTTGACTTTAACATTTTATGAATTTTTTGTTAACAGCCAGACATATTCCTTGCAGTAAACGATAGCTATAACACATTGCTGAATGGTTTATATTGATTCATTGCCCCTTCCTATGGACGTAGGAGACAACGTCGATTTATAAATCAGATGTCTTGCAGCTAGCTTTTCCCCATACCTGAAATAAAGTCTTTAAAATGTAGAATTTAATTTGTTAATATTTTAGTGAAAACAGTTCACAGTGATTTCTGCAATTGCATCTCTTGTGGCAACATTGAGAATGCAACACGTACTTGTTATGAATTGTGGTCTGACATTTTGGAACATAACAACACACGGAATTGAGCTTGTGTAGCTAGAAACCTCTATGTTTACATACTTGCGTAGAGTACGGTTCTGGCCTTAAACAGTGGAAGGTGGAAGACTATTCCAGAAAATCTTTGGATAAATGAATGCAACCTTTAATAAGTCACTCTTGATCTTGGCACACATTTTGAATAACGATAAAAGGCAGGTAAAACTGTACCAGCTTGTAATAATTTGCTCACAACTGTATGGTTTTAGTCAGGTTGTTTAATGTTAAATGACTTTGGACTTTTGGAGCCAGTAGCTCCTTACCTTTCATTTTTGGGTGAACCAATGTGCTACACCACCGCTAAAAGATATCCCTAGGACAAAAACTAGGAACATTTGTCTCTAAAGAGGATGTCGTAACATGATTTAATGTGAATAAAGCTGGTGGTTGTTTGTGTTGATTTTGTTGGTGTTTTTTCAGGTGTGGAGAGAGGTTGCAGAGGAGTGAAGGCATGACTGAATATAAACTGGTGGTGGTGGGAGCTGGAGGCGTCGGCAAGAGTGCTCTCACTATCCAGCTTATACAGAATCACTTTGTGGATGAATATGACCCCACTATAGAGGTAATGTGTGGTCAAATGTGTGCACAATTTATGAACCATGCAGTGATCTTGGCTAGTGCTGGGCAATATGGCAAAAAAAATTCTATCTCAATGTTTTTCAGCCTATTGACGATATTCACAATCAGTGAAAACATAAAATCAACCACAAAGCCGAGGTTTAAAATGATCTAGGAATGTTTTCCACAGTTTTACATTTAATGGACACAAAGAATATTGAATCATTTTCATATGCACCAATACACAATATACAGTGAAACAAAGCATTATATATATATATATACACACACTCACTGAGAACTTTATTAGAAACACTATGGTCCTTATAAAGTGCCTGACATGGCCTTCTGCTGTTATAGCCCAGCTGCCTCAAGGTTCGATGTGTTGTGCATTCTGAGATGTTATTCTGCTCACTGTTATCTGAGCTACCGTAGCCTTTCTGTCAGCTCAAACCATTCTGGCAATTCTCCGTTGACCTCTCTCATCAACAATGCATTTCCGTCTGCAGAACTGCTGCTCACTGGATGTTTTTGGCACTATTCTGCGTAAATTCTGTTTTGCGTGAAAATCCCAGGAGATCAGCAGTTACAGAAATACTCAAACCAGCCCATGTGGCACTAACAGTCATGCCACAGTCTAAATCACAGAGATCACATTTTTTCACCATTCTGATGGTTGATGTGAACATTAACTGAAGCTCCTGACCCATATCTGCATAATCAGCAGACAAGTCCAAGTACTGTCCGCACGCAGCCCAGTTTTTTTTTTATTATTTAGTGATCGTGTAATAAAAAAAAACTAGTCTGCATGCGGACAGTCTGCTTGTACTGTAATGATGATGGAATTTGCATCGGGATGTACCACCATGTGAAAAAAAACAAAGTATAAAATAATCCAACAGCTTTGACAACGGCTTTGTGAATTTTGTGTAAATATTGGGTAAAATAAGTGATAAGCAATATAGTTTGTTTCATTAAAGCTGAAGAGTGTAATTTCCGCCAATAGCGTCACCAAATGGAATAGCAAAATGAATGTTTGTGTGTTGTCTGCGCATGCCATTGACTATGCTAAAAGAGTATCATAAAGCAGTTGTAGTGTGCATGTTTTGAACATGTCCGTATGTGCTCCTGGTCAAAAGAGTATACTTTGAGAGGCTAAGTACTCAAACGTGCGCAAGGCGGAACGGCACATGGTAAAACAAAGTTATCCTATCCTTTAAGGGGTCATGACATGAGGCATCAAATGTTCTTTGATCTTTGTTCTTTGAATGACAGAAGTCATTGTACTTTAAAAACACTGTAAGTTTCAGAACTCAAAACTTCTTTCTAACTGCAGGAAAAGAGCATTTGTTGAAAGCAAGCTGCCAAAACAACTCATTCTCCAGTTCCCCCACTCTGTGATGTCACACTGTGTTAGACATTTGCATCTGACCGCCTCCACAACAACATATCAACCACTCCTTTACCTTTAATCACTTCCGTAGTCCCACCTAGAAGTGGTGAGCAGAGCAGGTCAGTCAAGAGCAGAGAGCCAATCACAACAGTGGGTGTTTCCTGTCAAGTCTTAAAGGAGAAGCAGCACCAAAACTGAGAGGGTCAGAATGAAGGTGGAAAATAATCATGTTTTACAAATATATGACTGTTTTTGAACCAAAAACCTTATTAGTATTATAAGTGAATCTTAAGGAACATATTAAAATAATAAACAGGCATGTCATGAGCCCTTTAACACTCAATTATATTGGTCTGTTACTACCTTCCACCTCTCTGTCTCTCTTCATCTTTCTGCACACTCTCTCTTTCTCTTTATTCTGTTTTCCCACCACGCCCGTCTCTGGACAAACAATGTGCTTTTTATGGCTTCTCTCTCTCTCTGCACCAACACACACAAGCAGAGTCTGCTTTATAACGGGACCAAAGTGAACCATCCCTACAGTCTGTTTAGTGTTCTAATCCCTGCAATTGTATGCAACAAATCATTCGTAGTTATTAACGGTGCTTAATTATAACTCATACTTAATGGTTAGGGATTTAAACAAGCCCATAAACCGATGTATTACACTTCAAAGTTTTCCTTATCCCACACCATTAGTGCTACAGACATGAATCAGGGATATTCCACCCGAGTATAAAAGTCCTGTCAACAATTACTCACCCTCATGTTGTTCCAAACCTGTAGGACTTTCCTTCTTCTGTGGAACATGCAGCGGAAGTGAACGGCGACTGAGGCTAACATTCTGCCCTTTGTGTTCCACGGATGAAAGAAAGTCTTGCGGGTTTGGAACAACATTAGGGTGAGTAAATGTTGACAGAATTTTCATTTTTGGGTGAACGATTCAATTATGAATACTTCAATTAGTTATTATCTTTCTCTGTGCAGGATTCGTACAGGAAGCAGGTCGTGATTGACGGAGAGACTTGTCTACTGGATATCTTGGACACTGCAGGTCAGGAGGAGTACAGCGCCATGAGGGACCAGTACATGAGGACCGGGGAGGGCTTCCTCTGTGTCTTTGCCATTAATAACAGCAAGTCCTTTGAGGACATTCACCAATACAGGTGTGTGTGTGTGTGTGTGTGTGTTTAAAAATTAAACAGTTGTCATCATATTGAAGATTTCTTCTTTAAAATTATGATGAGCAAAAAAAAAAAAATATATATATATATATATATATATATATATATATATATATATATATATATATATATATATTAGCCGATTCAGTCAGATACAGGCTAAATCTACACATGCAGAAAGGAATTTAAAAAAGGACATCATTCACACATTTCCCAACAATTGCGTGTTCATTTGTTCAATATTTTGGCTCATCCGATTATGGTTTCAGCTACCAATATTTGTATTTTTTACCATGATTAAATCCGTTCCAAAGGATTCCGCAGATTTCCCTGCAAAATCAGTGTAGAAAACGTGGAAATGGTTCTGTAAAGGGATTAATGGAAAGGAGGAGGCGAAAACCGGCTTGACGATATAAATTATATTTTAATAAAAACAAAAAGACAAACACACACAGCTGACCGTAAATCTCTCTCTCTCTGTCGCACTGCAGTCTCCAGTCGGCCTTTATCCCTCAGAGGCTTGATTAGCCTGATTAGGGGCCGGGTGTGCAGCATCACGACCCAGCCCCTTCCTCCGCCCTGCCACAGTTTCATTTTATTTTTCCCTGAGGCCAGTTTAAAATGTTAAGTAAAGGTTTTTATTCCAAATAATTACAAATAATTATATTGTGGTATTCCATGATAGTTTTTAACCCTCTCACTGACCACTATAATTAATCAGCCTTGTTTTTACTGTTGTACCTTTAATACTTCCATATAAATGAGTTTATTTTCAATAAATGTTCTGGTTAGGCTGAGGGGGGAGTCCAAAAAAATTAACATTTTTATTTGCTTAAAGAAAATAAAGCCTGTTTTAGGACCAATAAGACTTTTTATGATTTTCATGAGAATTAAGGCACTTCACTTTTAATTCAAATGACTATGGAAGCATATTAATGACAAAAGTCTTAAAAAGCAAACGTAATTACACTAATTGAGGAAAAAAACACACATTGCATTAACAGTGCTTGCATTTTTGGCAGTGCAGTTGGGGAGACAAACCATCGCTTGTAGTTTAAGGAGTCTCGGTGTCGCCATTCTTGTATATAGCTTTCACGTTGCTACACAACGTTTTTATTAAGTTGCGTTGGTCCGATGACATCACTATGTGTCATGCACTCAATAATATGTGTGAAAATCTTTTTTTTATATTGTGGGTGAGAGAGGGGGAGGGGAAGGGCATGGGTGCTTTCCAGTTAGTGATTATGGCGAAATACAATGAAACACTTGCACATATTAAAAGTTATTTCAGATAATTTACTAGTTTTGATGAAGTTACAGGGTTGTGGCCAGTGTTGGGTGTAACGAATTACAAAGTACTTGGATTACATATTTATTGCTAAGACAATAATATTAAAAAGTAGAATGTATTTTAAAATGCATTGCGTTCCTATGTTGGTACTTTTATGCGTGTTGCTGTGCAGCTATTGAGCATTGAGGACACGTATCGAGGCGATGACAGATGAGTGAGCTGTGTTACTATGGACGCAGCGGAGTGTAGGCATTTTTTAAATTGTAAACGAAAGTAAAGCATTTCAAAATGTCATGCGCTCACAATCAATCTCAGTGAGCTCTTGTCTACATGCTTCCATAAACCCTGGCTGGGCCGGCGTCAAATCCTCCTTAAATATCAGCGCTCTTCCCCATCCTCACGCACCTCCCTCATCGTCCATCTGCAGCTGCCGCGGGTGGAGAGGGGATCGGCTTCGGGTGTATATGGAAAACCGTGCACGTTCCTGTCTGACAGAGGGATATATCGCTCACAAGTTGGAAACATTTGCGGAACAGCATCTTGAAAATGACGTGGCTAAGCAAACAGCTCTTATGTTCTTTATGTACTGTACACAACTAAACACACACACAGTGCAATAGCGTTACTGATGTGCAAGTGATAGAGGATAATCAATTCGTTCAAGCACAAGCAGGGAGGTAGAAATAATCCACTCTCCCTAAAGTTGTGTAAACACACACATGCATGCCACACACAGCTAAGAAGGTTGTAGATAATGTGGACACACACTCAATATTTGAGAAGAATGTTAAGTCGCATATTTAGAAATGCATTAGATCATTTTAGCCAAGTTGCTGTCTTTGTCATATTGCTGTAATGTTTTTATTGTTTTCAGTTGATATTAAAGTATTAAAAGAGCTATTAGTTTCACATAGTTTTTTTTCTGCAGGGTTGTTTGGTTTTAGAAAGTAACTTAATAGTAATTAGTAATCTGATTACTTTCCCAACTACTTTCATTAAAGTAATCAGATTACAATTTTAAGAGAAACAGTAAATGGTCTGCACATATATAGCGTCTTTTTAACATTAGCGGTATTCAAAGCACTTTACACTGCGTCTCATTCACCCATTCACACACACACATTCACACACCAATGACGGCAGAGCTGCCATGCAAGGTGCTAACCTGCCATTGGGAGCAACTTGGGGTTCAGTGTCTTGCCCAAGGACACTTCGGCATGTGGAGTCATGTGGGCCAGGAATCGAACCACCAACCCTGCGATTAGTGGACAAACCGCTCTACCAACTGAGCCTCAGAGAGAAGTAATCAATAGTGGATTACTTTTTGAAAGTAACTTACCCAACACTGGTTGCGGCACCGTTTGTTGGTTGCCACTCAAGTCTCTATGTGCTCGCGTGTGCACGTATGTATGTGTGTCAGCGTATGAGTGTGTGTGAGACAAGAGCGGAAGTGAGAGAGAGCTATAGGGTTAGGGCTTTTCAACCAAAATTGAAATACATTTAGGATATTAGAGACATTGTTTGTCATTCTTATCCAGTGTAATTAACCACTGTCTTTGTTTTGCTGTGGTAGCCTGTACAGCTCTGTGAAATAATTGAAATAATTTGACGAAGTGATATGGAACTGGTATGCGGTCAAGACCTGGAACTACTTCATAGCCATGCGTTTACTGGAAAAATAATAACACACATTAGAACATCTGTCAACCAATCAGAATCAAGCATTCAACAGACCCATGGTATAAGAAAGGTTAATATATTTTTTACACACTCGGTCCCGGGGTTCAGCACCAGTGTTAAGGGATCAATGGAAAGGAGGAGGCGAGAACCGGCTTGACGATATAAATAATAGTTTTAATGATAAACTTAAAAGACAACATAAACACACACATGACGGACATGTCCGTAAACGATCTCTCTCTCCCGCACGGTCCTCTGCAGTCGACCTTTAACTCTCACTGAGGCATAATTAGCCTAATACGGGACCGGGTGTGTAGGATCACAACCCGGCCCCGCCCTCCGCCCTGCCACATTAATATTTACAGCTTAAATAAACAACCATGTTAAATTGCAGCCCCCTAAAATGCAAGCACTGTTACTGCAATGCATTTATTTCTCCAGGACAATCTCAGGAGATCAACAGTTACAGAAATACTCAAATCAGCCCATTTGGCAACAACAATCATGCCATGTTCCCAAATCACTGAGATCCTCATTCTGATGGTTGATGTGAACATTAAATTAAGCTCCTGACCCATATCTGCATGATTTTATGCACTGCTGCCACCCGATTGCTGATTAGATAATCGCATGGATTGTTGGTGCCAGATGGGCTGGTTTGAGTATTTCTGTAACTGCTGATGCCCTGGAATTTTCACAAACAACAGTCTCTAGAATTTACTCAGAATGGTGCCAAAAACATCCAGTGAGCGGCAGTTCTGTGGATGGAAATACCTTGTTGCTGAGAGAGGTCAACAGACAATGACCAGACTGGTTTGACCAGACAAAGTCTACTGTAACTCAAATAACTGTGGCTGATCGGTGTATAAGCAAAACATATACACTGGTGGCCAAAAGTTTGGAAAAATGTCCAGATTTTGCTCTTATGGAAAGAAATTTTTATTTTTATTCACCAAAGTGGCATTCAACTGATCACAATGTATAGTCAGGTCATTGATAACGTGAAGAATTACTATTACAATTTACTTAAACTACTTCAAAGACTTGAAGTACCTCCACGTGCTGCAATGACAGCATTGCATATATTTTTCTTCTCCACAATTTGGTATTCCCAATTCCCAATGCGCTCTTAAGTCCTCGTGGTGGCTTGGTGACTCCAAGGTGGTGAAGGATGAATCTCAGTTGCCTCCATGTCTGAGACGTCAATCCGTGCATGGCTTGTTGAGCGCGTTACCGTGGAGATATGGCACATGTGGAGGCTTCACGCTATTCTCAGGCATCCACGCACAACTCACAGAGAGCGAGAACCACATTATAGCGACCACGATGAGGTTGCCCCATGTGACTCTACCCTCCCAAGCAACCGATTTGGTTGCTTAGAGCTGTCACTCAGCACGCCCTGGATTCGAACTTGCGACTCCAGGGGTGGTAGTCAGCGACTTTACTTGCTGAGCTACCCAGGCCTCTGTTTTTTGGGGGGGATTTTGGGATGAAAAGTATCCTGGCATGTTTTTGAGATATTCATCCTAACAGCAGTAGTTTGTTTCTCCAATGCAAACAGCCGAAGTTGACAAGCTAAACTGCTACACAATTTCAGACATATTCTGACTTTTGTCCTGCTGTTTATAACAACATTTGACGTCACAACGAATGAAAGGTGGATTACACAGTTGGATACTTAAACTGTATCCATGGATCCATCCCAAAATATTCAGTAGTTCTACTTCAAAGGACGGCCGAAAGTGAGACCGAATATTTATAGTGCAGTGTCAGTGAAATCGATCCCTATTCAATTAGACTGTAGGAGAGAGAGAGGGAGAGAGAGCTTTCAAGGACATGAGCAGAGAATGGAAAAGCAGAATAACTGAATTATATCAATCAGTTTGTTATTTATGGGTAATGGGGTCTAGATAATGGAGTTTTGAAACATGAAGCACAATATATCATGGAGTATTGTAATGCACTGTTTAATATCAGCCTAAGATAGCAGCTGTGTATAATATTCATTTAGCATTAAACAGTTTGTTCCACTTATGGTTGGAAAATGGTTTGAAGATCGAGAAAGCTGCAGGTTATTTTATATAGAGTCTAATATTATTAGACTAAAAGGGTTTAGAAAACCTAGTGAGCTGCTTTGCTGGTTACTAACAGAACACGTTCTTGTGCTAATAAAAGCTAGAGAACGCAACGAATGGAACCAAATTCAGGAGTCTCGAGACTCGTTTTTAAAAGTTGAAGTTCTTTTAACTTGACACATAGTCTGAAGAACCCAGCACTGCGGTAAAAATGCTGAAAAGAATCCTGTTCTAGAAGTAAAATTGATCGGCCATCCATAGTTTTGATTCCCTAGCAGTGCATGTCCATTTGTAATGTACAAAAAAAAAAGATTTAAAGAAGTTTCTTTGTTTTTTCATTTATAATCAAACATCGTCTTATGGTATTTGACCGTGACCTTTTCTCTGTGCTCACAGGGAGCAGATCAAACGGGTGAAGGATTCAGACGATGTGCCCATGGTGCTTGTTGGTAATAAATGTGATCTGCCAGCTCGGACAGTGGACACACGGCAAGCGCAAGAGCTCGCCCGAAGTTACGGCATCCCATTCATTGAGACCTCGGCCAAAACCAGACAAGTGAGTCCAGTTGCGTAGATTCCAATGGGTATGGGAGCGGGGAGGTGATCTCAATGTATATTAAAATAATGTACAAGACTATTGATTGTTTTGTTCTTTTTTTTCTGGAAGAAAATGTCTTCAAAGACAAGTTTTATAACGAAATAATCGTTTGGTTTTTAAGCTTATATTAACAGAACTTCAAAGGTCTTTAACTTTTTAATAGTTCCAGCAGCTTCTTTGGACTTACAGTACTGTATATAATGCAGTAATTCTCTTCATGGCCACCTACACACACACACACACACACACACACACAGGGTGTGTTGTATAACACTGCAGGGGATGACTCACTGGCACTTTGTGTTATGCCAGAATGTCGAAGACTGCAAGAAACAGACCACACTTTTATCTGCAGTTTTGCGTATTTCATCAATGGCTGTAATTTTCCATCTACACTCATAAGTAGAAATGGCCATGGTATTCATATCCAGAGATTATGTTCTGTCACAATTGCCAGTCATATGAGATGTGGGTAGTGTTAGTGTGGGTAAGTGTTTTGTTTTTGCCAATCACAGTTGAAGAAATCAGCAGATAAGATCAGAATTGATGTTTTGAGTTTGATCATGACCTTACTTAATATCTCTGCAGGGTGTGGAGGACGCATTTTATACCCTTGTACGGGAGATCCGTCAACACAAAATGAGGAAGCTGAACCCTCCAGACGAGAGCGGACAGGACTGCATGAGCTGCCGTTGCGTTGTGTCGTGATCAAGGTGCCAAAATATACACTCACACATATTATAGGGTATGGCGGTATTTTTGTGCCATAATTCTGTGTGTGCAAGGGAATATAATGAGCAAATGAAAATCATTTGACATTTTAATCAGAATTGACATTTCTGCAATGTTCAATTTCACAGATTTGTATTTTAGTTAGAAGTTTTGCCTGTTGACGAAGAAGTCCCTTTAATTTATTCAATATTTCGTCATGTCATATTGTCACTTATGTCTATATCTTACACGAGTGTACATCATTTTAAAGATATTTCCTCCAAAATACTATTACTATTGATTTTGTTTAATACTTATCCATTAGATAAAAATGGTACCTTAAACAAAATGGCATGCTAAATACTGACAGTATTACAAATATTGTAAGTCTCTGGAAAATCTTAAAGGTCAGAACTGAACTTCGATTCGGTCATCTACCAGTGAAAGACAGGCAGCATAACCTGCAAATCACTTCTAAAACATCACTTAGAAAGCTTTAAAGGTTCTTATCACTACTGATTAGATGTGTTTTCATGAGATTTACACGTCTTCACTAGAGATTTTTATTTTACAACCAATAAAGATTATTTTAATGTTTACGTGTCCGATAACCCTTATATAGAACCAATATATAATAATTTTTTGAATTTTTGCACTAGGGTAACAAACTATTCTTTACACATCCACAAGATACTGCCTTTTATAGGTAGATTCAATATAAAAAAAACAATAGGTTAGTGTAAATATAATTAACCATTATGCCAAACCGATATTAAATAAATTATTTACTTACTCCTTTTTGCACAATAGTAACAAACTATTCTTTACACACCTACCAGATGGCGGCATTTATCAGCAAATTTGATATTAAAAAACAATAACTGATTAAGTAGAAAAATTTACATATTGTTGAGAGGAAATGTCAATAACATATGCAGAACCAATATTAAATGTTTTATTTATGCCTTTTTGCGCAATAGTAACTAACTACTCTTAACACACCCACCAGATGGTGGTATTTATCTGCAGATTCAATATTAAAAAAAGAGAAGAAGTGTAAATATCGGTTTGTGTAAATATCAATAAATGATATTCAGAACCGATATTTAATAATTGTTTTATTTACGCCTTTTTGCACAATGGTAACTAATTATTCTTTATAAACTGACCAGATGCCACTGTTTATATGTAAATGCGATTATAAAAAAGAAACCGTAACCGATAAAGCAGAAAAGGTTAAATATCGGTTAGTGTAAATATCGATAACCGATATACAGGACCAATATTTAATAATTGTTTTATATATGCCTTTATGCACATGCTGTATCAGTAGATTCTATATAAAAAAATAAAGTAATGATTAAGCAGAAAAGTGTAAATATCGGTTTGTGTAAATATCGATAACCGATATACAGGACCAATATTTAATAATTGTTTTATATATGCCTTTATGCACATGCTGTATCAGTAAATTCTATATAAAAAAAATAAATGAGTGATTAAGCAGAAAAGTGTAAATATCGGTTTGTGTAAATATCAATAAATGATATGCAGAACCGATATTTAATAATTGTTTTATTTACGCCTTTTTGCACAATGGTAACTAATTATTGTTCATAAACCGACCAGATGCCACCGTTTATATGTAAATGCGATTATAAAAAAAACTGTAACCGATAAAGCAGAAAATGTTAAATATCGGTTTGTGTAAATATCAATAACCGATATATAGGACCAATATTTAATAATTGTTTTATTTATGCCTTTATGCACATGCTGTATCAGTAGATTAGATATAATTTTTTTTATTAATGATTAAGCAGAAAAGTGTAAATATCGATAACCGATATGCAGGACCAATATTTAATAATTGTTTTATATATGATTTTTTTGCTCAATGGTAACTAATTATCTTCATACACCCACCAGATGGTGCCATTTATCGGCAGATTCTATATGAAAAAAACAAACACTGAAAAAGTAGAAAAGTGTAAATATCACTAAATGATATGCTGAACCATTATTTAATAATTGTTTTATTTATGCCTTTTTACATAATGGTAACTAATTATCTTTATACACCCACCAGATGGCGCCATTTATAGGTAAATGTGATTATAAAAAAACTGTGACTAATAAAGCAGAACATTTTAAATATTGGTTAGTGTAAATATTGATAACCGATATACGGGACCAATATTTAATCATTGTTTTATATATGATTTTTTTTGCTCAATGGTAACTAATTATCTTTATACACCCACCAGATGGCGGCATTTATAAAAAAAAAATAAGACTAAAAGAACAATAACCGATTAAGCAGAAAAGTTTAAATATCAATTAAAAGCATATCAGTAAAACTTATAATCGGTCGATCTCTAGTCTTCACCCTTGCAATAAGAGTATCTTGTTTTCTTTTCCTTAGCTGACTAGCGGGAGTTGGGAGAATTTGACCCACGGTTCCGTATGGCAGAATGGCCCAGAGAGGAAAGACTATCATGTCATCTGAAAGAGACTGTTTATGAAAAGCAAGCAAGGACCCTTGCGAATCGAACATTTGAAACAGGAAGGAGCCTTGATTTGACCACCTGAGTGACCTCTCTGGGTGTTCACATCTGCCTGATCATCACCACTAATGACTTAATTGTTTATGTTCTTTATTTGTAACCCCAGTGTGCTAATACTCTGTGGGCTCTGTGGATTTCTGCTAAATTATTGTTCTTGAAGTCTCAACACTGGTCTTAAACGGACTTTGCATCTCTCCTGACCTCAACGTCATTCAAACAAACCTTCCTCTGCTCAGATTGCAAGGACTGGACACTAGTGACCTCATCCCATGTCCCCTGATCCCTTCAGTTGCACCTCACGGAAAGCATATCGGGTTGGGTGTAGAAAGTTGGAAGCTATGTTCAATTTATTCTTAAAGAAGTCGCTCCTCAAAGATATTTGTTTCACTTAATATTCAGTTTTAACAACCTTTGTGAATAAGGGGCTTTGAAATCCAAACGGGAGCATTAGTTATGTGTATGTTATGAAAATAAAAAGGCTGACTGGATTTTCAATAATAAAACTGTTGAGCTGTTTAAAGACCCTTTTCTTTGTTTTGAAATAATGTCTGTGCAACCTTTATGACATTTGAAAGATATGTGAGCAAATATCCTTGTAAAAGTCATGCTGTAAGACCTTTGACATTGAATCAGCAGACATGGGCAAAAGGGAAAAAGATAATGGCACCCCATGTGGCTGTTAAAGTAAATACAGATATTGAAATAAGTACTATAATTCAGGGCTTATTTCTTGGTAGAAGTTAAGTCATAAGTTGACAAAAAATGAGATAGTGGGATATCTAAAACTGTGAAGTGCACATCTATGCTGCCTTCAAACCCTCAACCGATTAAGGCAACTTTTTTGGCAGGATTTGATGCAAAAATTGGATTTGGACATGCCTTGTTCCTCAATATACTGCCTGCCACGGCAGCATCATTCAGCTTTCAGATACAGCCGATGGAATATGGTGCCTAAATGCTACTGATTGATCAACAAACAAGGGACAGGTGAGAACAGAGAAACAGGAAATAATGATACTACGCCTCCAAGTGATCACCATGGAAAGTCTCAGATGACACAATGTTGAAATGGCTCATATATTGTTTTGCCTGCCATTATTCCAACAATCATAAAATCCTGTTGGTCCTCTTGACCACACAACTTTTAACAGGGGACACAGAAGCACATGTCCTGCAAAACACTGTATCTAGCCATGAATGTGAACGGTACCATCAGCTAATATTGGCTGGGATGGTACTTTGCAATTCCAGTCCTATATTTCGTGATTTTGGCGAGCTGAGGTGGAGGGTGAGCGAGATGTTTTATAAGTGGGAAAAGGGTGTCTGTTTTACAGATGCCACATCACTGAGACAACACCAGGCTTTTTCTGTACACTAAAAATCTATGAATTGCACAAAAATATCCGTTATTACCACTCTCGCTCGCTTAACGTCTCTGACTCTCTGGTTTGCAACAGAGACACTACGCTTGAGTGTGTCGTTCTTTGGCCAATGACCAAAATAGGAAAATACTACAAATTTCTGGTGCCATTTTGTGATTGTTGGGGTGGTCTACATGCAGCCCACCCTCAATGTTTGTAACACACAGCCCGCCCCCAAATTGCTTTTAACTATACTGTGTTTGCCTTTGTTTGATTGGGTGAGCATGACTCACTTTTGCCCAAACCTACATCCGGCCCTGGTAAGTAGTCATATTTGTACATATTACACTGTAATACAACTCTCGAAGGAGGACACAGGGAACAGGGCTTCAAAATCACAGGTGATGTTTAATTTAGCACTTCTACAGACATATAATCTTTTCATATAAAGAACACAGTAGGCTTCTTTGTGTCAGACTCTCTCTCTCCATGCTCTGTGGCTGCTGGCTTTTTATCCGCTCTCCTCGCTCTACTGCAATTAGAGACAGGTGTTAGACATAATTTAGCTCAGGTGTGAGCGCCCTTACCGCTTTTCTCTCCCGGACGGGCGCTTGACCACGCCCCCGCTGCCACATACACACAAACACAAGAGTTAAGCTGAGTGACTTTAAACAATGGGTGGAAATGTGTAAATTAGGCCAGAGAAATCAAACTGAACACTGTAAATAATACTCTGATGAGCCAAATCATTATGACAACCTGCCAAAATGTTGTTGGTCCTCCGCTCGCCACCAAAACAGTGCCGACCCGCCGAGGCATGGACTCTACAAGACCCCTGAAGGTGTCCTGTGGTATCTGGCAACAAGACATTAGCAGCAGATCCTTCAAGTCCTGTAAGTTGTGAGGTGGAGCCTCCGTGGATCGGACTTGTTGGTCCAACACATCGCACAGATGATCAATCGGATTAAGAGCTGGGGAACTTGGAGGCTAGGGCAACACTTTAAACACTTCATCAATTCATGTTCGTCAAACCATTCCTGAACAATGTGTGCAGTGTGGTAGGGCGCATTATCCTGCTGAAAGAGGCCACTGCCATCAGGGAATACCGTTGCCATGAAGGGGTGTACCTGGTCTGCAACGATGTTTAGGTAGGTGGCACATGTCAAATTGGTGTCCACATGAATGACTGGGCCTAGGGTTACCCAGCAGAACATTGCTCAGATCACACTCCCTCCACCGGCTTGTAGTCTTCCCACAATGCATCCTGGTGCCATCACTTCCCCAGGTAAACAGCACACATGTACACGACCATCCATGTGATGTAAAAGAAAATGGGACTCATCGGACCATGCAACCTTCTTCCACTGCTCCAAGGTCCAGTTCCGACTTCTTCCACTGCTGTAAGGTCCAGTTATGATGCTCGAGTGCCCATTGTTGGCGCTTTTGATGGTGGACTGGGGTCATCGTGGGCACTCTGACAGGTCTTCTGCTAAGCAGCCCTATACACATCAGGGTGCGATGCATTGTGTGTTGTGACACATTCCTCCTGTAACCATCATTAACATTTTTGACTTGTGCCACAGTAGAACTTCTGTGTTTTCTGACCTGTCGGGATAACCTTTGTAGCACTCGCCATTGAACACCCTGTCGCCGGTTTGTGGTTTGCCCCTCCACTGTTGGTAGGTATTCACCAATGGTGACCAGGAGCACCCCACAAGCCTTGCAATTTCAGAGATGCTCTGACCCAGTTATCTGGCCATAACAATTTTGCCATTGTCAATGTCATTCAGGTCTTTAATCCTGCCCATTTCTCCTGCATTCAACACATTGACTTTGAGAACTGATTGTTCGCTTACATCTAATCTACCCAGACCTTGACATGTGGCCTTGTTAGGAAGTGATCAATGTTATTCACTTCACCTGTGAGTTGTCATAATGTTTTGGCTCATCTGTGTATGTAGGCCATCAAGATAGTAGTGCAAATTATTTGATAAGTGTATAAAAGATTTAAGAAAACAGGCTGCTTTATCAATGTAAGAATGTGTTTATGTGCCTGTACTTTATTTATTGATATTAACTGCTATATTCATATTCCACCAACAATCACCTCACAGTGTTGTCTATTATAACATTTTATTGGTATACAGATACACCATGTTTATTTACAAGGTATGAAGTCTGCAGTTTATTGTTCCAAATGATCTTTAGTTCATAACGTAACGCTGTCTTCGTATTGGCTGTTTCTGACAATAGCATGGTTTAGTGAACTGAAGGTTGGATTCTTGGGTTTCATAAAGTTTCAAAGACAAAACACTGCAAGCATACCTTATTCACAAGTGGATTAAAAGTTTTTCCATGTCACTTGGAGTTTAATTAGCTGTCATGACAATTACAACTGTTCGGGATCTAAAGAGAATTCTTCCCAAGGTAAAGATTTTGGGATATGTTAAAATGGGCATTTCATAAAACAAAACTAAAAAACATTCATATTTCCAATTGGTATTCCTATAATCTAGTTTCAGGTGTAGCTAGCAGGCAAATCTGTACTAAAGATGTATATTGTTTTTTCAGTGCTCAGAGGATGTGCAGACCAGCTAGCAGATGTTCTTACCGACATCTTCAACATCTCTCTGAGCAGCACCGTCGTTCCAACGTGCTTCAAGCCACCACCATCATCCCCATGCTAAAGAAGTCTTCAGTGTCCTGCCTCAACGACTACCGTCCCGTCGCACTTACACCCATCATCATGAAGTGCTTTGAGAGGCTCGTCATGAGGCACATAAAGAGCCAGCTGCCCCCCTCACTAGACCCACTGCAGTTTGCGTATCGTTCAAACCGTTCAACGGACGATGCCATCACCACAACCCTCCATCTGGCCCTCACCCACCTAGACAATAAGGACTCATACGTTCGAATGCTGTTCATAGATTTCAGCTCAGCATTCAACACAATCATTCCCCAGCACCTGATTGGAAAGCTGAACCTGCTGGGCCTGGACACCTCCCTCTGCAACTGGATCCTGGACTTCCTGACTGGGAGACCTCAGTCAGTCCGGATCGGGAACAGCATCTCCACCACCACCACACTGAGCACTGGGGCCCCCCAGGGCTGTGTGCTCAGTCCACTGCTGTTCACTCTGCTGACTCACGACTGTGCAGCAATGCACAGCTCGAACCACATCGTCAAGTTTGCCAATGACACGACCGTGGTGGGTCTCATCAGCAAGAACGACGAGTCAGCATACAGAGAGGAGGTGCAGCGGCTGACGGACTGGTGTAGAGCCAACAATCTGTCTCTGAATGTGGACAAAACAAAAGAGATGGTTGTTGACTTTAGGAGAGCACAAGGTGAACACACTCCGCTGAACATCGACGGCTCCTCTGTGGAGATCGTCAAGAGCACCAAATTCCTTGGTGTTCACCTGGCGGAGAACCTCACCTGGTCCCTCAACACCAGCTCTATTACCAAGAAAGCCCAGCAGCGTCTCTACTTTCTTCAAAGGCTGAGGAAAGCACATCTCCCACCCCTCATCCTCACTACATTCTATAGAGGGACTATTGAGAGCATCCTGAGCAGCTGCATCACTGCCTGGTTTGGGACTTGCACCGTTTTGGACCGCAAAGCCCTGCAGAGGATAGTGAGGACAGCTGAGAAGATCATTGGGGTATCTCTTCCCTCCATCAAAGACATTTACAAAAAACACTGTATCCACAAAGCAACCAGCATTGTGGACGACCCCACACACCCCTCACACAAACTCTTTACCCTCCTGCCGTCTGGCAAGAGGTACCGAAGCATTCGGGCCCTCACGGCCAGACTGTGTAACAGCTTCTTCCCCCAAGCCATCAGACTCCTCAATACTCAGAGACTGGTTTGACACACACACACGTGTCCTGAGTTGCACTTTAATTACTGTCACTTTATAACTGTCTGCTACTCCAATAACTGCTATGTGCATAGAACACTATCTCATAGTGTGTTATGTTTACATTTTTTTTTTTTTTTTTTTTAGAAACTGTCATCTTTTTGCACTACTGAGTACTGGTCGGCGCTGCACTGTCTATTGGCCTGTTCATTGTCAGAAATTTGTTGTACTGTCCCGTACTTTTTGCACATGTTTGCACGTGCACTTTATATAGGTATATATAGGTATTTTATTTCGTTGTGTAGTCTCATGTGGTCCTGTGTTGGTCCTTTGTTGTTTTTATGTAGCACCATGGTCCTGGAGGAACGTAGTCTTGTTTTGCTGTGTACTGTACTAACTGTCTATGGTTGAAACGACAATAAAAACCACTTGACTTGACTTGACTTGACTTGATCACAGAAGAGAGGTGCTGTCTGAGATCTCAACAGTTTTGTCTCAGCACCAATACCTTGAGGCGGTGATGGACAGATTTGGTGAGCATTTGTCAACTGCAATGGCAGATTCTACCACAGTATCATAAAAAGTCTTTAGCAATACCCACCACACACCAAAGGATCTCAATCATCTCAGAATGCAACTTTGACCCTTCTTGTACAAATAGTCTGTGTTATCAGACCAGTCCAGTTTATTATTTAGGTAGACACACAGGTATTTGTATGATTTCACATTCTCAATGTCCACCCCTGGATGTTTACCGGCCCTCTTTGGTGTGTCTTCCTTCAGAAATAACTATGATTCCTTTAGTCTTACTTGCATTAAGCTGGAGGTTAGTTCAGCTGGCACCAGTCCACAAAGTTCTTGATCAACCCCCCTGTATTCACCCTCATTACCTTCAGTCATGCACCCAACAACTGCATGACAGCTACCAGTGTTAACAGGAAAGGGGCTAGAATCGTACCTTGTGGGACGACTCTACAACACTTCACTGCATCAGACACACAGTCCTGTAGCCTCACATACTGGGGTCAGTTGGTGAGGTGGTCGGTTATCCAGGTAGCCAAGCTTAAGTTCACTCCTGCTTTAAGTACTATGGTTGTTTAACGGTTGTTACATTTCTTTTATAGTCTTAAATAATGGCACAGTGAAGAACTTGATAAGTTTGACTGGAACTTGTATGAAGGTAAGTCACCAGTTCAAATTCCCTCCATAAAGATAATTCACCTTGCATTTTGCAACAAACCTATGATTAAATATACGATTGTTTGAAAGTACAAGCAATTTAATTTTGTATTTTGTGCTTCAGGGAACCGTTACAACATTCCAGTGTGTTTATGGCTGGAGGAAAGTTATCCACACACTGCACCCACCTGCTATGTGAAACCATCCTGCGAAATGAAGATTGTGACCAGTAGACGTCAACAGCAATGGAGAGATCCGCTTGCCTTACTTAGATGAGTGGAGACATGTAAGGGGCCGTTTACACTGAATGTGTTTTTGCATCCGTCTGCACATGTGAACATGCGTTTGACAGACTTTGACCGTTGCACCATGTCTTAGGTTAAAAAGAATGGCAGCTTTTCTGTTATATTTGTTGCGTTGCATCTAGCTTTTTTTAGCCCAAGAACACGTTGGGTCTGAACCAAGGAGCTCTGGTCTGAACGTCCATTAAGGCCATTTCTATACTATGTCCTCACTAATACATGTTACTTTTACATCTCTCATACACATTAGACTTGCGTTTTCTTCTGCCGGAAACAGAGGGTTTTGAAAAATTATGTTGTAAACTGAAAACAGTGTTTCAAAAACGCCTTCTACTACCACGTACTTTGGAAAGCGATGAGTTTAGGAAACTGAAAACGTAATTTTCAGACAAAACGGATTAGTGTGGATGTGGGAAGTTTTTGTTTTAAAAACGCATTATTTTCCCTACGGTTACACTCTAGAATGCCGTTTTTCCTCAATGAAAACATTTTTCGAAAACGCTCTCAATTACCGCATTCTTTTGGGAAATGATGACGATAGGAAACTGAAACAAAGTTTAAAAATGTTTTTTGAATAAGTAGGCCACGTCCACACTAATGCTTGTTTGAAAAGTCTTTTTTTTTGCCACGTTTACGCCTCTCATCCACACTAAGATGGGAAGTTTCAAAAAACGTTTACCATTGTCACATACTTTGGAAAACGATGACGTCAGGAAACTGAAAATGTCGTATTCAAACAAAAATAGATTAGTGTGGATGTGGCCTAATACGTTTTCGTTTAGTAATAATGAATATTCATTTTGCTACATTTACACCTCTCATCCACACTTGAATGGTTTCAAAATGCTCACCATTACAACATACTTTGGAAAACGATGACATTAAGAACTATAAGACAAAGTTTTCCAAACAAAATGGATTAGTGTGGACACAGCCTTCTACATTGTCGTTTAAAAAGCATTAATTGGGAGCCTGAGCGCTGACTATCACACCTGGAGTCACGAGTTCGAATCCAGGGCGTGCTGAGTAACTCTAGCCAGGTTTCCTAAGCAACCAATTGGCCCGGTTGCTAGGGTGGATGGAGTCAAGTTCGGTTAACCTCCACTTGATTGCTATAATGTGGTTCTCGCTCTTGGTTGGACGTGTTGTGAGTTGTGCGTGGATGCCGCGGAGAATAGCATGAGCCTATGTCTCCGCAGTAATGCGCTCAACAAGTCATCTGATAAGATGCGCAGATTGGCGTCTCAGACATGGAGGCAACTGAGATTTGTCCTCCGCCACCCGGACTGAGGCAAGTCACTACGCCACCAAGAGGAGTTGGAGTGCATTGGGAATTGGGCATTCCAAATTGGGGAGAAAAGGGGACAACCCCCACATTAATTTCACAAGGTTTACACCTCTCGTCCACACTAAAACACCATTTTCCACGTCCCAAAATGGAGTGTTTCGAAAACATTCTCCATTAAATCTTTGGAAAACAATGACATTAGGAAACTAAAAAACAATGTTTTCCAAACAAAAACTGATTAATGTGGATGTGGCCTAAGACATAGAATTCCTTCAAACCTCTTTTTTGGCAAAGCGACCGGCGATCGTATGATTTTGGTTTGGAGTTGCTTCAGTGGTTCTGACTAGCATCTAAAAAAAAACAACAAATAGGTTTTCAATAAAACACCAGTTTTTGGACCAGTAATCTGCATTTTACCTCCCGTTGAGTCACAATATTAGAGCTTTTGATGAATTGTGCCCATTTTTTATTATTTGTCATAATAAGTAATAAATGACCTGTTATTTGTTGCAGACGCAGTGTGACCTGCACAGTTTGATTCAGGTTATGATGACCGTGTTTAGTGAGGTCCCTCCTCTTTGCATGTGTCTTGACCCAGAAGACTGTGAGTATAGTTTACTTGTTCATTCCCATCATACAAGTTTTCACATCCATATTTAGCAGTTTAACAGTGTCTATCTGCTCTTTTGTCCTAATTACATCAGAGAAATGAGCAGTTGAAACAGTTTACATGTGATATGATATGAGATCAAACATCAAACTTATCATTATATTTTGAGATTTGGTTAACCGGAAATAATTATTGTACATTGTCACTTTACAACAGAAATCTTATTTTTTATCATATAGTGATATGACTATACTGTTTCCACTGTTAAAGCAAAAACATGTATTTTTGTGTGTATGGGTATTTAGGTAAAATGACCATTCTTGTTTCTTTACAGCAAGTCCAGTGCACCCGCAAATCAAGTCAATGGAGGAATTCTCACATGTGACTCTAGATGAGGATCATCTTCTGTTCCTCAAAGGCAATGAAACCAACTGTTAGCAAGCAAACAGTTTTTGTTAATGTAGATAGTGTTTTGCAGCATCTGTAAGCTGTTTTATGGAATTGACTGTTATCTAAAAATAATAAAAGAAATAAATAAGTAAAAAATAAAAATAGTTTGAATAGACGCTTTTGTAAAACAAAGCAAAAACAAAGGTTCAATCTGAGCAACATGAAAGTAATTAAATTATTTGTCAATTTAAGGATTTCTCTGTGTTATGACACGTTACTTTGATTCTGGGTCACTTTAAATATTATGATGTGGTTCTTTCCTAATAATTACTGCTGTTGTGAATGTTTTTCACTGTACACAAAAAAAAAGTCTGTTTGATTTCACTTATTACATATTTGATTGCTTAATAATAATAATCATAATAATATCTAAATTAAAAATTAACATGAATTTGAGTATTTCTTGGTATTTGATATGCATTTTGCTTTAATTACAATATTTTCAACATGGCCGTGCATTGATTGTCGAGCTGGCATGGACTCCACCAGCAAAACCTGATGATCTGATGTTATCCATATATGATTAGAGCATGTTCCAAAGAACATCTAGTGTGTGTCAACGGAGGCAAGGAAATCTAGCCTTTTGTACAAAGTATGGTCATTTGTGAGCATGGTTATATGTAAACTGGAATCTATTGATCAAAACAATTAAAGAAAAAAACTGCCAATGGGGTAAGCAAATTAAACTTAATTTAAAGAGAAAACAAGTTTATTTTGCTTACCCCATTGGCAGATTTTGTTTTCTTGTTTTGAGTCTAAAGTTCACTAAATTTAATCAGATTTATCTTAAAACAAGACTTAATATCTTATCCCATTTTGCTTGAAAAGTAAATAAATCATATTTTAAGAAAGTTTAGATAATTTGACAGGAAAACAAGACAAAAATACTTGTCTAGAAAATATTTTTTTGCAGTGCTGGAGTTTTATGGATTACATTTACGCTGCCTTTATGTGCTTATTGGACCTTCAAAGGTCTGGCCACCATTCACTTGTATTGTATGGACCTGCAGAGCTGAGATATTCTTCTAAAAATCTGTGTGTTCAGCAGAATAAAGAAAGTCATACACATCTGGTTTGGCATGAGGGTGAATAAATGATGAGAGAATTTTTTAAATTTTTGGTTTGAACTATCCCTTTATAAATTGAATGTGAATTATGTCATGAATTATATCTGTCATTTATTAGGATAAACAGAAATTAAATATTTTCTGTCTATGCACAATATATGTGCATTATTAGTATGGTGATTTCTAAACTTTTATTTTGAAAAACCCAACACACTCCCTCCGGAAGTGTGACTGTCACTGTTGTGACGCTCACTGCGTTCATTTTGTTTATCTTCTTCGTAATTAATTCCAGTTGACTTTACGTTTATTTGATTGATTTTCATTAACTAACTATAATTCAGTTGATATTAACGATTTATTAAAGTCTGTAGAGTTTATTTGTCTCATATCAGGCGATAAAATTTGTGCTTCCGGATTTTAAACAGGCCTGAGCTCAGACACACAGACACTTTTCAAATTGCACACATTTATTCTTTATTTTCTCAGGAGATTAGTGTATTTATTTATATTGTTTAGTCAATCATGGCTGTTGTCAACGAAGGAGCTCTTAAAAAGATGTTGAAGGTTTGTGTCATATCTTTTGCTTGATAGTCAGTTATTAATAGCTTAATTTAATTTGGAATAATATGAGAGTTTAATAATATATCTTTATTAATAGTTTCATTTATCTGTATTTGGCATGTTTCATCTTTTATTTATCCTTTTCTACATTATATTTGGCTGGAATACTAGTAATCTTAGCTTTGTGAGCGTTTTATGCTAGCCTGTTATTAATAAAAAAATAGTCATATATGTATATATATATATATATATATATATATATATATATATATATATATATATATATACACACAATTATTTTGATACATAAATAAATATATGATCTGATCTGTGGAGTATTATATTAATTTTTATATTAACATATTAATGAAAGTTATTGTAAAGTGAGAATGACGTTCATAATTTAAGGGCATTTGTAATTCCTTTTCTGTTTTCAGTGTTCAACGATATTGTCATTTTGCCATGTTGTTAAAGTTGTTACGATAGAGCTTTATAATTGAGACATTTGTCAATAGAATTTACCGGATGTCTATTTACCTTTTGTTTCAGCAATACAAATACAGAGATCTCACTGTCCGGGAAATAACAAATGTCATCGCTCAGTACAAAGATCTTAAACCTGTGATGGATGCTTACAGTAAGATTATATCATCCTACCTGTAGTTTGAGATGTTTGGAAACATCATGTCTATTCATGTTTTTTAATGCTGTATTTTTTACAGTGTTTAATGATGGCACCTCCAAAGACTTAATGAGCCTTACAGGAACTGTACCTGTTAGTTATAGAGGTGAGTAAATTATGCCAGAATTTTTATTTTTGTGTGAACTGACCCTTCATAACAACATTTTATTTTTCACTGTCCCTTTTCTGCTTCTTTCAACAGGGAATGTCTACAATATCCCTGTGTGCCTGTGGCTGTTGGACACGTATCCCTACAATCCTCCTATTTGTTTTGTGAAGCCCACCAGTGCGATGATGATAAAGACTGGCAAACACATTGATGCCAACGGGAAGATCTACCTGCCCTATCTGCATGAGTGGAAACATGTACGATTCAACTACCTAAAATTACAGAATTATATTTTTTATACAGATTTTATACAAAAAGACTCTCATAGTTATCAAAAATTCCACATTTAGTCAAAAATGTTACTCTTTTTCACAGTTTAATGGAGTCACAGATTGTAACTGATCTATTCTTTACATGCATTTTGCCTTTTATTGTTACATTGTAAATCCGTATTCATATTAAATATAGGGTAGCTAGCAACTTTGAAGCTACAGATGATTATATCAGAAAACAGAGAAACGTTGCACTGATAATTAAGAATTGTATCTGATTGTTTCAGACTTTCTAATGATCTTGTATTTTGTTTCCTCCTGACCCATCAGCCTCAGTCAGATCTATATGGGCTCATCCAGGTGATGATTGTTGTGTTCAGTGAGGAGCCGCCTGTGTACTCCAGACCCACCACACAACCTCAATACCAGACCTTCCAGGCAGCTGGACCACCTAACCGTAAGCAGATTTCATCCTCCTGTTATACTTTTGATTTATAACAGATATACTTTAATGTCTTGACCTTTTTAATCTTACAATAACTGTTTGGGGAAAAATAAAATAAATATTCATATTTCGTACTTCATACTTCATATTTTGCATGAAGAAAATGAAGCCAGTTCTCAGTCGCCCACTTTAAGGTAAAAAAAAATAATAATGATATATTTTGTAAATTGTACTATTTCTTATGCTCAATTTAAATGATCAGTTAAATTATCTTATACACAGTATCTCACAAAAGTGAGTACACCCCTCACATTTTTGGAAATATTTGATTATATCTTTTCATGTGACAACACTGAAGAAATGACACTTTGCTACAATGTAAAGTAGTGAGTGTACAGCTTGTATAACAGTGTAAATTTGCTGTCCCCTCAAAATAACTCAACACACAGGCATTAATGTCTAAACCGCTGGCAACAAAAGTGAGTACACCCCTAAGTGAAAATGTCCAAATTGGGCCCAAGTGTCAATATTTTGTGTGGCCACCATTATTTTCCAGCACTGCTTTAACCCTCTTGGGCATGGAGTTCACCAGAGCTTCACAGGTTGCGACTGGAGTCCTCTTCCACTCCTCCATGACAACATCACGGAGATGGTGGATGTTAGAGAACTTGTGCTTCTCCACCTTCCGATTAAGGATGCCCCAAAGATGCTCAATAGGGTTTAGGTCTGGAGACATGCTTGGCCAGACCATCACCTTCACCCTCAGCTTCTTTAGCAAGGCAGTGGATGTCTTGGAGTTGTGTTTGGGGTCGTTATCATACTGGAATACTGCCCTGCGGCCCAGTCTCCGAAGGGAGAGCATCACGCTCTGCTTCAGTATGTCACAGTACATGTCGGCATTCATGGTTCCCTCAATTAACTGTTGCTCCCCAGTGCCGTAAGCTCTCATGCAGCCCCAGACCATGACACTCCCACCAACATGCTTGACTGTAGGCAAGACGCATTTGTCTTGGTACTCCTCACCTGGTTTCTACCACACACGCTTGACACAATCTAAACCAAATAAGTTTATCTTGGTCTCATCAGACCACAGGACATGGTTCCAGTAATCCATGTCCTCAGTCTGCTTGTCTTCAGACAACCTCTGGATATGACGCTGAGCATGTGCACTCAACTTCTTTGGTCGACCATGGCGAGGCCTGTTCTGAGTGGAACCTGTCCTGTTAAACCGCTGTATAGTCTTGACCACCGTGCTGCAGCTCAGTGTCAGGGTCTTGGCAATCTTCTTATAGCCTAGGCCATCTTTATGTAGAGCAACCATTCTTTTTTTCAGATCCTCAGAGAGTTCTTTGCCATGAGGTGCCATGTTGAACTTCCAGTGACCAGTATGAGGGAGTATGAGAGGGATGACACCAAATTTAACACACCTGCTCCCCATTCACACCTGAGACCTTGTAACACTAACGAGTCACATGACACCAGGGAGGGAAAATGGCTAATTGGGCCCAATTTGGATATTTTCACTTAGGGGTGTACTCACTTTTGTTGCCAGCGGTTTAGACATGAATGGCTCTGTGTTGAGTTATTTTGAGGGGACAGCAAATTTACACTGTTATACAAGCTGTACACTCACTACTTTACATTGTAGCAAAGTGTCATTTCTTCAATGTGAGGGGTGTACTCACTTTTGTGAGATACTGTATGTAAACAGTTTCTTTACAGGATGATTTTTGTTTCTGTACTACAGTAATGAGAATTTGTGGTGGAAAATAGTCTTAATTTTATTTATGTAAAGTATATATTCTTCTTCTCTTTTGCTTTTGGTGTGAAATATGACCGGAGATTCTTCCTTACAGGGTCCGTTGTTGTGTAACAGAAACTTGTTTGTGTTCACAATTGAGGAACACATTTGTTATGAGGAAAGGAGAGTGGTTGCTCACCATTCTGCATCAAAGCAGTATCATAAACTTTGAGTTAATATACTATATATGAGCAATCTGATATATATTTTCAGTGCCCAAATTAAAACAACTGAAAAGTAATGCCTGTTTTAAACAGCAGATGTCTCCAGCAGTGCATTTTAAAGCATTTGTGTTGTGTCCCACCCTTCCTTCCAGAGTCCTATATGCCTGGAATGCCTGCAGGATCTCCCTACGGGCAAAACCCGAACTCATGGTAATGATTCCTTCAGTACGACTAAGGATCACATGCAGCAATGTGACAGACACCCTGAACAATATTTCATAAATCTGTTGACGTTATTATTTTTTCACTTTTCTAGCTCTTATAACATTCTTGTTAGGAAAACACATTATTTGAAAGGTTTGAGTTGTGATTAGTGAGTGGGATTAATTGGTTATGTAATGATTTATGTCTGCTCCAGTGGATACCCAGGTTACCCTTATCAAGGAGGGAATGCTTATCCTGCTACAGGTGGTCCAGCACACTACACTTCCCAGACCCCTGTCACAACTGGGGGTGAGTCATTGTGTTTGCCTTTTGAAAGTTTTGTTTGTCCAACAAATAACACATAAATCACTGTAATCCTCTAATAAGCACTCAAGTAAATATGTAAATATTCATTTTCAAATAATTTTTTGCAACTTTTAATCTGAATTGGCAACATTCTGAATTTATTTTGATCTGAACTGACAACATTCTGTCTGATTTAGAGTGTATCTGAATTGACTACATCCAAATTAAAGTTAAAATGAATTTAGAAACATTCAATCTGAATCTGGGTTAATCTGAATTGGCAATATTCAATTTGAATATGAGTTAATCTGAATTGGCAACATTCAGTCTGAATCTGAGTTAATCTGAACTGGCAACATTCAATCTGAATCTGAGTTAATCTGAATTGGCAACATTCAATCTGAATCTGGGTTCATCTGAATTGGCAACATTCAATCTGAATCTGGGTTCATCTGAATTGGCAACATTCAATCTGAATCTGGGTTCATCTGAATTGGCAACATTCAATCTGAATCTGGGTTCATCTGAATTGGCAACATTCAATCTGAATCTGGGTTCATCTGAATTGGCAACATTCAATCTGAATCTCGGTTCATCTGAATTGGCAACATTCAATCTGAATCTGAGTTCATCTGAATTGGCAACATTCAATCTGAATCTGAGTTAATCTGAATCGGCAACATTCAATCTGAATCTGGGTTAATCTGAATTGGCAACATTCAATCTGAATCTGAGTTAATCTGAATTGGCAACATTCAGTCTGAATCTGAGTTAATCTGAATTGGCAACATTCAATTTGAATCTGAGTTAATCTGAATTGGCAACATTCAGTCTGAATCTGAGTTAATCTGAATTGGCAACATTCAATTTGAATCTGAGTTAATCTGAATTGGCAACACAGGCAATTCAGTTGGAGACTTATATTTTAAGCATCTTAAGACAACAAAATTAAATTAAAATAAGATGACACAGCCACGTTAAGGCTCAAAAGTATACAACTGAAGTATTTCCCCTATCCATCTATTTTGACCCTGACCTCTGGTCTTCTGTCTGGCTTCATGCCTAGTATACATTGACCTCTCTGGAGCACTCTGAAATGTTGGGTGTGTAACTAGACTCTGAGCTGGTAAAGGTCAAAGGGCTCGTTTGATCCAGTTGGTCAGAGCCTGGAGTGGTTATATTTAGAGTGCTAAGATAAGGGAGAGGACATCAATCCACAGGGAACTTTCAGTGTTCGGCTGGTTTGAACCATGACATTCAGGTTAAAGGGCTGAGCAGAAAATTACAGTCTTTTCTTTTTTGGCTAGATGATATATGAACATGTTATATCTCGCCGGGAGTATTCTCAATGGTGCATCTTATGTAATGTGGAACAAAAATATGTCTAGTATTTTGGGAAGTTAGTAAACATTTTTTAATTTGCATACATTTTATTAGTGGACCACTATTGTGTCATTTTGTGTCAAATATTTTTGTATACTGAATAACTGTATAATCAACTATTATAACTGGCAACTGATTTCCTACATGGCATGTGCTAGTTTCATGTCTCTCATTTCACTCTGTGGTTTCTTTCTTCCTACACAATAAAATAAATCCCATAGACTTACATTGAAGGAATGTTCAAATGGACCAAGACTATTCAAACTCCATGTCAAACTTTCAAATGTGCACAAACCTGTCTGTCTGCCTTAAAGTAAATTTAAGGCTTATTTGTCTTGACTTTACCCATCTAGTTTCAATTTAAAACAATATTTGTATCTGCATTTACTTATTTGGTAAGTACCCATATAAAAAGCAGGATAATATTCAGTCAGCTGGCCATTATTTGCAATTTTATTTTAGTGTGGAACAAGATCCCTCCACTTCACTTTGGGGTCTGTCTTCAGGATGTAATTTGCGATAATGACCGGGTGACTGTACATATACTGTGTGTAGTTGCATTATAAACTGTATATATATATATATATATATAAAACAACATGTAATACAATTTAATTATAGCAAATTAAACTCAAAGTGCTCAAAGCTGAAATTATGTTAACAACAATTTGTACTCAAAATTAACTACAAAATGTGCATATTATCACTAGTAAAGTCTTGAGATAAACCACTGATATCAGTACATTTGATATGACCAGTATTTGAAGATTTTGGCTAGTTTAAGAACACTAGTTGTAATATTTTTTTCACTTTTTGCTGTTTGCCTGAGTCCAAACCTGAATTCGATTTTTTTCCCGCTCCCCCTGCTGGTATGATTTGAAAGTTTTGTTGTTTTAAACTATGGTATGTTTGCAAAATGCTTTGGTCATCAATGTGAGTACCACCTGAAGTATCTTGGTTTTGCAACATTTGTCCATGACCATACTGTGGTTCAAAACAGCATATTCCAGACAGACCTTTTCAAATGGACATGGCTGTTGTCCCTTTGTTAGGAAAACAGCTTTTGCACTAATCAAATGGGCATTCAGATGGAACTCCAAAACACCAAATCGACATCAATTAGTATGTCTCTCTTATATCTCCCTTCAGGCCCAAATCGTGATGGTACCATCGGTGAGGACACCATCCGAGCATCACTGATCTCAGCTGTGAGCGATAAACTGCGCTGGAGAATGAAAGAAGAGATGGACAGAGCGCAGGCTGAGCTGGACGCTCTGAAGAGGACAGAGGAGGACCTGAAGAAAGGACACCAAAAGCTAGAGGACATGGTTTCTCGCCTGGACCAGGAAGTGGTGTGAAAATTTGCACTTATTTTATTAATATTTTTTTACTTGTTTTACCAGAGATTTTAATTGATTGTTTCATAGAAGAATAAAATGCGATTTATTTGACCTCAGGCTGAGGTGGACAGAAACATTGAGCTCTTGAAGAAGAAGGATGAGGAACTGAGTGAAGCTCTGGAGAAAATGGAGAACCAATCGGAAAACAACGACATTGATGACGTAATCATCCCAACAGCTCCACTCTACAGACAGATCCTAAACCTGTACGCAGAGGAGAACGCCATTGAAGACACCATCTTTTACCTGGGAGAAGCCCTACGTAGAGGAGTCATCGACCTGGAGGTCTTTCTCAAGGTGTGTTCATCCTTTACTTTTACTTCTCTGTTAACCATGGCACACTCTTACTTTATTTGTTCTTAATCTTGCTATTTTATCTATTAAGCATTACGTAAGGCATGTTCACATTGGAATATCACACCAAATTTGTGGCATTCACCCATTTGACTGTTTCTGTAGCCTCGCTTTGAGATTACAGCTGATTGGTCCGCTGTTAAGGAACATTTTGAGCAAAATTGGTTACTTTCAGTGCAGACGTGATTACATTTTGAAATGTTGTATTATGTTTGTGAACGATGCGAATACCGGTGCATTCCATTTTGGTAAACAAACGTTTTTCGTTCAATTCAGACTATGTTTGACAGATTCTTCCTCTTGTATTTTTCACCCAGCATGTGCGACTGCTGTCCCGAAAACAGTTCCAGCTGAGAGCACTCATGCAGAAAGCACGGAAGACCGCTGGACTCAGTGACCTTTACTGACCCTACTGCCACCAATACACACACCCCCCCCCCCCCCCCTTACACATACACACATTTCAGTTCTGATCACATGGCCCATACTCTCTATAATCTACTTGCTTTTTGTGTTTTCAGAGCATGGTCAGTGAGAGTACTTCTATGGGATTTTTAGATATCCACCTGATTTTACTTCATTGTTTAAATAAAGCATTTGTATAAATGCAGATCAGGTACAATATTTGAAATCTCCTGAGCATTAGATGTAACGATGTCATCTCATGAAAACATGTACAGGTCATGTTTTACCCCACAAAAGCCCTAATCAAAAGACCAAAAAATATATATATATATAATTTTTTCATATTTTCCATAAAGATAATGAAGCATGTTTTTAGGACCATTTTTCCAACCAAATTTTCAAAGTGTTTCAGTAATGTGTGCATTACAGTTGACTTTTTGTTGTGGTTTAATTCTCATTAACATTAAGGATTGTAATATACAGTAAACTTTATTACTGTACAAGTCAGCATTATGAAAATGAAAAATACATTTTTGCATTACGGTAATGACAATGTGTCTTAATTCAAAATAAATGAACAGTTCAAAAAACAACATTTGTTTTGTTTATACAAAATATTCGTAATTTATTTTTGATTTTGGGGTGAAATATGACTTGGATAAGTTTTGCGAGATTCAGCCATACAGCAAACATCATGTTCTTGCTTCCATTTGAGCTTTTTGTGTTAAACTGGCAGGTGTTTTGGGTTTTTGGCTATTGATACTAGTGCTTTTAACAGTGCAGAATAACAGCTCAAACTGTAAAAATAAAAACAAATCTGAAAATGTGACATCCATAGAGAGTATACAAGAAAATGACTCTCTCTTATGTGGATTACAACTTTGCTATTCGTTCAGACACTTTCACAATTGGTTGTCAATCTCCATAATTTATGAAAACATGCAGAGCTGATGAGGGCAATGACGTCTGGTTCCGTATTTAGTTTTATTAGTGTTGTGTTTAATATTTATCTATTCTCAGCTTAGGTCCAGATTTATTGTTTATGTTCGCTGTATACAAATAATAGTTGCTGACTAATATTTTTTTATTTTTAAAATACAAACTGTACTGTACTTTCAATTTTTGGATTCTACTCCAAATGTGTTCAAATTAAAAAAACAAAAAAAGTTTTTTTTTAGGTATGTTTGTTGCATTTCACTCAATTGTTTTCACTCTTGGGATGTGAATTTCGATTTTTAAGACTTTAGCTGCACTTTAATTTTCATAGGGAGACTATACCTAATCTGGTAATATTTGTTGTTATTTGAGTCTGTAGGTTATTATGTCTCACAGATCAATAAAACATTATGATCTTTATTACTGGCTCTTAATTTATATATGGTCAACCGTTGCATTATCAGTTTTTATGTGGTCTCTAAGCAGGTGCTACTGTCTGCGTGCATGATCACTTGTATTTTAGACATCTTATCAAGTGCTGATATAATTATCCATAGATTAGCTATTAGTGCTATTTTACTACCTATCTTCTAGCACCTTTGAAAAAGCGTGTTATCTTTTAAAGATTCAACACACATGGTCCAGTAACCCAGTTTGTTTCTAAATAATCAGCTGTTACTTCCATTCGGTCGACCAATAGAACAAACACCAAACAAAAAGACAAAAGAATGGCTTTTGCAGTTAGTCACAATGTTTATTTGATTGCATCTTGATGTTACAATCACACACTCCAAGTAACAGCTATAACCATTGCTGTGTATTACCACTCCGCTAGGAGTGTGTTCTTACTCTTACAGAAATAAAAATACAACATCGACCACAGCTGTTACATAAAAGCTTACACACACAAAAATACAAGTATTTGGGATTGTTATATAACCATAAATCTAATCAGAAATACCAGAAATTACAGTGAGATTTGCTTCGTACGTTTGTTACGTTTTTTGTTGTTTTCCACTTCCATGAACAAATTATGCTACTGCTGAAGTTTCATTCTGACGTGTGTAAAAGTGATTTTCCCAGTGAAACAATCAGTACACTTGTGGTTGTCTTACAATACAAAACCGTGCCACATTATTGGTTGTCTTTATTGACATGCACAATTTTACCCCGATTATGCTTAATAAGCCGACAGCATGTAAGGCCATGTAAATGCCTTAAACTACGCTCTATATTCAGGGCAAGTTTGTATACAGTTTATGCAAAACCTGATTGAAACACCAAGAAACAGCCATCTTGACCAAACTGTTGCATTCAGCTCGACATTTTAGAGAAAGACTTTAAGAATTAGATCAGGTTTTAAGAATTAATTACACAATACACAAGCAAATCGGTGTAAATCATTTGTAAATGTGTTTCATTAATGCAGCCCAATCGCGTAAGTCTTCTTACAGTTTAGTCAAGACCAGAAACAGGTTGCGAAAACCTGATCACTTCCAATATTCTAGCATTAACTGTTTTAAATATTGAGCAGATTATTTAAAGTTATCAGTGTTTTGTTGTGCATGCAAACTAGTGATAGACCGATATATCGGCCAGCCTGATCAATCGGCCGATATTTGGCCATTTTGCAATAATCGCCACTGGCTGAGTGCGCTTAGCCTATTAACAAAAAGTGTAAACGTTCCCTTGTGTCTGTTCCAAAATCTGCTAATGGATTTTTCAATGGATAGTCAACACTTTCTGTTTTCAAGGTTTTTTTTCTTTTCAAGTTTATGCAAATTTGAGTAATTGAGTTTAGTTAACAACAATTTGTACTCAAAATTAACTCAGAATTGAGTGTACATCTAATTTGCCATTGTTAAATTGTATAAGGTGTATTGGCATTTATATCGGACATCATACTCTCTAGATATCAGTATCGACATCGGCAATTGAAAATCGCTAATTGGTCGATCTCTATTTTAAACACACAATGAAACTGCTATTTTGTAAAGCTTTGGTTTTACTTGGTGGTCTTACCAAACAGATCAATTGCGTGTACGCTAAATACTTGACGCAAGTGGTACGGAATGCTAGCTGAGCTCATAACAGAAAAAAATGATCAAATGGAGACTCAAATTGACATTGCCTTGCTCAGAAGTGCTTCTTTCTTGAAAATACAATAGACTAGTATGCACACAGATGCAAACTTTTACAAACTATAATCTTCATACAGACAACAGGAATAAACTAATTCTCCTCTGCAGCTAAAGTAAGGAGTGTTACAATCTAAAGGTCTGAAACTGGCTTGGAGATATCAAATGGAGGTTACAGATAATATGTTTTTTAAGGTCTGGAGATAGAGGCAGTAGTTACTGAGGATTGAAATCTGTGACACTGGCTACATTTTGGAGAGGACTGAAGTTCATAAAGTCAGCTCCTTCTGAACGCCCCACAAGGTCTCGGCGCTCTTCACCAACTGTTTCTCCTCGTCTGGTTTAAGGGCCATGTGCACAACATCTGTCAGGCCACTGCTACCCAGGATGCATGGCACGCTGAGGAAGACATCTTCATTCACACCGTGCATTCCCTGTTAACACACAACAAGGGTCAGATAAACCATTGCTCCGTTCCAAAACTAAGTGATATGGCATCATATTTAGTTAAAATGATGTAACTTAAATAAGATACCTCATTTTCGCATTCTTAGTCAAATAACAAATGTAATTTATGTAAAAAATCTGAATATTGCAAAACATATATGCAAATAAAGCAGCGTTTCCATCCCATGTGTTCAAGAGAGCAAAATTACATTTACATTTATGCATTTGGCAGATGCTTTTATCCAAAGCGACTTACAGTGCACTTATTACAGGGACAATCCCCCCGGAGCAACCTGGAGTTAAGTGCCTTGCTCAAGTGTCCAACAGTAGCATCTTGGTGGTTCTGGGGCTTGAACCCCCAACCTTCTGGTCAGTAACCCTGAGCCTCAACCACTGAGCCACCACTGCCCCCTGAGCTATCACATTGATAGTCCAGTTATAAGTGAAAAAATTCCATCCACAGATGGCAAGACAAAATCAATGTCAATTATTTTGCGGCAATCGTTTGCTTGGAAGGTCGGAATTTCCAATTTTCTCCTAGGTGCCCTTACGAAACTTGCGGCAAAGTCGCCACTGATAATATTCACATGCAAATGAGCTTTGCGACAACTTGTAGCAAAATGTTTATTGTTCCCAAAGGTTTGCCAGAATTTCACCACTACTGGCGAAGAGTTGCAAACTTGCAAACATTTGTGGCAAATCAAAAGCTAATGTGAAAATAACGAGTGGCAAATTTGCGGCTAGTTTTGATTTTTATAAGGGTAGCAACTGATATCACACTTCCAACACCATGTAAATGCAAGTATATTCAGAACTGAAAAGTAATGGTGTATTTTTATTTATACCGGCAAATATTTCTGTGCTACAAATTGTGTTTATTTGACTATCAAGTTGTTAGATTAGCGACATGCTAACATCAGCCTCTGTTAAAATCATCGAGGCAGCAGTTACATTTACGCATTTGGCAGAGGCTTTAATCCAAAGCAACTTTCAGTGTAATACATTCTGTAAGTATTTGAGTTCCCTGGAATTGAACCAATGAACTTAGCATTGCTAGCCTCATGCTCTAGTTCTGTAGCATATAAGTGACTGTTAACAGAAGAGTGTTTACATTCAGTTAAATATGAGGCTTTATTTTGTAAATAAATGTTACATTATATATATATTTGTAATCTGTGACAGGTCAAACAACCTCACCTTCACCAATGTAGACACTGGATGACACTTGCGCAGGTTCTTCAAGATGCTTTCACACAGGTCAGCTACAGACATACCAATAGCCCAGGAGGTGTAGCCCTTCAGCCTAATGACCTCATAAGCACTGCCAACACAAACCAGAATTAAGTTAAACACAGATAAACATCATGCAAGCCCAGCCTAAATACACTTACGCATTTAACTTACAGGCTTGCTAATAGAGGAACTGAGTGCACCTATATCATATACAAATAACGAGAGCTCTCTATAAAATCTTGGTATATTTCCCTAAAACCTTTCGATATTAATTTGAGCCGATTATGGCTTGGTAATAATACTAGTCTCATTCTAAAGATGAATCAATAACTCCAACTCTAATAACACCATAATATTTAAACGTATCCAATAAGGCCATGTTTGGATGTTTAGTTTAGTAAAACATAATTCACCTGTCAACCACCATCTTGTGGACACTCTTCCAGTCCTCTTTGTCTTTTTCTGTACCAATGTCGGGGTTCAGTCCCTGGAGAGACACACCAGCCACGTTCACACCGCTCCACACAGGAACTACATGAGACAACAAGAGGAGAAAACGTTCATTTTCTCCATAGGGATTTCAAAACAGTTCTTTATTAAAGTTTCTTCATGTCTTGAATCAAACCAAGAAGCTCGGAGATAAATCACAACATACACTAAATTGACTACTAACTATTTAGATATATGAAAATATTTTGATTGTTTGAGAGTGCTGATGCATCCACTATCTCAGTAATCAGTATCGGCAAAATTCAATCTCGGTGACCTATCTAACATGATTCATTTATTAAAGTTGAAATACCACTTTATTAACACAATCCATGTATATATTTAGAAAATGTTGGCTGATTAATCATTCCACCACCCCAGTTATCGGTATCGGCAAAATCCAATATTGGTTGCCCTCTACTATCTAACATGATTTTTTAAAAGTTGAAATTCATATATCTATTTTATAAATGTTGGCCGATTAATCAGTTATCGGTTTGTTTCCACCACCTCAGTTATCGGTATCGGCAAAATCCAATATCGGTTGCCATCTTCTATCTAACATGATTTTTAAAGTTGAAATTACAACATATATCTATTTTATAAGTGTTGGCTGATTAATCAGTTATCGGTATTGGCAAAATCCAATATCGGTTAACCTCAACTATTAACGCTTTATTAACACATTCATATGTAGATTTTTTTAAAATTGGCTTATTTATCGGTTATTGTTTTTTTTCCACCACCTTAGCAGAATCAAATATCGGTTGACCTCTACTATCGAACATGATTTTTTAAAATAAAAGTTGAAATAACACTTTATCAACACATTCACTATATCTATTTTCAAAATGTTGGGTGATTAATCCATTTTTAAAATTTAAGTATAATTCATACTGACTTATGGGTTTTACAAAAGCATTTACAATCAATAAGCACCATCTGATTTGGTATCTTTCAATTCCTCTATGGAAATAATTAAGGGATTTTTACTATCAGAACCATACTGTTGCGCACTATTGAGATGGTGCTCCAAATATAAGTTAATAAAGGCTCACCACTGGAGTCTCCGTGCTCTCCAATAACCCATCCATGACAGCTAGAAGGGTGGATGCCCAACTTCTCTCCCATCAGGTGACGGAACCGTGCCGAATCCAGATTTGTGCCGCTGCCAATAACGCGGTTCCTGGGCAAGCCGCTCAGTTTCCAGGCCACATAGGTCAAGATGTCAACTAAAGAGAACATGGCATTTGTCAACCGTCTCAAGATGTCAAATAAAACCAATGATGACATAAGAACGTCCAAGGTATCATTGACAGTCTAACCTGGGTTTGACACAACCAGGAGGATGCAGTTGGGGCTGTACTTCATAATGTTGGGGATGATGAACTTGAAGATGTTAACGTTCCTCTGCACAAGGTTCAAACGGCTCTCACCCTCCTGCTGGCGAGCTCCAGCGGTCACAACGACCAATTTGGAGTTTGCGGTCACACTGTAGTCTGAAAATCATGAAATTAGAACAAAATTGCAGTTGCTGTTCTTTGGAATGATTGCACTTTTTTCTTCTCAAATATCTCAATTAAGGCATATACACACCAAGTGTGAATATTCACCACAAATAATACAAAATAGCCCTATTTATATCAGGGACAAAAATTCAAGGAAAGGACTACTTTGTTGTAAAAATCTCTCCATTCAATGTGATACAAGCTTTATCGGTTTCGTCAGATTTTCATTTCGTCTGCAATTCGATTCTTTTCTTCTTTTTTTTCCATTCTTGGAATGAATACGCATTTATTTATAGTACTATATTTGGCTTCAAAACCATTTTTTTATGCTAAGAAACTTTCCTTTCTGATTTAAAATAATGTCCAAAGTAATGGTTAACCTTTTACATTCGAATGGACATTCTTTGCCATGCAGAGCTTTGCATAACCGCGATATAGACGATACTTGAAAATGTGTACCCATTGATACATTTCTACTGGTATATTGTTTTCACAGGTATATTACCCACCCTTAGTTGGTAATTGTTGAAATTTGGTGGCAGTTTTCAAAATAAGGGTTTTAAACTAATCACAAAGAAGACATTTTCCTACTGAAATCACTGAATGCTGCTCCAACTTTCAACATTTAGCTTCTAATGTTAATAACAATCAGTGTAAAAATTTGAATCTAGGTCACCAGAATGTTATCGTACACCAAATCAGCGCAGATCAAACAATCTGTTCTTTCCGCAATAACAACCATAAATTTCTATGACTTTTCAAAAAAATACGTTTTATAGCCTCATAATCTTACCTTTATCAGCCACTATCTTGTGCGTCTTGAGAAAGAGGCTCCCATGCTGCAGGTCCATCACCTCTCCTTTCAGTTTATCTTCCATCACGTCCACCAGGGCGAGCTCATCGGTCAGATCCTACACAAAACACATGAAGATATCACAATCAACTCATAACAAATTTTTTTTCACAACTTGACATCAAGTTTAGTGTCAAATTGTATTCTTAGGTGTTTATACTTGTTTGATTCATAAAATAACTACACTTATACTATATTTTCTAATATTTAATAATTAGATTAATAGTTATGTAATAGTATATTTCACACCAGTGGATCAACGTTTAGAAGTGTGCAGAAATTATGCAAGATTCATTAGTCTCCAGATATGAGGGTCGTGTTTAATCTTGGCAGTGGTTCAATGGCTTCCTGCTCATTAAGAAATTGCTCTCCGCTCAAAGGTCACAAACATTATCAAAGCCAGTGTTAAGCCATAAGTGTTTTACCCCCCTTGAGAATTGGGTAGAAATTGCTCAACAGATTACTTCTAGAGATATCACCAAGGATAATATGACGTTTTTATTTAATAGTTTTTTGTTCAACAGCAGTTGAAGGAAACAAGTGAAGTGGACATAACATGGGATTTAATTTTCTTTATATTTATCCAGAGACTGTTCAAGCGGACCAGACTGTCTTTTTGATATGTTCATGGTTGCGTGACTTTGTTTTTATCATGCCAAACTTGATGTGAACAAGGCAAAATTCCAACCATTTGCTCAGATTTTAATTACAATCATCTTTCACATGTTCAAATGGAAAACCTACTTGCATGGCCTTATGTTACTAGCAAATAATAATAGTTTACCTAATTAAAGATGAAGTTTTATGTAAACATTAAAGGAATATTCCAGGTTTAATACAAGTTATGCTCAATATACAATTGATTACCGCAAAACTAATAATAATGGTTCATGCCTCGTTTATATAAAAAAAGAAAGAAATGGAGACACTTCCAATGGAAATGAATGTGGCCAGTGCATAAATGTTAAAATACACATTGTTTCAAAAGTGTAGCCACAAAACAAAACATTATACATGTTAACATGATTTCAGTGCGAAAAAATCCCTTACAAGCCTTATCAGTTTAAAGTTATATCCAATATTGGGATTTCAGGATTTTGTTGCCTTGACAAGGAAGTTGTAATATTGGACATAACTACACAGAAAAGGTTAGCATGTGATTTTATCATGCTAAAATCATGTTAAGATGTATTATGTTTATGTCTCGCATCTATACTTTTGAAACAGTGTATTTTTGTGTTTACGGATTGACCCATTTACTTCCATTGTTAGCGCCTCACTGTAACAAGAGGTAAACAGAAATATCGGTTTGACAGATTAATCGGTGCCGGTAGTTAATTTTGGAAAAATCGGTTATCGGCAAAAATCTGTACCGATAGTTTCTGCTCATTATTTTCACATGCAAATGAGCTTTTGATTTGCCAGAAATGTTTACCAAATTTTGCAGCTGTTCACCAGTAGTAGTGAACCTGCAGTAAACCTTTTACAGCAATGGACAATTTGCGACATGTTTGCTGCAAAGCTCATTTGCATGTGAATATTTTCAGTAGCGAATTTGCGTTAAGTTTGCAGCAAATTTGCCATGAACTCTCGATTTTTGTTAGGGTGTATACTGTATATACAAAACTTCATCTGGTGATTATATAGGCTAAAAAGAGCTTAATTTGGTAAATTACTGAGCATTGTAAATGAACCAAGTTCCTGCTGATTTCGGGCTTGTTTATAGTTAAAAGTCCAGCGTTATGCACAAAATCGTAATTTGTCTGGTTATTATCAGGAATTTGGTTGCACACTAAACTGCTTTTGGGATTTTATTCATTTTGCATTCTTGGTTTGTCATAGTAAGGAAAGACAAAGAAATGTTTCATCATCTATATAAAGATTTATTTTTTAACTATCGGCCTTTTCAACCACCTTGGTAATCGATATAAGTCAAATCCACTATCGTTCGACCTCTAAATGTAACAGCCATTTTGTTTTCTTTCTTTTTTAAATGAGGGATGAGTTTAATTTTTATTTTTATTTTTTTGTGCAAATCAGCATTAAATGAGCTTAACTTGTCAAATGAAATGAGGAGGAGAACAGAATCAGGACATGTTGCAAACTGACTCAAACGCCTGCATGAACACCATGGCTTTACATTTCAAACTGTCCTTTTTCACTACAAAATGTCATTTAGATAATTTTAATGTTTCCATTTTACTCAAATGATTTAAACATAAATGAAGTTGAATAATATAGCATAGTGCTCCTTTTTATCAATGTGTATATATATATATATATATATATATATATATATATATATATATATCCCACATATACACACACACACACACATTTATGTACAACATATATACAGTATCTATCCATATCCAGTGCAGTGACCTCACTAACCTTGAGCAGGATGCTGATGGCGGCAGCCATTCCAACCATTCCCACACCCACCACTGTCACCTTGTTGGTGGGGCCTGCAGGCTCCTCTTTACTCACATGAGCAATCAGCTTCTCCATAGTAGAGGCCATCTTCTACTGCAGAGGGAGAGAATGTAATTGATCAGTCTATATTTTAAATGCAAATCATTAATTAACGTTTATCAATGCATAACATAACACAGAAGATAGCTACACAAGGTAATGTGAATATGAATTGCCCTTATCAAATGGACTGGAAACACTGTTGAGTCTACTAAGGGATGCAGATATTTTATCTTCTTGTCAAGTGCAGTCACTGGAAAGGTTAAGGGTATAAGAGTAAAGGATGCAGCTATTTACAACACCCCACGTCCAGCCTCTGCAGTGTTGTGTGCACAGAGGCACGTACATGACTGCAAGGTATCTGGAGAATTAATGCAGTGTAATACCTCCATGAATAAACAAACTTAAGAGCCCCTTAATCACATTCCACACGTCTCAGTTAGACATGCACTGAAAACACAGGTACTTTGGAGACTGTCCCTATTGTCTTAAGGACAATAGGGACATTACACATTTAATGAAATTAGTAATTTAACAAAAACATGTACTGTAAAAACAATAGTAATAGTAATTACCCCAGCATTCTCATTACTCTACTGCCAAATACATTTTTGTAAAGTGTATGTAATTCAGTAATTAATTATTATGCAATACAGTAAAGAAAATCATTGTCTAGACACACATTTAAATCGTAATGAATTAATTAATGAAAATAATTAAAAATTATTAGTAAATGAATACTACTATGATTTATAAATAGGCTACTTCTCAATTAAAATAACATACAAGTATTTTTGTTGCATTACAGAATTATGGAGGATAAATATTAAAATACAAATGAATGAAAATAATAACAACTAATAAAACTATTAGTACAACGAATACTCCTATGATTTTTAAATACTTTGCAATTAAAATATACAATAATATATTTTGGCATTACGGTACTAATAAGAGAGTTTTGCTCTATGTTAAATATAGTTGTGAAAAAAATGTGCCGAATTGGCATTAAAATAATGTCACAATGCAAGAACATATTAATGGTGCTAACATATAATTTCATATTATTGTTTTAAAAAAGAAATATGGCGGAGCCCCTAACCTAAACCTTTCCCTATCTAAACCAGAACAGTGAGGGGAAGTGACGCCCCTTTTTTATTAACCCCGCCCTCTTCTGGAGTAACAGCGCCCTCCTTAGGAGATTCTGCCCCCATTTTGAGATCTCTGGCATGCAGCTATACCTACTTGGAAATGTCAGCAGCAAATTACCGGCAATTTCCAGTGACTGACTGAAAACTGTAGAAAAAATGACGTTGAGGGAGTCATTTCGAAATCATATATAGGGAAATAGGCTACGTGCTGAATGAAATACTGATTCAGCTTGTGCAAATTATGCAATTTGGGATTTTAAGTATTAATGCATCTGTATGCCTTTCGACGTACCCATAAAACATCAAGAACCACAATCCCCTGCTTTAAAGGAAGCAAGAAGTGCATCACGAAAGATGCATCTGACCATGAAGAGGATTTCTCGAAGCACGTAGGCTCGTATGACTCACAAATCCGAATCGATCATAGACCACCGTTTAATAAAACGGATTCATATGCTCTAATAAATACATTAAAAAGCCTATATAGGAATGTAAATAGCCAATGCATAAAAGAAAAGTCTATTTGATAATTACCTGATCATAAACGTTATTTTGAAACAAGCAGCAACAGGTCATATTTAAGTTAACAAGACGTTGGAAATTATGGTTCATTTGTACATTTCTGAATGAATGTCCAACCACCGATTACATAACATCAAAACAGCTAGTCTGCAAAAGCTTATTCTGTTTTCATCAGTGCATACAATCAACAGCAGTCAGCATCACCTCTCGATACATGGAAATATGTGACAATATACATATCCTACCGACAGTTAGACGACAAATATAGATTTAAACTGAGAGAAAGAAAAACAAATGTCCCTCAAATGCGACACACTATTGCATATGCACTGGACTGCGCTTTATGATATATCTTTCGTTTCTTAATATTTCTGTTTTTATATTTAATATTATTTATATTATATTAGCTGCTATCTCACCTGTTTAGTTGCAATATTACACTAAAATTCAGACAGTGTAGGCTCGGCTGAATGGTCTCCGCTTTGACGTTTTCCGTACTGTGCTGCTGCTGTATGAGGAAGGGGGTAGGCTTATAAAGCGAGATTAGCATATGAATCAGAGGGGCGTGGCTTCGTGTCTCGTGTCGTAAGTCACGTCTATGCAGAAGTGTCATAGAAGCGGATGTGCTATGCACGTGCGACGGTTACGCAAAATTTGTGTCTCTTAATCTGCATTCCTGCTTACCTCACACAGATTAAAAACTGTCCACAAAACATATTTTTATATGACTGATATGGAAATCATAACCGCTGTAACATTTTTTCTGTCTTCGTCGACCACCTATGTATAAAAACACAAAGCACACTGTGTAGCCTACTTTAAAGGGATAGTTCACCCCACAATGAAAATTCTCTCATCATGTTCTGTGTACTCACAGAATATCTCAGCTATGTAGGTGGTCCATAGTGGTGGCTCAGGGTTACTGACCAGAAGGTCAGGGGTTCAAGCCCCAGCACCACCAAGATGCCACTGTTGGGCCCTTGAGCAACACCCTTAACCCTATCTGCTCCAGCGGTGCTGTATCATGGCTGACCCTGCACTCTGACCCCAGCTTAGCTGGGATATGTGAAAACTAATACCTTTCACTGTATATATGCAAAAAACTGTGAGTATTATGTGTGACCAAAATAAAGGATTCTTTGATTATTCTATAAGACTCCGGTGGTTTAATCCATGTCTTATGAATTTTGTGGTTTTGGGTGAAAACATACCAAAATGTAACTCCTTTTAAATCTTGACATCAGCAGTCTCCTTGGCAATCATGATTTCAAGCTCAATTACACTTTCCAGTGCCATCAAGGGCTCTGTGCATGAAGGATATTGCTGCAGGCAGAGCTCCAAAATGGGGCGGGAGCTCCAAACTGCCAGCAAAGATATAGAGTGCCCGTAACCTAACCCTTTCCCTAACCGTGAGTGGAAGTGACATCCTCTTTTCGAGTTGGCGCAACCCCTTTTTGGACTAACCCTGCCACCTTCAGAATTAACCCCACCCTCATTTGGAGATCTCCGGCCTGCAGCAAAAAATTAGTTATATTTTGGTCTGTTCTCAACCCAAACTGTTTAGATCGCTTCAGAAGATATATTCTGGAGTCTTATGGATTACTTTTATGCTGACTTTATTGTGCTTTTTGTAGCTTCATAATTTTGTTCACCATTCACTTGCATTGTGAGGACCTACAGAGCTAAAATTTTATTCTACAAATCTTGATTTGTGTTCTGCAGAATAAAGAAAGTCATTAGCATCTGGGATGGCATGAGAGTGAACTATCCCTTTAAGAATAATCAACATCACTGTCAGAAGAATGCAGCGTGAACATGCAGTGTCATGGTTAGATGGCATGTTGGTTTTATCATCATAAAGTGTACACATAATGCATTGGCAAAACACGATGAGGCTTTTAGATATTGTGGCAGTAATGTACAACATCAAAGATGAAGAAATATGAGCGATACAAAATATTGTTGATCTTACATTTCTTAAAAGATTTCAATTTAATCATTATTAATGAGTTGTAGCCCAAAATGTAATTGACTACAAAAACAAACAAAAAAACATTGTAAAACCAGGTAGCATTAGGCTTAGATTACATATTAAGTACTCAGAAAGAGTCATCATTTATAGTTTGTTACTTTTGAATGCATTGGAATGAACATTGCTCCATCTTGTGGTGAGGAAAGTTTATTTAATGACATGAGTATTTGAGTCACAACATGGTCATGAACTTTTTCTTTTCCAACATCAAGATTTTAGGTTACATTTTAAATAGGCCTACAGTATATTTACATGGGACAGTATATATAAAATGGCAAAGTCATAATTTACACTGCCTGGCCAAAAAAAGAAAAAGTCGGCTTTTGGAAAAAAGGATGTGTTATGATCTGGGGTTGCTTCAATTGGTCAGGTCTAGGCTCAGAAACGTTATGTGGCAATAAAGTCTTCATGAATGTACTGAATGACCAGATTATCCCATCAATGGATTTTTTCTTCCCTGACGACACAAGCATATTCCAGGACAACAATACCAAGATTCATCTGTCTCAAATTGTAAAAGAGTGGTTCAGGGAGAATGAGGAATAATTTTCACACATGAATTGAACACCACAGCATCCTGACCTTTACCCCATTGAAAGTCTTTTGGATGTGCTGGAGAAGAATTTATGGAGTGGTTCAACTCTCCCGTCATCAATACAAGATCTCTGACAAAAAATGTATGCAATTCTGGACTGAAATAAATGTTGTGACGTTGCATAAGGTATTCGAAACAATGCCACAACGAATGTGCACCATAATCAAAGGCGGTCCAACAAAATATTACAACTTTTTTTTCTGTTCATGCAGTGTTTAGTCTATGCATCTTTTCAAATGTAGTGCAATGGAATGGCACCATCTTGTGGTAAACATAGTTCATTTCATAAAGACATGAATATTTTCTTATTTAATATATAATGTACAGTATTGAATTTGTGATATGTAATATTGATAAGTAATATTTTCATCAGGATGTAGGATTGTATATTATTGTATATTATTTGAACAGTGTTTTAAATGATTTTTTATATGATTGTCCATGTAGTGGAAAATTTGAGAACCTCCGTGAAATGGAAAATTACATTTTACTGTTCTAAGTCTATAAAGTCAGGCTCTACCACGGAAAATCAGGATACTTTCAGAAATAAAAAAAAAAGTGATTTCGACTCATTTTTAGGATGTTAGCCATCTGTTAAAATCATGGAAAGGTCTTGAAAATTCATGGGTCAAAATCTGTGGGAACCTTGAAGGGCTCATCACAATATATTTCATATTGTTGCATCTGCTACTGACCATGCCCACTGTAGAAGCATTGTGGGTGAAAGCAATACCCACAATCCCTTGTGCTTTAATTTATTTAAGTGTGTTTGGTCAAAGCATGTAGACTTATGAGGACATCTAAATCATCAATAACTAAATTAATAATCTGTTTGAATCAATAGATGTTTTAAGTCTATGTGCCTTTTAATAATATTTTGCTGTAAAATTCACCCTCAGGGTGATTAGTGTTCGCTTTGATGAACCCTCTTTAGTCATATACGGAACTTCCAAAAGATTGAAGTATTTGTTATTACACTACTTATTAAGTTCAAACAGGTATTTGTAATGTTGGTGAGTCTGACACGTGAACTGATGTTGAAATTTTTATCTGATTAATAAAGAACATTTATTTTTATTTTTAAGAATATTGAAAATTATCAAGCTGTATTAGCTGGAGGCTGGAGATGAGAACTCCAAATGGGGCGGAATCTCCATAAGGGGTGTGGTTATTTCAAAAGGGGTTGCACCAACTTGCACGCATTGTTAATTTTAGGGAAAGGGTTAGGATAGGGGCTCCATATTTCTTTAAAGTCGGTTTGGAGATCCTGGCGCTTTTTGGAGCTCTGCCTGCAGTTATTGTATATCCTTCTCACAGCTGTACTTAAAACTGCAAGTTTATTCAACTTAAAAATCATTAATATTTGAGTTCATGGAACTTTCAATCCAACTTGAATTATTAAGTTGGTACAACCATTTGCCTGAAGTTGAGTAAACTCAAGTATGTTTTGCAGCATGTTGCCTTACTTTTTAAGTTTATTTACTTCACAATTAGTGTGAACTGAGTTCGTTTTAACAGGGTCCAACTTGACCAAAGGGGACACAGATCACTCAAATGGTGACATCACATAAAACAACAATTTGCAAAAAAAAAACCCAAAAAACATAAATAATGCTAAAAAACAGCTAAAATCTCTTTAGATTCTTAATTACACCTATTTAAATGACCACAGAAACATAATTAAAGCGCAAGGGATTATGGGTATTGCCCGTAGCCTCGATTTTGTACACAAACATTTGAGTTATTAACACTTAAAATTGTAAGTCTTTTGAAGATAAGTTCAAGGAACATGGATACAGTATTTGAGTTGTGAGCCCAAAACTTGACATTTCAAGTAATGTTTAATTAAGACAACTTAATTTTCCCAGTATTAGGGTACATTAGGGTTTACATTGTACCATAAGACTAGCTGATAACTCAAAGAGAAAATAATTCATTTATTTTCCCTCCAACCCATCAGGAAACATTTGTTCATGACTTCAGGGTCAGCTGTCACAGTAGGGTTATTGCACAGAGTTTTGAGACTTTCCTTGGCCGAGGGCAACACACAGTCATCATGACTTTATCAGAGCAAATAACCTGATCACAGCTTTTGGTGGTCTAATACCCAACCACGCTGGACCGCACAGGCCCTGCACATGTGACATTTGTTTTTAAATTATGCCGTTCCCTGTTACACTATACCTCACAGTGATTTGTTCCTTTTTTCTTTCAAAGAACAAGGCAATATTTTCCTTCTGTACTCTCACTTACACACATACAGATATTTTTTGACTTCAGAAGTGAAGGCCAGGGTATTCCTATGTGGTTGCTAAGGGTTTCTGAGTGGTTGGTTGCTATGGTGTTCTAGGTGGTTAGCTAATTACTGGCCCAAGTTTGTTCAAATCCCTAAACCTAACCATAATTTTAATAGGAAAACCAATTAGGAAAACCAATTATGGTTTTCCGTGTACCACGGAAGAAAGAGAAACATCTGGGTTTGTAAAGAGACGAGAGAAGCATGATACATTTTATTGACATACATCAGTCATTTGTATTGCATAAATAAATATGGAATGAGTAATCAAATTGTTCACAGATATTAGCTTTTTTTTAAATAAAGTGTTGGATTTAAGGCTAGTGTAACGGTGTGTAAATATGTTAATGTTAAATTACTGCAGATATGGGGACAGCACCATCTACCATGTAAGGAGTGGAATTTGGGGTTTCCCTACAAAGTCATTTAAACACCATTAATCTGTGCGCATTATTGATGCTCTCACGCGCATTAGATTAAAGCCACGCAGGGAAAAATGTAATTTTCAATGTATTTAGAGACATTGAGTGGGATGAAATGTCCCAAAGCAAAATCTCCTACTCCCCTACTTTATTTTTATTTTTGTTTATTTTACTTATTTTTTGTAATTTATTGTTTGGTACGTTGTGGAGAATGCAGGTGTAAATTGAATTGTAATCTCAGTCTTTGTTTGTAAATCTTTCATGTATGACTGCCTTTCATGTTGATGTTCATACAAGAATAAAACAAAAATTATAATAAAAAACAGACTTCCGGAAAAGTTTTTTTCCGAGCAAAAGCAGCAGATGAGATTAAATAGAGCGGGAGACTTTGGGGAATTGTCTTGGGCGTGCTGTCATGCATGTCCTCGCGTGCGAGATCTTGTATTGCGCGCGCAGGAGATGTCATGGGCGCGCGGGATCTTCCCGTTTCCTCGTGCGGCAATGAACTACTGTGCTCAAGTGTCAATAATGCGCGCGAGGTTTTAAAACGTATCAGTTACCTAACGTAACCTCGGTTCTCTCTAGATGAGGGAACGAGTATTGCGTAAGATAGCTTACGCTACGGGAAAGATTCATCTTTTCTGAGATATTGAAGCCAAAAAATTATCCTTAATTTTGTATCCATTGTCAACGCAGTGCGGCAGCTGCAGACCTTGAGCGGGCTAGCTAGCGAGCTCATTGGTTGCTCTGCGGCAACTGCTGCAGCCTATAGACGAGCTTGGGCGAACTCGCATCCAATGAGAGGCGTCCGCACGCTCACTGCATCAAAGCCCACCAAAAAGGCCGTGACTAGAGTGCATATAAGCGTAGTTCGTAGGCTGGAACCCTGGTTTTCATTGACTGAAGCGAAAATTCGCTCGTGGCGCGAGCACGGCCGGCTACGCAATACTCGTTCCCTCATCTAGAGAGAACCGAGGTTACGTTAGGTAACCGATACGTTCTCTTACGAGAGGTTCTCTCGGTATTGCGTAAGCTAGCTTACGCTACGGGAACCCATTGTCAACGGCGTGCGCGCCAAGCATCCACTGTATGAGCCCCAGGGAATTAAGGGGAACCCGGGGAGCCCTTATGAGTGGGGAAATAAGATTTGGCCGGCAAGAATGCGGGTCAGTGTTTGTGTAATATATAAGCACATAGTGGGAAGGGAACGACAGAGCGGCGGTGCCGGTCTGTGTGGAATGTGTCCCATCAGTGCAGCTCACCAGGGAGCTGTAGCGTATTAAACCGCTAGTAGTTTTGCCTGCAGAGCGGGCACTTCCATATTGTAAAATCTGACAAATGTGGAGGGGAAGTCCATCCCGCTGCCACACATATGTCGTGAATGGGAATCCCGCTGGACCATGCCCACGAGGATGCCATGCCTCTAGTGGAGTGAGCCCTAATGCCCAACGGGCATGGCAGGTCTTTTGACGCGTATGCAGCAGCAATAGCGTCCACTATCCATCTAGATAGTGTCTGTTTCGAGGCGGCGAGACCTTTGGTGCGCCCTCCGAACGAAACGAAAAGCTGCTCAGAGCGTCTGAAAGTGGCGGAGGGCGCAGTATACAATCTCAGTGCTCTGACTGGGCAAAGGAGATTGGCGTCGCGTTCGCTATCGGATGCTGGTAGCGCCGATAGGGAAATGACCTGTGCTCTGAAAGGAGTACCGATCACCTTGGGAACATAGCCGTGTCTAGGTTTTAAAATGACCTTGGAGTCACTTGGTCCAAACTCAAGACACGCAGCGCTGACAGACAGCGCGTGAAGGTCTCCCACACGTTTGACTGATGACAGGGCAGTCAGAAAAACGGTTTTGAGTGAAAGGTATTTCAAATCCACGGATTGAAGTGGTTCAAAAGGGGGGGCTTTCATAGTTTCGAGAACTATAGAAAGATCCCAGATAGGAACCGATGGGGGGCGCGGGGGGTTCATCCTTCTAGCTCCCCTAAGGAAGCGGATGACCAGCTCGTTTTTTCTCCATGACTGGCCCTGCAGGGGTTCAGCGAACGCCGCAATGGCTGCCACATACACTTTGAGCGTGGATGGGGATCTGCCCTTATCCAGCAGCTCTTGTAGAAATACGAGCAGCGACGACACCCCACATGTCCGCTGGTCCAGGTCTCTGTCGGTGCACCATTTTGAGAACACAGACCATTTTGACGCATAGAGTCTTCTTGTGGAAGGGGCTCTAGCGTGTATAATGGTATTTATTACTCCTTCTGGCAGAGCGACGGGTAGTCGTTGATCACCCACGCATGCAGCGCCCAGCGCTCTGGGTGGGGATGCCAGATTGTGCCGCGAGCTTGAGAGAGGAGATCTGCTCTCACTGGGATGGGCCACGGCGCTGTCAGTGACAGCTGCGTAAGCTCCGGGAACCATGTCTGATTCTCCCAACGCGGGGCTATGAGGAGCACCGAGTGACGCGTTTCCCTGATCCTCTGCATTACCTGTGGCAATAGCGAGACGGGGGGAAGGCGTAAAGCGGGCACCTGGGCCAGTCCTGGACCAGCGCGTCCTCGCTTTTCGAGAAATATATCGGGCAGTGAGAGTTCTCTTCTGACGCAAAGAGGTCTATCTCTGCTCTGCCGAATAGGTGCCATAACGTCTGGACTGTTTGAGCGTGCAGGGACCATTCCCCTGGGGGAATATTGTCTCTGGACAGTCTGTCCGGGCCGTCGTTTAGGTGGCACTGGGACCAACTCAGTATGCGTTCCGTCAGATGGAAAAGGTTCCTGGATCTGACACCGCCCTGATGGTTTAGGTAGGATACCACAGATCTGTTGTCCGAACGGACCAGGACGTGGTGACCCTGAATGACCGGGAGAAAGCGCACGAGCGAGTACTCGACCGCTATCATTTCCAGACAATTTATGTGAAGGAGCTTTTCCTGAACTGACCATAGGCCGAAAACCGGAGAGCCCTCGCAGACCGCGCCCCAACCCGTGTTGGACGCGTCTGTCGAGATAACTTTTCGGCGAGATACAGCTCCCATTGTCACTCCTCGCTGATACCACTCGGCCACTGTCCAAGGCTGCAGAGCTGAAATACAGGTCTGAGTCACCTTGATGGGCTGGCGGCCTGTGGCCCAAGCCCGGCGAGACGCGCAGGTGCTTAGCCAATGCTGAAGCGGGCGCATGTGCAGTAAACCCAGCTGAAGTACTGCTGCGGCTGAGGCCATGTAACATAGCACTCTCTGGAATTTCTTCAGAGGCGTGAGGCTGTTCATCTGAAAAGATGCGGCTAGTCGCTGAACACGGCGCGCGCGCTGTGTAGATAAGCGAGCCGTCATTGCCACGGAGTCTAGTTCTATCCCAAGGAAGGAAATTGTCTGACTGGGCTGTAGTGAGCTCTTGGTCCAATTGACTGCAAGACCCAAACTGTTCAGATGGCTGAGGAGAACTGCTCTGTGAGACAGAAGCTCCATATGTGACTGAGCCATAATCAGCCAGTCGTCCAAATAGTTCAGAATTTGCAAAACCTGACTCCGCAGGGGTGCGAGCGCCGCACCATGCACTTCGTGAAAGTACGGGGTGCTAAGGACAGGCCGAACGGAAGGACGGTGTATTGATAAACCTGGCCGTCGAAGGCGAATCTCAAGAATGGCCTGTGACGGGGATTTATCTGAATCTGAAAGTATGCATCTTTCAGATCCAGAGAAATAAACCAGTCCCCCTGGCGCACATGCGCGAGGAGTTTCCTGATTGTAAGCATTTTGAACGTTCTTTTTCAAGCACCTTGTTCAAAACCCTGAGATCTAATATGGGTCTGAGGCCGCCGTCTTTCTTGGGAACAAGAAAATAACGGCTGTAAAGCCCCGACTCGCTCAGAGAGGGTGGCACTTTCTCTATGGCCCTTTTGCACAGAAGGCTTGCTATTTCTGAACGAAGCATGCACGCTGCTTCCGTGTTCACAGTGGTTTCGAGCCGCGCTCTGAAGCGAGGAGGGCGGCGATCGAACTGTAGCAAATAGCCCTGTTGTATTGTGCTTAACACCCACTTGGATATCCCTGGAATAGCTTCCCACGCTTTGAAGCGTAACGCTAGAGAGTGAATGGCCAATTCGCTCTGATTGTCGCACACAGAGCGCTGAACAAAATGTGTGAGCGCGTTTAGTGTGTTTATGCATGATTGCTCGCAGACAGCATGAACAGGCTGTTTTGTGAGTGACTTCCCGATTGGAATGAATGGGGAAAGAGTCACATCTGTTACGTGATGCGCAAGCATAGTCATGGGCACGGGACTTACACACAGAGGAATGTTTGCTGGTCGTGTAACAGAGCGGGCAGAGAATGGGCGCGCGCACGTATTCGTGGGCGCATTTATTGACTCTAGCGCTCGAGCGGTTCGTAACCGCTTTATGTGAGCGTGCTCTGGTGGGGACACGAGACATGCAGTGCTTGTGTGCAGAAGTGAACACTGGATTGTGGGCACGTTTTCTACACATAGGGCTGGTCGTGTGACAGAGCGGCCAGAGAATGGGCGTGCGCACGCATTTGTGGGCGCCTTCATTGACTCTGACGCTCGAGCGGTTCGTAACCGCTTTATGAGAGCGTGCTCTGATAGGGGCACGGGATGTGTTATGCTTGTGTGTAGGGGCGAACACAGGGTTGTGGGCACATTTTCTACACATAAGACATGTTTGCTCTTTACAAGATTTATTTGGGTCGCCGTGAAAACGGCGTTTGAGTGCAGGCAAGCGGGCAGTGTCACCGGCTTGTTGGCTGCTAAATTCACCACTGCAGTAGCCTGAGAGAAGGGGACTGACAGGGGCGAAGCTTTGACGGTGGTCCGGCCGCGGCGGGACTGAGCCGTCGTTTGTTCAACAAAGCTAGGAGGACTTCGGTTGTTCAGGTTTCAGCGCAATCTTAGGCCGAGGCCCGCAGGGGGGCGGTGGTCTACGGCGGCTGTCTGAGCGCGATCTGGGGCGGCCGCCCTGTCGGCGCTGGGAAGTCTGGCTTTGTTGAGCTGGGCGCTGTGAAGATGCTCGTGCAGGAGGCTGGTTACGTGGGCGGCCTGCAGAGGAGCTAGCGCGGCGAGGCAGGAAGAGATTCATGGCTTGGGTGGCTTTCTGGACTTCCGAAAAACGGTCAACAATGCCACTTACCGCGGAACCGAAGAGACCGGACGGAGAGAGCGGCGCGTTGAGGAACGTGGAGCGCTCAGTTTCTCCCATGTCGGCTAGCGTTAGCCACAGGTGTCTCTCGGTTACAGTCAGCGAGGCCATGCACTTCCCTATAGCTTGGGCTGCAGCTTTGGTGGCGCGAAGGGCGAGGTCCGTCGCGCTCCTTAGTTCTGTAACAGCCTCTGGGTGCCTGCCTTTCTCATCCCACTCCCGAAGAAGGTCCGCTTGGAGGATCTGCAAGACGGCCATGGAATGCAGAGCAGATGCGGCTTGGCCAGCGGCGGAATAGGCGCGGCCAACACAGTGGGAAGTAGTTCTGCAGGCCTTAGACGGGAGCACTGGTTTAGACCGCCATCTCGCGGAGGGCGGGCAAAGGTGTGCTGCTACTGAATCCTCGACCGGGGGGATGGAAGAGTAGCCCTTCTCGGCGGCGCCGTCCACTGAAGCGAGAGCGGTGGAGACGTGGGATCGAGTCCTGGCCGAGAGAGGCGCGTTCCACGATTTAGAGAGCTCGGCGTGGAGTTCCGGCAGGAAGGGAGCGGCCCGGGCCACGGGCGCCGCGCGGTGACGGCTTTGAAGAAAACAGCCGTCGAGTCTGTTGGGAGCCTGCTCAGGGGGCGGTGACCACTCGAGCCCGAGGCGGTCGACGGCCTGTGTGAGGAGGCGTATCAGTTCCCCTTCGACTCCGGCGCGGGTCCTGCTGGATTCCTGGGCCGTTGAGGAGGCTTGTGACCACTCCTCGCTGTCCGAAGCCATGATGGAACAGCAGCCTTTGTCCTCCGCCTCGCTCTCCGAGGTGGCAGCAGTGCGGCCGCTCGGCGGCAACTGCGCGTCCCGGGGGGGCGGGGAGGGTGAACGCGATGCTCGAGGGAGGGGCTCCGGCGAGACAGTCGCTTCTAAAACCGGTTCCGGCAGCCTTTGGGAGCGGCGCTTCTTCCGGCGCGGCGAAACAGAAGGCGGCGCGGCAGCTCCGGTTTTGCATACTTCGAGTCGAGCCTGCAGGGTCGACATCGGAAGCTCCTCGCAGAGGTCGCATCCGCCGTCAGCGAGGGCGAGCTCTGCATGCCCCAGTCCCAGGCAGAGAGCGCAGATGATGTGTCGGTCTCCGGCGCTGAGAGGAGCGCGGCATGAGCCGCAGGAAGTGCGAGGCATCTTTAAAAAGACGCTCGATACTCTTTTGTGAAGTTCGCTGAGGAACTTAGCTTGCTCTAAAAAAGGATACGTCGCCGGATGGCGTAGCTCGCAGGATGGCTGAAGGTGGCGAAGACGGCCGGCTTCTTCGAGCGCTGTCCACGCTTGCTAGATGCCCCTCGAACGGCGACACGGCTTCCAGTTCAGAGATGCGAAGAGCTTCGCTGAAGAGATGAAAATCAGGGTTCCAGCCTACGAACTACGCTTATATGCACTCTAGTCACGCCCTTTTTGGCGGGCTTTGATGCAGTGAGCGCGCGGACGCCTCTCATTGGATGCGAGTTCGCCCAAGCTCGTCTATAGGCTGCAGCAGTTGCCGCAGAGCAACCAATGAGCTCGCTAGCTAGCCTGCTCAAGGTCTGCAGCTGCCGCACTGCGTTGACAATGGATACAAAATTAAGGATAATTTTTTGGCTTCAATATCTCAGAAAAGATGAATCTTTCCCGTAGCGTAAGCTAGCTTACGCAATACGAGAGAACCTCTCGTAAGAGAATGCGCGGTTCTTCCTGTTTCCATCTATCGCGCGTGCGATCGTCAATTAATGGCGTTGAAATACCTTCATATTATTGGTATTAATTGTTTAAAACACACAAGTCATTGTCATACTATGACGTATTTTTGTAATGAACATGTTAAGAAACTGTCGACATGAGTTTGGCATCGAATATATGGTTTTATATTAGATTAATTTAGCTCTGATCTTACAAGGCTTTATTGTGACGTCTTTGTGTGAAATTATAAATTCAGTTCAACTGACAGCATTTGTGGCATGTTATTTACCACAAATATTGATTTTCACTCGTTATTGTGGGCCATTTACAATGGAAGTTATTGGGGCCAGGGTAAAAATTTGAAAATTGCACATTTATTAAAGTTCTTACAACTGTAAAGTTGTTTATACAGTCATTGTTTGGGTCATTTAATGGTTTTAGGGTTTACAGCATGAAGCCCTCTTGGCAACACCATTGTTAAATTGGATATTGCTTTACACAAAAAAAGGTTAGTAAGTGATTTGCTCACGATAAAATCATGTTCACATGTATATTCTTTACATACATATGGCTAAAACTTTGAAATAGTGAGTTTTTAATATTTAACAATTGGCCCACTTTCACTTCCACTTTAAGTGGCTCACTGTGACCCAGATTTCATGCATTTTTTAAAGGAAAGGAGTGCCTGGTCAAAATATTTTTTTTTATGGTATTCAACAATATACCACAAATGCTGTTGATTAAGCTTAAAATGTACTCAACATTCCTTTATCATCTGGTCATTATTTCAGTCTGTGATTTCCATTGTTTTGTGACACATGCTATGTTTTACCTACCCTGAGTTCACCAGCTGATTGGACTTTTACTACAAATTCATGTACTTAATTGGCAAATCTGTCTGAGACGGAGTCCTGCCCTCTCCATGAGTTTATGACCCTGACACCTGAGATTATGAAGTGTCAACAGATGTTAAAAAATACAAATATATTCATGTACATAAATGCAAATGAAACAATCTGTACCATGTTGTAATGTAGTTCTGCTGGATCTGTTCTATTACCCATGGGGGTGGAGACAGAGGGGTTGCTCTCCCAACAAAGACCATGGATGGCTGCATGGATGGACAGGGAGGGCCAAGAACAGAACCAAACTTCCAACAGATTACTTCAGCTGTCAATAAAGTTAACTGAAACAACCATCTATTTAAACAGCCATTGTATTTCTTAAATAATGCCACTCAAATAACATTCATTTGTATGTTTTTTACTGTAACAAATCTACATACAACACCGAACTGGTCCCCCGCGTTCTTTGAAGAAGACCTAAAATTAATTTAAAATGGTCTTTAAGTATTAAAAACAATTATTATAATTGTGATAAGCTATGTATGTTTTAAGGGAAAAGTAGAGAACACCATAGCTGAATATCCAACAAATATCGAACTTGCAACCAACTTCACTTTTGGTCTTGGTTATTTAGACTGATCCAAAAAGAACAACAATTGTCAATGCTTATTGTAAACTCTATTTATTTTATTTTATTAATTTATGTCTAATTTCAGCTGTTATTCAGCAACAAATATGAAAGAAACATTTTCCTGTAAAGCCTTTTATTCAAAAGTTCCCATATACATTTAAATGGCCAAAGTCAAAAGATTTTCTTAAAAGATTTACTTCATTAAAGACAGCTTTGAGTTAATGAGACATGATGTGGGACTGATTAATTCTCTACACCACAGTACCCGTTTCCACCATTTATTCTTCATTGTGCAGGTAATGCACACACCCCAACCAACATCGTCACACTAGCAAAATTAGATGCGTGTATTGTATATTGATTGGTTGGTCTAAAACTCATACCTTTTTTTGTTACGAGTTGCCATGAGACCATGTTGTTCACATCACATCTATTCAAATGTTTTATTCGTATAATATACATATGAATACACACGACTGCAGTTCCATCTCCGGCCACTGGGGCAGTTCGGAAATTCAGAAAGCGTAGGCTGATTTTAGCAGACAAAAATGTTTGAACTCCTGTCGGCAATTTCCCCATGAGACCAGTCTTAAAAAGGGAGCTGTTGACAAACTAGAGATCATTTTTTTATTAAATTAAGATCTTAGATATTTGCAGATAAGTCTTGAGGTAAAATTAATAAAGGTGATTTCTCAACATTGTCAGTTATCACTTTTTGGCTTTTTTCAAATGGAATACTATTGTACTGCTTACCTCATACTGCTAAGTATTTATTGTTTACTGCTTGTATTTTTAAGAAATAGTATGTGAAAGGGAAAGAGTACATTAAGCAACAATAAACATTAATAGAATACTACATCGTTGTTGCATATGTTGTGTAGATTACGTCTATAAATTACACAACAAAATTGTAATTAGGATGGTAATCTTAGTAATTAAATTTAAGTAATATGCTGGTCACTTGGATTACTTATGTTTTGATGAAATCAAATTTTAATTGTTTTAAGAAATCACCAAATTTTAAGTGTATTAAGATCTAATTTACACCGCCCTGTAATCGTATGTAATCATGCAATTCATGAAAATAACTGTAATCTGATTACACATTTAAAATGTAATCTAATTATAAGCACTTGGATTTTGTTATCTGATAATGTAATCCAATACAAAATACATGTAGTTAATTACTACCTAACACTGCACATGTGTTGCATCTTTATTTCAGGTATGGATGTTCAGTTATCACCTCTGAAATGGTTATTGTTATGGTTATTTTGCATTTTTAATCATTTTTGTGTTTAAGAAAGTCATAACTTTTGTCAGTCTAATCAAAAAGTGAGTCAATAAGTCAGGTTTGTAGATGTAGTTTGTAAGACCTCAACACAAGTTCTATAATTTAAGTTAATCCATCACTCATCTTCAGTGATAGCTTGGGATTCATCCATGCTGGGACACAATTGAATGTACATTAGACAGTGAGACCTTTAGACCCCATAATTAAGAGAGGAATCAAGGTTAATTGAGGTTATTAGAGTGAAAGTGGTTCCCTCTGAGGGGAAGACATGGCATAACTGTGCCAGTGCCCCGTCTCTGCCACTAATACATGTGGGTGGTAAAGGCCAAGAGTGTCCAGTCTGTATCTCTGTCTGGCCTTTTCCACTTCTCTTCATCTCTCCGATTTCCCCTCCTCCTTTTTGATCTTTCCTCATCCCTCCATCCTTTCCATTTGAATGTCATTTCACACATGACAGATGCCCTTGTGTTGTGGGAAAGCTGGGGGTGGGGGATAGTGACCCCCTGAAAACATAAAATTCTCTGCTGTCAGTTTAAGAGTGTGCATATTTGGTCAATTTAGTAAAAACATTTGTTAAGGATTTGTTCAATAAAAGTACCGGTACATACTGGAAGATACAGTATATACCTTTTGAGTCAACACCCAATACAACTTCTCAGAGCAATTTGAAACTTTGTATTGCAGCACTTCTAATGTTATTTCCTCCTTATGACAAATCGCTTTTGCTTTATTTCTTATTTGGAAGTCGCTATGGATAAAGGCTTCTGCTAAAAGAATACATGTAAATGTAATAGCCTGTGCCCTAAATAGGGTTACCAGAACATAGGCACCTCTCTGGACTTCAGGATGGCCTTTGACAGGCCCGGTCTGAACTCTAAACAAGTGTTGCTGACCGAAATGACCTAAAGGTCCCTGACACGTTTGACTGATGCCAAAGCAAGCAGCAGCACAGTCTTCAAAGGCAGAATTTGTAAGCTTACTGCCTCTAGTGGCTCAAACGGGTAACCTGTAAATGCATTCAACACCAGCGCTAAGTCCAAGAACGGGACAGACAACAGGACAAGCAATTGCGTCTAAACCAATCTATGGCACGGTGCTGCTCTTGGAAGGACTGGTCTGGACCATTCTCATTCAAGTAGGCAAGTAGGTATAACTGCAGGCGGAGATCTCCAAATGGAGGCAGAATCTCCACAAGAGGGCAGGGTTATTATACAAGGGGCTTATGCCATCTCCTAAATGGGTTGCTCTAACTCCAAATGGGTGCATCACTTCACTGGTTAAGGTTAGAGAAAGGGTTAGGTTAGGGGTTCCCTATATCTTTGTTGGCAGTTTGCAGCTCCTGCCCCTTTTGGAGCCATGTCTGCAGCTCCATATATCCTTCTCCTGGTAGGCCTGCAACACAGCCATGATGTGAAGAGCCACACCAGCCTGAACAGCTGATGTGTAGGCCTTACCCAACAACGTGGATGTGAGCCTACATGCCTTGGATGGATGCACTGGCTTAGATTTCCACGGCAGTGCAAAAGAGGTGGGGCAAAGATGGGCTGTAATCCTCTTTGACTGTGGGAAGCTGTGTATAGCCTCTATGCTCTGCGTGATCCAGAGATGTGAAGGCCGTAGCACAGGGGACATGAGTTCTTGCCGGGAATGACGAGTGCCATGTCTTCACCTGTTGATCATGCATCTTGAGATAGAATGGCCACGGAAGATGTAATGCTTGATAACAGCAGCTCGGTAAGAACCAATTTTCCAGCCAAGATGCTCGGGCACATCAGAAATAGGCCATTCGAGCTGTAGTCTCTCAACCTCCCAAACGAAAACCTCAACCAACTCAGTCTCTGAAGTAGAAATAGCATTGTCCATAGCTCGAAGGGGAAATACACCCTGCTTATTAACTGAGCATGACCAGGTCTCAGCATCAGAGGCCTCCAGCGATATAGCATAGTTCTCATTGATAGAACCATGCACTTTATTTGTAGAGACAGGTCATTACGGATAAACCAAATGGGTGAAGACTCTGCATATGATGGACCAGAGGTGCACAAGGCTTGTGCCGGTGATGAATCCTCTTTATAATCTCCATACTCTATATACCATCTTCACGCACTTCCTTTATGTGGTATGATGCAAGCATAAAGCAGAGTGCCAAGCGTCACCAGCCAATCAAATTGCCCAGATTTTCAAGGTCACCGCCTCTAGGAGGAGATCCCACAGTGTCAGCTTCTAACACAACTTAGAAGTGACTGACTTGAAAGGGAAAATTATATTACTTTGATACACAGTGCCAAGAAAAAGTATCTGAACCCTTGGGAATTAACTGCATGTATGTATATGTTACAAAAACGTTCACGCTGTTTAACTAATAGCAAACAAATTATTGTATTGCTCTTTTATATATTAAATGCATTATTAAAAAATTCACAGTGTTGGTGGGAAAAAGTATGTGAACCCCTAGGCAAATGACGAGATTGGAGGCATGGGTTAGAGCTACTTTGATTTATAAGAAGTTTGTTATTTACAAGAAGCATCTGTTGACGTGGACCATGCCTTGCAAAAAAGAGATCTCACAAGACCTATGATCAAGAATTGTTGCTTTGTATGAATCTGCAAAGGCTTACAAAGTTATCTTGCAGAACACAGTTAGACAAACTGTCTATAAATGGAGATGATTTAGTACTGTGGCTACTCTCCCTAGAAGTGGCCATCCAGCCAAGATGACTGAAGGGGCACACTGCAGAATGCTCAATGAGGTAAAAAAGAATCCTGGAACTGGTTAACATCTCTGTTCATGATCTACTACTGTATATGGAAAACATTAAACGGGTATCTGTGTGCCTGAAGTTTGTCAAAGACCAAATTGACACTCCACAACGCTACTGGGAAACATTTTGAGGAATGATGAAACTAAAGTTAAATTGTTTGAAAAGTTAGCACATAGACAGGTTGTCCAAAATAATAAGCAGGATTGGGAGGGTTACTTTTGAAATGTATTCCACTACATATTACAGAATACATGCTATAAAATGTCATTTGTAACGTATTCCATTAGATTACTCAAGGTCAGTAACATATTCTGAATACTTTGGATTACTTCTGTTTTGACTATAAAAACCCTTATCTTGTTCTTATGCAGTGTTGTTTCTAAAACAAGATAAATCAAACTGATCTTGTTTTAAGGATTTTTACAGGAAAACAAACCAAAAATTATCATCAAGAATATGATTTCTGCCCTAATATCAAAGGTCTTACTAGAAAAAAGAAATTATGATACAATGTGAATTTTCTTGATAAAAAATATGATCGCGCCCTTGTAACATGTGCATGTAAAATGGCCAGAAACAGCATTTTAGCTTTGCGTAAAGCTGACAATTTACACAAGGTTTATTTAAATTTTTTCTGCTCCAAACTTACTTCTCTGTCTGCTCGTATGAATGTAACACATCATAAGAAAGTGTTTCACCGCTGTTCAAATTATCTTTGGATCGCATCATTTATATGTATAAATGTTTTCCATGTGAAAGGAGTAAATATTAAATGAAACAAATGACAATAAAATGGTATTCTAAATACCAATGGTTTAAACTGTAACTGTAGTGGAATACAGTTACTAATATTTTGTATTTTAAATACATAATCCCATTACATGTATTCCGTTTCTCCCCAAACCTGATAATAAGTAGGTGGTGAAAAATTTGGGAGTCTATTTTGAATTTTTTATTTTTTTTTGAATATCACGTCCAGAAGTTATTTAAATCTTGTTTTTATCAATTAAGGAACATTTCCAAGGTTAGACATGTCTTGAGTTTCAAGGATACTGAGAAGCTTATACATGGTTTTATTTAGCCTCACCTTGATTATGGTAATGCCCTGCTTTTAACTTTAAAGCAAACACTTTAGCAAGGTACAAAAAGTGCAAAATACTGCAGCTATACTTTTTACACAAATTAGGTCTTTTAATCATATTACTCCAGTTTTAGCTTTTAGCATTAGCTACCAATGCATTTTAGGGTTGATTTTAAGATTGTATTAATTAAATATATACCAGAATATTTACAGTAGCAGAACTTAGACCTACTTAAGACCTTATGAAATAGTTAGACCTCTTCTTGTCACAACTGTTAGCTGTCCCAAAAACCAGATGCAAAACGAAAGGTGATAGAGCATTTGTAGTGAAGCTTCCATTATTATGGAACAGCCTGCCCAATCATATTAGATCTGCTGAATCTGTGTCTGCAGGGGAGGACTGGCCATCGGGAGAACCAGGACTTTTCCAGAAGGGCCAGCTGCGAAACGGGGCTGAATGGGCGGCGATAAGCTGAAATGGGCTGCCATTATATGCAGGACGTGCTACAAAATGGCGCGATATGTTGAAGGGGGAAGCGATATGTGGAAAAGGACTGTTTTTGAGTTTTGTTTAAAAATGAATTTGTATAGACTTGTTTTTAAAACTATGTTGTGTTTTATGTTGAAGGGAGCATCATGATTTGTGGCTGCTTTGGGGCCTGGACCGATGCCATCATTGAGGGAAAATTTAATTCCCAAGTTTATCATAATATCCTACAGGATAATTCCAGGATGGTTGTGCGTCAGCTGAAGCTCAGTAGAAGTTGAGTGATGCAGCAGGACAATGACCCTAAACATCGAAGTAAATCCACTACAGAATGTCTTCAAAAAAAGAAAATCCACCTTTTGGAGTGACCCAGCCAGAGCCCAGACCTTAACCCAATAGAGATGCTGTGGAATGACCGCAAGAAAGCCGTTCACACCAGACATCCTAAGAATATGTCTGAACTGAAGCAGTTCTGTAAGGAAGAATGTTCCTAAATTACTTCTGAACGCTGTGCAGGTCTAATCCACAGCTACCTGAAATGCTTGGTTGAGATTATTGCTGCCAAAGGAGGATTGACCAGTTATTAAAGGGTTCTACATCTACAAAAAGGGTTACATTTATTAAAGGGTTCAAGTACATTTTCTACAACACAGTGAATGATTAATGGGATGTGTTCAATAAAGACATGAAATATTATAACTGTTTGTGTGTTGTTAGCTTGGGATGTGTTGTTTGTCTATTCTTGTGACTTTGATGAATATGAGATCACACTTTATGACCAATAAATTCCAAAGGGTTCACATACTTTTCCTTGCCGCTGTAGGTCATCGTACAAATCATAGCATGTACCAAAATATGTTACAATACTACAATGGTACAAGTTCAAAAACACACAGTTTAACTGAGATAAATGGTTTTGCTAAATGTCCAAACAACAACAACATAGTATTACAATGGTACAAGTTCAAAAACACACTACATTAGTTAGTTTTACCATGGCAAATGCCCACAAAACATGTTATTACCATGGCACATGTCACACAAAACAAAACAATAAGAATGGTGTGGTACAGAAAAACCCCACAGCTTTACTGAGTCTACAAAAACATGGTATTACCCTGGTACTTTGTGTGGAGTTCAGTTTTTGCAGTTTGCACATCTCCATACTAATAGGGCACAGGCAGCCATTTCCTCCAATCCACCACTTTCAATATGTGTGTGTGTGTGAAGCAGCAGGAATGGATACATCTGCAGAAACACATCTGCCATCATCACTCACGATCTGTTACTTGACCGCATATATATCACCGACATATAGCATTTGTTGCCTTCTTCCCTCATCCCATCAATCTCTCACTCATCAACCCCTTCTCTATACACAGAAACCCCTCTAAAACAGGGATCTAACCCATTTCTGGGGACCATAATATCATAGAGACTAGGATGCAGGCTTGTATGGCTCTTTTGGCCAGAAGCCACCACTCATAATGCCATTTATAACAGCATGGCAATGCCCCAGCAACCGGCCACTATACTCTGACAACCCACAGCTAACACTCACATTTCAAGTATAGTTGGTACTACAACTTTAGCTATGTTCAGAGTGAAATACTAGCATACTACTTACTGCATTTACACACTTTTACTGTTTATTTTCAGGTTTAAATGAATAAAAATCCATCACAGACATTTGGACACCATTTTATTTACACTCTGTATATTCAAAACATGACTGAACCCGGAGCAATTAATAAGACATTCCTCTAAAGAAAGAAGCCACACATCTCACCCAATTCAGTGTCACCACAGTTGAATCACCAAATAAGGGACTAAGACCACTGACAACACTTCACACTATGTTGAAACATCAAACATTCCTTTCCTTTTTGAGTCTCTAGATTATGTGCTAAAAAAAAGCTGCTCTGAACTGCCAGACAATGATGCAAACCAATCAGATTTCAGCTGCGGTGAAGGAGGCAGGTTTAAGGCAACAAAAAAAAGCACTGAGTAGTAATTTGAGATGTGATTAGTGAATAATTAAGCTATTTAGTTGATGTTATTGCAGTTGTTTCTACTGCGGTTTCCTCAGTGCACTACACGACCTATAATTATTTAGACACAGCAAACCTAATTGCTTGAACCACCACCCACAAATTCTCCATTTGATTGCCAACAAATAGCAATCAACAAAAACAATACAATTACAATGACTTACTTTGTAACAACAACAGATTTGCATGTTAAGATTTTGCTGCAACATGTTTCTCTCTACATCTTGCATTATCTTTAAATGGCCAGTAGGTGGCGGTACTCTGTTGCAGAAACACATTTATCCATGCAAAGAAGAAACGCATGTAAATGCGTGAAGAGCTATCTCGTTTTAAAATAAATAACACTTGGTTTGATCTTTCATTAAAATATATACCACTTGATTATAATGCAAAGACATGCATACAATGCTTTTTAAGGCCACTTGTATGAAGATAAATCAATGGCAAAACTCGAGAGCTTGCATATTTGGATTTGAGAACTTGTACAATAAATATTTTTACTCGTAAGCTGAAATTTACACACAGCACTGATGTGGAAACGTGAAATTGAGTGTTGCAATCTGCACTCACAGACAATAATTCAAAGATTGTGTTCTGAATTCACAATTGCAGACAAGTAGTCACAAATGTGTAGAATGACATTCACATAAATAAAAATACAGACACAAACTTTTATTACACATTAACTTTTGTACTTTAATTCATTTTCGAAGTACAATCTCAAATCGGAGCACGTTCACTAATAATACTTACGATTGTGTACTTACGAAGTTCTCAAATCCAAATATGCAAGCTCTCGAGTTTTGATACTGATTTATCTTCATACAGGTGGCCCTAAAAAGCATTTGTACACTTTAGCAACTTTTAAAAATGTATGCATGTCTCAATGTATGCAATCTTTCGAGTTTTGCTACTGAATTATCTTCATACACTTGGGCGTGTGTGTGTGTGTGTGTGTGTGTGTGTGTGAGGTGTGTGGAGGTGTGTGAAATTGTATGTATTGCTACAAGGCACAATAAAGCTTGAACAAAGCCATAGAAGGTTTTGTGGTCTTTCCGATCAATCATCCTCCCTGGGTGCACAGCAGAAACATATCAGGTGTCATATTTGTGTCCATTTGGGTTGTCCGTTCAGCCGTACTGTCTACAAATACACTCCCGCACACACAAATTCACTTAAACCTGACCCAACATTGGCTAATAAACAAACCCGCGGCTAAATTGACATGACACATAAATCAGTTTCTGTTCACTAAACTAATAACGTGACATGAAAAGGAACAAGCTTTGAAATCTCTCTGGATGTGGCTGAGTTCCCTCAACAGTACAGAAACCAAAGCCCAACGTTCTCTACAATATGGGAATTGTGCTTCATTTTTTATAGAAGCTTCATAGATCAATGTATACTGAGGTTCAAATATTATTTCAGACGAACAGAAAAAAACAGGGAGTCAAACAATGGATAAGGGTCTTTGACACTTTTATGTCCCAGGGGGTTGATTTTTTTTATGCTGGCTTGACAAAGCCAACATTCTGTTATTGTACAAAGACCAACATTTCCCACTGTAACTCCTTGAGCTTTCAAGCTACATCTACCAAACTTTGTACAAACATTTAGACGGATCTAACTGAACTGATTCGACTGTCGGGTTTCCTGTATCTGAAAACCCATATAGACCGTCCCATAGATTTACATTGAGATATCTAATCTGTCTGTCTGTCCATCTATCTGACCTCTTCTGTTGAACCAGCAAAACCTTCAAAATTCAAGCTTTAAAAAGGATATTCAACTTTCAGACAACACTTTGTCAAGCCAGCTTCAAAGTTTGTCTTGACAAACTTTATTTGTCTATTTTCTTCTTTTTATATGAAGGTCACATTCAAGGAATATTCCGGATTCAATACAAGTTAAGCTCAACTGACAGCATTTGTGGCATAATGTTGATCACAACCTAAATTAATTTCAACTTGTCCCTCCTTTTCTAAAAAAAACAAAAGGCAAAGATCTGGGTTAAGGTGAGGCACTGTAGTCAATGGGGTCAATCCGTAACCGTTAAATACTCAATATTTCAAATGTGCAGCCACAAGACATAAACAATATGCGTGTTAACATGGTTTTATTGTGACATAATCGCTTGCTAGCCTTTTTGAGGTCATCTTGTAGCCAGTTTAGGAGCTTCGTTGCCATGACAATGTAATGTCAACAAACCCTAAAACAACTGTAAAAATTATGATTTAAACAACTACTTAAATAATACATTAGTTTTAACAGAAGAATAAATGCCTTTGAACCCTCCAAAAATTCACTTCCGTAAGTGTCTCACTGTAACCTCGAATTCTTTTTTTTTTTTTAAGAAAACGAGGGATGATTCTAACTTAATTTTTGTGATAATTAACATTAACATAATATGCCACAAATGATACTGATTAAGCCTTAAATAAATTGAACCCGAAATATTCCTTTAAAGTCTTGAAATGTTTTTATAATGCCGTCATCATTTATTTGTACCTTTGTCCTAGACCCAGACTTTTAATCTTAAAATATTAAAATCCATCATAAAATAATAATTAATACATTTTGTAGTGAAAAGCATGCTTGAGTTGAAATATGAGACGTGATGTGTGAAGAAAACAGAGAAAAATGAAGGTAAACATCACTTGTGAACAATTTGTGCATAATTTCCACTCAAGTGGTAATTTTGTCAAATTATACAAAAGGTGTCAAAATACTATTTAATTGTGTACATTTAAGATACTTTAGGCTATTTTTTAAATTAGCCTCAGCAAGACAAAGGAGTACTCTAATTAGCTGAGGCTAATTTCAAAAATAGCCTAAATATATATATATATATATATAGAGTATTTTCCACCACAGAATAAATGCTAATTTTATTCAGTGAAAAGGACATGCGTTGATGATTTTCTTGTGAGGCATGTATATTATCCGCTGTCGGACATTGTTAGAACTGTAGACAGACACGTTATTTAACACACGTGTTTAAAGAGAAAACACATATATATATTCAGTGTGCATATTATCTGCAATGGTGTCTGTTTACCAGCACTGGTGTCACAGGTATCCATTTCATAAATATAAGTTCTCTTCGCTCATCTAAATGCAGTCGTGTTTGAGTTCCCCACAGGCACCAGTGACAATAACCTTTGATTTCCGCCCACTCTCATTGGAAACAGAATACAACCCTGCAATTCCTCCTGCTGCTGCTGCTGTGTTTTTCACGCTGGTCTCAAATGTTTTTGACACATTTTTTTCTTCTCTATTATCTTTCATTTTCTATTGTTTGGGAAAATTGTGGTGAGCCAGATTGTCTCCTCGCAACCTTATATAAACTTTCCATGAAAAGAAGCAATGCACTGATCCTTGAGAAAAGCTTGAGAACCTCTGAACAGAACTTCATCTGTTTGGTAACCTAATTATTAAGGGTCTGGACTGCTAACATAACATCAAAGAACCTGTTTAAGCTATAAAAATGGAAATTCTTTCATAATTTACAGGGCTCGCCAAAGCAAAAGTGGCTCTTAGCATCTCTGTTGTCTCCTAAATGCTCACAGATGGACCAAAATGGGCTTCCCTGTTTGCCACTGATACTTCAATTAATCAGAGCGTCCGGCTGTTCATGCTGATTTGGTACCAGCATCCTCTGCCTGATTCCAAGCCATAGCACAATCCAAATCGATGTGAAACTGATCTAAGTTCAGTATTTCCAAATTATACCCATAAGACGTAAACAATTTACATGTTAACATGATTTTAGGGAGCTAAAATCGCTCACTAGCTTTATCTGTATAAAGTTATATCCAAAATTACTTTTTTGAAACTTTGTTGCAATAACAACTTAAACCCTGTAAGTAATCACACTAAAATAATTTAGAACAGAGATTTTATCACACTTAAATCATGCTAGCATGTATAATGTTTATAGACTGGCCCCATTTACATCCATTGTAAAAGCCTTACTTTAACTGCCTTTTTTTTTAACTGCACCCTTTTCTCCCCAATTTGGCATGCCCAATTCCCAATGCTCACTAGGTCCTCGTTGTGGTGCAGCTGCTCACCTCAATCTGCCTCCGCTTCTAAAGACAGTCAGCCGGCACATCTTATCAAATGACTTGCTGGGCACGTAACCGCAGATACTTTGCCCATGTGGAGGCTCACGCCATTCCCTGTGATCTCAGTGCACAACTTACCACGTGCCCCATTGAGAGCAAGAACCACTATATCACGACCACAAGGAGGGTAATCCATGTGACTCTATCCTCCCTCGCAACCAGGTCAATTTGGTTGCTTATGAGGCCTGGCTGGAGTCACTCAGCACACCCTGGATTTGAACTCCCAACTCCAGGGGTGGTAGACAGCATTATTGCTCACTGAGCTACCCAGGCAAGTACATTCTGAGTGCTGCCACAAGGTGTGCTAAAGTGGGCATTAGTGCAAACTGTCTTCCTCTACAGTCAGTTTTCTATTTTCAGATTAACTACAGTCAGTGGGGAGCAACAGTTTGAAGAGAATTCTGATAAGCTTAGTTAAATTATTTAAACAGCTGGTTTTCTGTCAGAAAAGGGTGGATTGGTTCCTCCGGGAAGGGAGTGAGCTGCTTCCCCAAGTGGAGGAGTTTATCAATCTTTGTTCCGACCTTTACCTACATTCATGAGCTTTGGGTTGTAACCGAAAGAATAAGATCGGAGATACAAGCGGCCAAAATGAGCTTTATTTGAGGGTGGCTGGGCTCACCCTAAGAGATGGTGTGTGGAGCTCAGACATTCGGGAAAGGCTTGGAGTGGAGCCGCTACTCCTCCGCATTGAAAGGAGCCAGTTGAGGTAGTTCTGGCATCTGATCAGGATGCCTACTGGATGCCTTCCTAGCCAGGTGTTCTGGGCATGTCCGACTGGAAAGCGACCCTGGTGCAGACCCAGAACACACTGGATAGATTATGTCTCTTGGCTGGACTGAGAACGCCCTTGGGATTCCCCAGGAAGTGCTGGAGGATGTGGCAGAGGAAAAGGACAAATCTGCTGCCACCGTTACCTGGATTCCTAGAGGCCACCCAACACTACAGATTTTGGATATCTCCCTAATTAAACACACCTGATTCAACTCATCAGTTAGTGGAGACTTCAAGACCTGAATTGGGTGTGTCAGGAAAGGGATATGTGCAGTGTTGAGGTTGGAAACACTGCCTTAGTACATGAAAGAAAATGCACGTTTGTTTACATGCGTTGTTGTGTTCCGAAATGTGTCAGAACACAATGCAACGCAAGCACACGTTGTATTCTTAGCACTGTCACAAGGGGCGGTAAGCGGGCACAGTCTTCTTCTATGATCAGTTTTCTCAGGTCAAACTACTGTCAAAGAGTTTGAAGAGAATTTTGAACAAGTTTGATTTCTTGCGTTATAGTGCTCCAAATCGCATCTTGGCGCTGCCACAAGGGGTGGTATAGTGGGCATTATCGTAACTTGTATTCAACATGGAACATTCCTTTAAAAACCTTTAGCACGATTTAATAAAAAACAACTTTTCTTAAACTCTTGACAGGCAAACATGTGCTAAAGTAGTGTGTGAACGCAACCACAAGTTTGTTTTCATGCGTTGTTGTGTTTCGAAATGTGTATGAATGCAACTCAGATGAAATGCAAGTACATGTTTTATTCTTAGCGCTGTCACAAGGGGCACAATAGCAGTAGCCATTAGTGTAAACTGTCTTCTTTTATGATACGTTTCCTTAGGTTAAATTACTGTCAAGGAGGAGCAACAGTTTGAAGAGAATTTTGCTGTGCTACTTAGTTGAAGTTAATTAAACAGCCGACGTCTTTATAGTTAGCTACCTGAATAAGTATGTGAATGCAAATGTGTCGGAAAGCAATTTAGAATGCAAAGCAAGTACGAAGGTCAACTACTGTCAAGGTGGAGCAGCAGTTTTAAAAAGAGAGAGATATTATCAAACAGAGTATATTAGCAAACACTATTTACAGCTGTAGCAGACGTTCCTGTGAAGCAAAGGTGATGGCTTACCCACGTGACTGTGTATCACCTTGCTAAGTCATATCCTCGCCTTTCAGATCTACCAGCTGTTTTCTCAGTTTCACCATTCTATCTGGTATGTACATCTGCAACTCATTAGCATACATCTGTATAATAGTCCCGTCTCACACTGTTCCACAGAGGCATCAGGGCAATTGTAAATCAAAGATACAGAGGACGCTATTTACCGAGTTTATTTGGTTTGAGCCCGTCAGCATGTAAACATTAAATGGCACGGCTGCTCGCTGCGCCAGCTGATTAATTTCACAGTAGTTGTGATGCAGGGGAGCCGGGAACGTACTGGCAACCTTGATTAGACACAACATGTGCAGATGTTCCTCAATGCTTCAAAGGGAGATGCTCTCTGAGAACTGTTATACTGTGAAGCTGGAATGGTTGATGGGGATATGAGAGTTGGGTGTTGGTGACCATTATGTTGTCAAGGAAGTTGTATTCCTGATGCATTAAGGACAACAAAAAGGAACTGTTTTTGTTCCTGATATTTCATTTTTTTAGACACGTCTTTGTTAATGTATGTAATGCCTCACATTTCGTTGTATAGGGAACAGTTGATGAAGTACCTTTATATGTACTTCATCAACTGTCAACTCATAGGGCCACAGTATAGTAGCACAATGCAGTGTCCACATTTACACACACACACACACACACACACACACACACACACACACACACACACACACACACACACACACACACGCGTAGTGTTTCCATGTTTTATGGGGACTTTCCATAGGCACAATGGTTTTTATACTGAACAAACTCTATATTCTATCCCCTAATCCTAACCCTACCCCTAAACCTAACCCACACAGAAAACTTTCTGCATTTTTACATTTTCAAAAAACATCATTTAGTATGATTTATAAGCTGTTTTCCTCATGGGGACCGACAAAATGTCCCCACAAGGTCAAAAAATTCGGGTTTTACTATCCTTATGGGGACATTTGGTCCCCACAAAGTGATAAATACACGCTCACACCACACACACACACACACACACACACACACACACACACACACACACACACACACACACACACACACACACACACACACACACACACACACACACACACACAAAGTCAGATCACCTCTGGCGCTGCAGTGGACTCATAGATGGGTGTTGTCACACTTGAGGAGGCGTGTCATTGGCTGCTGGCCCTCCAGTGCCTGTTCTCCTCACACACAGGTCTGAGATCAGTAGGTTGTGAAATGAAGCTTCTGGTCAACATACTCTGCTCAGTGAACATAGCAGTCCAACCACTGTGAGAAGGTCAAGAGAACAAAGCCTGTTTCTCTGCACATGTGTAAAACATAATATAATATAAAATAATATTGTTGCAGCACACAGTTTCTCTAGTTGTTTGGCGCGCTTCACCGTCAATCTTTATTTAAAGCTGCGGATCTGCCACACATGACATGACCAATCCTACTATAACCAAGGCTGCGTTTCACTTCAAATTTGTATCTCTTTCCCTCGCAAACTTCACGCCATCTCATGGACTAGGATGTACGTCACTGCTTACATTGCGCGAGCGTCCACTACTGGCGGAATACGTGCAATGGGTTTAACTGGAACACGCTTAACACTTGATCACTTGGAGCATGTTGAGGGCTGATTTGTGGAACGATTTTGTGATTTTTGCACCTGAGAAAACAATGTTTTCGGAGAATAATTTCAGGCGCTCGTATTTATTTTCTTCTTCTTATTCATTAGAATGAATTGTTAGAAAGGATTAATCAAGATTTACACAAACGATAATGTTAACATAACAATGAGCACATAGGCTATAACTGTGTGATAAACAGTTTAAGGTAGCTACAAGTATTATGCTGTTAAATATCAATATAACTTTTCTAAACTGCTTAATTGACCTAACTTCTCTCGTCATACGTTAGAGTTGTGTGGGGTTTATGAAGTGCAATCTGCCGTCACCTCACAATCGAGTTGCATTGTGGGATATGGAGCTACCTGAAGCGTACATCAGAGTAGGCTCATTCCATCGGACAAAATCGAGTGGTTGAGGGTCTGTCAACAGAAACTTCCCTCGCTCACTGAACGAAGTAGAACGGACTTCCAAAATGGTGGCGTGGATTTCCCAGAGAAGAAGTGCTTAGGGAAGTTAGTGAGTGGATGTTTAAAGTGAAATGGAACGCAGCCCAAGGCTTAGATCATTAATATTAATGAGTTTGCGCTGACCTTCTAATGGCGAAAGCTTGACTTCTTTGGTAAATTTCCAAAAATGTTTTCCTTTCCGTTGGTAAGTATTCAACATAAAAGCAGGGGCGGGGTTATGATTTATGAGTCCCCAATCAACCAACCAACCCAGGGTCCCAATTTGAAAATGTTTGCTTAAAAAATTACATATAATTGATTTTAAATCATAATTTTAAATTCATCCTATAAACTGTTGTAGTCAAGTACATTCAAAATGTTTAATGAACTAAAAATCTAGTTAATTGTAATTAATGTATGTCTTCTAGTTTTTCCACAGATAAAAAAAAAATAACAATATTTACCTACATACATTTTTCAAAACACTTTGTTTATGAAGAGTGTGAGCAAAACCTACTATTTCACCCAGTAACATTTTGGAATTTAGTATTTATTAACGTGTTAAACCATCAATTATTTATTGTTGTCTAGTTTGTTGTTATAACATGATACATTATTATAATTATTATTATTTTGAGGATTTATTGTATACAATATTGATATATTCCTGTCTTATTTACTTTACTTTCACCTGGAGCTTATATTCTGATGCTGCTGTGTATTGTTCAACATGTGGCTGTATTTTATGTAAGCAGACAAGGCACAGCGGCCCCTCAGCACACTAGAGCAGAAGGGAAAAAAACATAGCCTTATATCAATCGCTGAAACTTTGCTTGGTGCAGAACAATCCGGAATAATGTTAAACATTGTAACAGTCCCCTCTTTGCAACCTGAACTTGTTCAGAACATTAAATAATTGCAACACCTGCGCTAAAAACAGTCTCACAGCGCAATGTATGAAACAGAACGCAGGTGTCTCGACATGCATTTTTGAAACCTGAAACAGTTCTTATTAACTTGACACAGTGTCTAAAAATGGGTTCATGTGTGCACCCAGAACAACATGTCACCTCAAGCATTTTTTGTGGCGCTTTCCTACTAGGGTTGGGGGCCCTCTTGATGTCTGGGGCCCCACACAATTCCGTGGTGGTTAAAACTGCTACTGCATAATCACAAATTTGGCAAATCTGAACCATTTTTCAATATTTGTATAATTTTGATTGTTTGGTTTATTGACTCTGCTCTTTCCAATGCATTCATAATACAAAATTGTGATTTACAATTGTGTGAACAAAATGTGAATATTATTAAAAATTATGACTTGAAAGTGCTCTCCTAGGACTTTAACTAATTTATGTATTTTCTAATTATTTTAATTTTAATTTAGCTTTTTCGTGAATTATTGTATGTATTGATAAACCTCAATACGAATGCCCCTCCTTTGTATGTATAAATAAATGCAGAAATTAATACATTTAATTAATTGTTACATAAATAAATAAATAAATAAGGACAAAATTCAATCAATCAATCCAGGACTAAATTATGGGGAAACAAAAGACATAGTCCAAATGGATCATTTATTTATTGCCTATTTTTTTTGCAGTATATACATTACTTTCCAAGTTTTTTCTTTATTTATTTAAATATAAAAAAAAATATTTTGTCCTTGTTCTTCATTTAAAAAAACGGTCTTCTTAATATTAATTCAATTGTGCTGACGTTACTTGGTAACCGTCCAATGGCGAATGCTTAGCTCATTAATATTAATAAGCCAGCCTTCACCGTAGTAGCGCTGGTTGAATTCGCACACCGGTTACTAACTCCACACATACAGCCGCCGTACAGCCGGACACGAGCCGTGCAGGTCCTCGCAATGCCAGTCGGATCTTAAGCGCCCGTTTCAGTCCGTGCAAAGGAAAGGAGAGGACTAATTTAAAGACCTTTTTCCCCACCTCATTCACAGACTGTCGGTCTGAAACGGGCAGGAGGAAGAGAAAGAGCCAGCGGTATATTGGAGTTTAAGCGCGAGCCATCCTGCCGTGCAGCTATAAGAGGATTGCTGCATCCCAATACCCGTAACGCCGCGTGAAGTGTGTTTAGACTGGAAAAATGTCATTGTCGGGGAAGGAAAACAACACTACCCCTCATGCCAATTATGTGGGACCATACCGTTTAGAAAAGACCCTTGGGAAAGGACAGACAGGTTGGTGCTTTATGCATTTGATTGAAATCTGTACATAACAGTGTCTCAAGTTGGCTGATATTCAGTTTCGGCTACATATTATTGACGTGCATGTACTGTTGTGCTGGTGTCCCAGCCAGGTGGATCATGTATCTATCATTGATTGGTTTCTCATGCTGTGTTCTGTAACATTGGAACAATTTTGTCTAGCTGCAGTCTTCAGCTCGGGTGTGTTGCTGCACTGGAGATCTGAATGTATGCTTGTAAACTTGGGCTTTACATGATGCATTGATGCATACATTTAAAAAACGAATTGCCCAATAGTTCGAACTTTTCTAAGAATAGCAATAGGCAGGGAATCTCCAAATGTATCTCATTGAGCTTTTCATAACCATGTTGCAAGAAATATACAAAAGAACACAATTTGAACTATACTCTGAGTTTTGAAAAGATATATTGATAAACAATTTCTACATACATATATATATATTTATATGTAAAGCTCATGGCTGGATTATATTAAAATTGTATTAGATTTAAAATATTAACATATAAGCACAAGTTTGTGTAAAACCTGATAATCCATGTTATTCTTGTGCGCTTTGATTTGGGACCTTTAGACAGTGCACCACTCTATATTCTAAAATTATGTATTTTTATACAATATTTGAAATAAATATACATTAAGTTTGATAGCGAAGGGCAAATGGTGTGAGAAGAAAGTGATGCAACATTTACTGGGTCCTTTGAGCTTCACCTGATATCATCAAATGAATACAATAGTGGTTATATTCTCATAGCCTCTCCTCTCAAAGATGCTGAGCTTGTGTGTTTTGTTGGGGATGATTGCATGGGTTTTAGGGGTTGACTTTCTAATCCGGTTAGATCTGAGCCAGAATTGAGAAGATGATTGGTATTATTATGAGTATGGCAGATCTAGCTGTCTGTTTGCTTTAATATAAACCAGAATTACCAGACTACAATTTGATCAGCAGTGCTCTCATATTCATTTTGTGCCATTATAAGCAATGTGAGGGTTTCTAGCCTTTCTATTCACTGAAAAAAGGGATTTTATGGTGAAGTAATTATAGCAGAAAAGATCAAGTACTTTCTACATTGAATAAGTTGGTTTAAGGGTGAACTTGAAAATATTAAGTAAATTCTACATTTGTACTTGAATTGAAAATGAATGCTCTAGCTTATAGGTAAATATTATTTATGATTGTTTGTTATCTTAACAAACCTTGTCATATTTATTCGCTAATTTGAGTAAATTCCACAGATGAAAACAATAAGTACATTTGAAGCTGGTGTTCCCAGCATGCAACAGTTTTGAATATTAAAGAACTTTGCATTCTTTTATTGTTTGCAATTTTATGTACACCAATTTCATTGTTGGTTTTGTTGTTATGTTTGGTAACTAATAGTTTTGTTAAGTCTGAAGTTTATTTTCTACTCAAAATGACCCATTCACGATCATAAAATCACAAATGCGTATGACTTTCTTTCTTCTGCAGAACACAAATGAAGGTTTTTAGAAGAATATCTCTGCTCTGTAGGTTCATACAATGCAAGTGAATGGTATGAAAAAGTTGAAGCTCCAAAATACACATAAAAGCAGCATAAAAGTAATCCATAAGACTCCAGTGGTTTTATCCATGTCTTTAGAAGTGATATGATAGGTGTGGGTGAGAAACATATAAATATTTCTGTAATTTTTACTATACATTTTCCTCCATGCCCAGTAGGTTGTGATATGCACGAAGAATGTGAAAGTGGCGATTTATAGTAAAAAAGGATGTAGATATTGATCTGTTTCTCACTCACACCTATCATATCACATCTGAAGACAGGGATTAAACCACTGGAGTCTTATGGATTACTTTTATGCTGCCTTTATGTGCTTTATGAGCTTAAAAATTTTGGCACCCATTTATGTGCATAGTGAAGACGAGCTGAAATATTGTCCTAAAAATCTTTGTTTGTGTTCAGTAGATGAAAGAATGTTATACACATCTGGGATGGCGTGAAGATGAGTAAATGATGAGGACATTTGTGGGTGAACTGTCCCTTTAAGTAGATTTTACTTAATTTTATACCATTAAAATGTACTGTGCAAATACTTGGAAAATAAAGTAAATTTTATTAATCTTTTTTTATTCAGTTTAGAAAAATGTTTTGTAATATAAACAAAGTTTGTATAATGATCAATATTTCCCAAATTTAGGACAGTGTTTGGACACTTTCTGGTTTTCAAATATTATTGAAAATGTTTTGTAGTTAATGTGCTGAATTACACCTGCAGTTACTCTGCTAGGACACCTGTGAGAACTTGAGAAGAACTGACCTCATACATCCACTAAAATCAGCTTGACACTGTTGGTTAAAAGTAATCGCACAAATGGCTCAAAAACGTTTGTTTGCAGATGCCACTTGGTTTGATATTTTGTTATTGATATTAGTTATGCAGTGTTATGCAGTTCAGACTTTTAAAATGTGCCAAATACCCTTTGGGGCTGCTGTAGTTTTTGTTGCAATCCAGGTAACCTGTTCTTTCAATTACAGTGCTCTTTCTAAACCTGCAGGATTCTGTTTTTTCCTCATAGATCACACAGTATGATGTCGACTACTTTCCTTTGTGTTTTGTGTGTGTGTGTGCGTGCTCCATCCGATCGCCAAATCAGCTCAGCGTGACTGTCACATTTGCAACACACCTAATGTGACTGACTGATGCCATTATGCCCTTCTCCTTGAGTGGATATTCAACAACCAAACCTCTACTTCTGTATGAAATGCTGCATTCACTGCAAAAATAATTGTTTCTAGTTTTCCCTGTAAATACTGTATATCTAAACATTTTTGAAACAAGATACTTTTAAGAGACCTTTTTTTTTTTTTAAAGAGAATATACATAAAATTATGTTTTTTTTTCACCCCATTGGCAAACCATTTAAAACCATGTTTTAAGAATAAACCTCAGTAAATTTTGTTAGATTTGTTTTTGGCTGCCACCTGCCATTTTTCACACTCAAGTTTAAAAGCTCATCATTCCCACATACTGTGGAATTACAAAACAATTGGTCTAATTTTTCAGAGAACTGCCCAAATAAAAAAATGTAATCCAATTATTCACAAATAATATTGTATGTATTTATAATCTTATGATAAACAGTATTTTTTGTCCTAACTTTGTAAACATGTAATTCTGGTTCTGTTCAATCTACAATACTTTAAAAAGTTCCATTTTATTCCACTTGGTATTAGGGATGTGTACGAGTAGTCGAATATTAGAGTATTCGTTCTGCAATAATTATTCGAATAGTAAAAATACCATTCAAATTTCGCAAAGTTTTGCTTTGCTGGCCATATATACAGTGAGATGCATGTTAAATCCTCAACACACAAACTAAAACTGGCATTTATAACAGAATGCACTGGGTGGCGCTGTTGAGTGTGGACACAAGTTGATCACATTTGTTGAACAAACGGTTCTGTCAGTATGTTCAGATGGACACCAGAAAAGCAGGTTATTGTGAGAATGTGGCTTAATGTGAGAAAGCTGGGTTCCTGTTTAAATGTACTGGATAAGCGGTGTACACAATACTCTCATATATGTGCATCTCATCAGAAAGCAGCTTCCCTGTAGCAACGTAATCCCCATGACGCTTCTGTAAACAACAAACATGGCATCCGAGAAAGACTTTGCTAGCTGAGGTAAGGGACGTTCCATCATTTAAACTAGTGTGTATAAATGAGCATCATTTACTGAGCATGTGGATATCAACAAAAATATGAGACACAATATAATACGTGTTTAAATATTTTGAAAAAAATACAAACATAATATAAGCTTGTTTTGGATATAATTAGAAGCATGTTTTTTTTTTAACCTTTATGACTAAAAAAATATATTTTACATCGTCTCTTTCTCATTAATAACCTTCATTTAAATAATAGAATTTTCGAAGATTCATTTTTTTATGAGCTTAAAAATTCGAATACCAAATTATTGATGAATGCCCATCCCTACTAGGTAGTAGAAAGCACTAGAAAAAATATTTTTTCCTTAATCAAGTTCCATCAGAATATACAGATCTGAAGTGTAGGTGGAGCTTTAATGCATTTAACCCTCACAGATGTGCTTGTCCACAGACATTCAGGCTAATTTTCAGTTGAAGCACCACCCTTGTTGTTTCATTGAATATCTTGGCTTTTGAGTGGATTAGAATCTCAATCTAGGTGTCATTAGAAAGCTGAGATCCTCCCCTTTGCAATGATAATTTATCATCAATAGTCAAAAGCATATTTTCTGATGATTTGTTTTGTATGCTTTTCCTAATGGATTGCATATTTTGTTCTGGACATCTAAGATATAACATTGGATTATTCAGCCAAGCAAGGTAACAGACAAGTAAAAATTGGCTCAGTTATTAGCGAACTTCCTAAAAGCAAAATCAGATATAAAGTTTTTAGCTATTTGGGGCTTACAGCAGCAGTTATCGGAGCATAAAAGAGGCGTTTTTAATTTATGACTTAGAGAAATAATATTTCACTTTGTGATTATTTTGAAAATCTTTCGAACTATGGTATTAGGGCTACAAATGCACTCACATTCCTGAGAGTGAGATCTTTCATTTGATATATGACTTGTACATTTAGGTGCTATGTGAAGGACTTTGATTTTTATTTAAATATTTGTACCCCATGACCTCTGGAGGGGTTCTATTTTTAAACAAATGTTTTGGGGCCTTATTTTGTTATTTTAATAAATACATATATAAATGCAGAAGTGATGTTTATCCCGAAAAAGTCTGTTTCTAAGCTTTCAAATAATACCTCATATGTCTGACTTATTTTTCCTTTGAGCTTCCGCACAATTTTATCACACACAAACAAGCTTGTAAATGTAGTTGGTTATGTAATGCAAACATTAACACATTTGTGGTAAGAAAAAATCAGCCTGATCTCATGAAAATTATGTTACTACGGCTTCATTTTTTCAAAATGACATTATTACGACTTACACGTATTGTGGCAGTTCTGTGGTGTAATGTCCACTGTGTGGCACTTAAAGTGAGATACATTTTTTCCGAAACGTATGATGTTTTTAGGTTAGTGCTCTATGAAGTTTTAAATGAACTAAACCTACTTTCCTACCCTAAACCTAACCGATCATATAAAGCAAATGTGAGATAAATGAAACAATCTGCTGAAGCAACAACATCATTTTGTGGTGCTTCTCTGATACTTTTGGCTGTCAACTTGCTTGCTCTTCAGGACTCATACCTCTGTCCTTTGCATCGCAAGTGTGGCGCTCTATCAGTTGAACTACTGCAATTTGATTGCACTCCAACAAGCTTGTAAAAGTAGTTAGTATGTTATGCAAACATTCAAATGTATCGCCTTACAAGTCATGCGCTATAGTAAAAGTGTTTTGATAAGATACCATTGTGTGAGGAACAGGGTGAAAAGTAAGTGTTTATGATTTGTGTGAAAGTGAATAAAATTAATTGTTGTTGTAGCGTCTCCAGTGTTCAGTTCACCAGGCAACTGCTGCGAAACGTAGAAGGAGCTGCGTAGAAGTTATTTAGCAAATATTTATGTATAGTAACAGTTTCTTTGGTTAGGAAATAGTTTTTTAGTGTTGCAGTGTCATCCAAGTCTAATCTGTGGGTTTTGCTTAATATTATAATGCAACAACAATGCATTGGTGGAAAGTTGCAGTTGAGGTGATTGTTAGCATCTTAATGCGAATGCTGTTGTGTTGCATGCGTCTGATAGAGCTGTTATTTATAGTGTTAAGCGGAAGGCCTGCACTGATCTGCCTGTTCTGTGCAATGCCATATTCATTATATGATTAGGATCTGACTCTCTCGCTCGCTCGCTCGCCACACACACACACACACACACACACACACACACACACACACACACACACGCATGCACACACGCATGCACACGTGCTGCGAGCATGTGTGTAATCCTACATGATAAATCTGTGACACACACACTCTTTCACGTGGACTGGGGAACATGCGGTACGTTGACTAACTTGATAGAAAAAGTGGAAGCCTTCTGAGAAAAAATGAAATGAATGAAAAGAATGAGAAGGAGAAAATGCACAAGGCTTCTTTAGCTTTGAGAAGCAACTGTTTCTGGGTTTGTGGATGGAATCAGTCTGTCTTGTTTCTTGTTGCTAGGGAGTTCCCCAGCCTGGGTGTCATGGTCATTTCTTCGCTTAGCGCTGTTTTCTAATTCACAGAATGTAAATATTAAATACTGTCCATCTATTTAGCATTATACGAGTTATACAGTGTGACATGCCGAAATATTGTCACCATTTAAATCAATGTCACACCATGTCATGTTTTATACAGTTAGGTGTTTTAAACTCCTTTTAGATTTTGTAGTCCTGCTTGTTAACCTTGTTGCCCATAGCAAACCCTGCATCGACTCTTCAGTCATATGTTCATTATACGTGAGTCATCACGCTTGGTCTCATCCAGCCAAAGGCTTGAAGATGCAAAATGGACATCTAGGAGACATTTGAGGCTTTTATGAAAATGTATTAATGTTCCGAGGCTCCAAAGTATTAAAATAAAGTTTCAGCATCATGACCCAGAGCGGATGGTTGTAGATATTTGTTACATTTCGTTTTGTTGGTGTTTGGTGTTATACTTGTGTGTAATTTCTGTGCTACTGGTGTCACCAAAAAGAAGAAAAAATGTTTCACTGTTTTCAAGCAGATTCCAGAAAACTCCCCCATCATTGGTTGTACAAACAGATAGTCCTGCCCCAAACTTGGTTGAGCTAGTGTTTCTGTGCTGCTCTGGATAGAATGCTCAAACAAACAGAGGGAGAACGTAATCAGGAAATTTCATGAATTAGATTCGAACCAGTAGGCTATTTCTTGTGTATGCATCACAGCACAATGATTTGCATGTGGGCTTACCGCTAGACCACAGGCTTGACTTCAGAAGGTTTTTGGTATAGTATCAATTTAAAACCACTTCATATTTATTACAATGATGACTGTGAAAGACAGAGAAATTACACAAATGGCTTAGCTGGAACAATTTCAACTTTTTGGGGATTTTTGGAATGTCCAATTGTTTAAATTGGATTATCTTACTGTGAATTAGACAATAGTAGGTCAAAAGTTCTGCTGCTGAAATTCTCTACACATTGAAATTCAAATCACTGCCCCAGTGGCCTAAGCTAGAGTTGATGTTAATGTATTGTATGCTTGAGCTTCAGTTTCAGGGTGAAATGTCCACAGAGGGGCGCCAGAAGCGAGTTGATATTTCTGTTGTAAATTATGTACTTTAGTAAAGAGGAATGGATATTTTATTAATGCTACACCCTAACCCAATCTCCAAACCTAAGCCTAACCATCAGTGGAGTAAAAGATTAATTTTCGAGGGAAATGTCTTTCTCTGAGGCTGCTCAAATTACACGCTATCAGTTGCGCCACAGGAAAAACATGCCTGAATTCAAGCGAAGATGTGTGATGGCAGATTGCGCTTGTTAGTAACTTGACAGAATAGAGTCGATGTCAGAGTACATGAACATATGTTTACAGCCACATTACTTTTTTTATGCATGCCTTTTATTTCTAATAAATTCAAGAGAAGTTTATTTGGTTAATGTGTTTCCATCATAGTTTTTAACTATGCAAATAAGCAAACAAATGATGAAAAATGAAAACCCATTGTAAAGTAGTGCTACAAGCACATAAGAGTGTGCTCTCATATTATTACATGAATAACCATGTGAGTCTGTGTTAACTGTGTAAGATTGACAGACACCATAACTTACTGCATACTATATACTTCCTACTATGTATTTATACTGTATGTATGTGAAACAGCGTAATGCACCGACAAGCATTTCAAACAGTTGTATGCTACATTGATGTCACATCACCTGTAGAGCAGAGATTATTTATATTGTCAAGCCGGTTCTCGCCTCCTCCTTTCCCTTACACTGGTGCCATCACGGAGTCCTCGGCATTGCCGTCCACCCTGGGGAGTGCCGCTGCCATCCGCCGGGGGACAGAGTAGCCTGACTGCCTGGACGCAGAGAACGGCCACGTCCGAAAGGCGAGTGGGGACTGGACTCCCCGACTGCCTGGCGTGAAGTAGCTGCTGCCAGGGGCGGAGGAGTGCCCTGCCATCCCCCAGAAACATGGAGGGGTTGAGAAGACCACCGTCCGCGAGGGGAGGAGGGAATTGACTCCCCGACCACCTGGAGCAGTAGGGCCACTGCCAGGGGTGGAGGAGTGTCCCCACGGTTGCCGGGAACCCGGAGGGGCATTCTGTCTGCCGGGGGTCATGGGTCTGACTGCGGTCCGCCCTGGGAGGAGCAGCTGCCGTCCGCCTGAGAGGGTGGAGGAGTGATCGAGGACCACGTGAGAGTGCATCAGAGAACCGGTGAGTGAGGTTTTTTTCCTCTCTCTCTCTGTCGCTCCGTGTTGGCCTTTCCCTCACCAGTTTTGCTGTTGTTTTCAAATGGAGAGGAGGGGTGGGGGTGTACGTCATGCCAGGGGCTCCTTGGCTTGAGGCAACGCTGGGAGGAGTGTAGAGCGGAGAAGGGTGGGGCCGGGCTGGAACAACGCACGGGATAAACGCGGCTGGTGACGACAGTTCCAGAGTGACTGTGTCACTGTGTTTTACGTACTGCTCCAGTCACAAGACAATAATGCAGGTTTTCCCTCCATGGACCGCCGGTTTTAGCGCTGTGCCGCTTCTAGCACTGTGCCGCATCTTTACTTTATTAAACTTGTCATGGCCCCTATAAAAAAACTAAAATCTTTCTCCACTCGTTTGTTGTGGTTGTCCTGTCTTGTAAAAAAAAGTATACTTCCGCACAATCTCTGAGAGGTGGGCTTCAGAGTTATCCATTTTAACGACAGTAACTCCTCAGCTGGCACGCAACTGTAATTAAAAAGCATCATGTCCAAACCACACCCACAAATAGTTTTAACCAATCATCAATGCTCTTTGACCAGCCGAGTTCTCTTGGGTCAATAATATCAGAGATGTGCGTGAACAGGAGAAATCTCACCAAAAGAACATCTTGGCAGAACAAAAAACCTCACTGCATTTCGTCATCATTTGTAGGTGAAATAAGCAAAGCCTGTTCGCACAGCAAGTATAAATTAGCCTTAAGAATGGGTTGTCAAGAAGTTCATCCTTTATGCAGAGCTACTTAGTGTTTCAAGCGATAGTTCAGCAAGAAAAAATTATATTCTGTCATCATTCATTCAATTATGTGGAACACAAAAGGAGATGTTTAGTAGAACGTTCCAAGTGCTCTTTTTTTGTACAATTCAACTGGATGGGTACTGGGGATTGCAAGAACCATAAAAGTAGTCTATTAGACTTGAACGCTCTATTTTAAGTCTTCTGAAGTCATACGATAAATATGTGTGCGGAACGCATTTGCGCATATTCTGCACTCAGATGGCAATGACATCGAGCATTGTTGGCTGATGTTGGTTTGAACTTTGTGCACAAGACAAATGTACTTCTTTCATGGTATTGTTATGGTGCTTTGTTATTTTTGAAGCTTAACAGATACTGGTCACCATCCACTTTCAATGTATGGAAAAAAGGGAGCTTGGACATTTTGTCTAACGTCTCCTTTTGTGTTCCATGGAAGGAAGGCATATAGGTTTTGAGATGATTTAACGTGAGGGTGTAAATGATGACATCATTTTCATTTTTAGGGGACTTTTCCATTGAATGTTGTATTTCTCTAGAATATCCTGGTTGTAGATCATGTCATTGTAAGGGGGTTTTATGCAGTAGAGTTTGTTGGGCAGGTTTTATTGACTTCAGTTCGTGGAGTAACCCAGCAAATCGGAGGCTGCTGTGTTTCGTCAGGTTTTTTACAAGAGGAAAAGCAGTGAAATTGTCACAGAATTATAGGGCTGCTATGCTCAATGTTCCTTCAATTCCAAACGCTTTCAGATGTTTTCATTTTTCTTGATGTCCTGCTGACACAGACTGATACACTAATAAACATCTCTCCTCTCTCTCTCTCTCTCTCTTTCTCTCTATGTTTGCATACACAATTATTGGAAATTTTTTATTTGTAGTTTTTACACACAATAACACTGATAATATAATAGGAATAAAAAAATCTAACTGGCTAACACCAGAAGAGTTAAATCTCCTCTTTTCTCCAAAATATGAGGTAATACTTTGTAGTTTCTTTAATACTTAGAGGCCGACCGATAGTTGATTTTGCTGATACCAATGGTAGTGGAAAAGGCTGATAACAGATTAATGAGCCGATAGTTTTTAAAATAGATTCATAGAATGTTACAACGTTTTGTCTAGAGGTCAGAGTCCAAAATGAATAAAATCCCAGATGTAGTTTATTTCTCAACCAAAATCCCAATAATAATCAGAAAAAAAGAAGATTTGGTGCATAACGTGGGACTTTTAACACTAAACAAGCCGGAAACACAGCGGAGTCTCTTATTTTGAAAAGATGAAGACCTATCTCTGTCACAATGCTGTATATTTAATATTTATCAAATTAAGATTGGTATAGCCTATATACTGTATTATTATTATTATTGACAATATGTGAAGTTGGAGACACAGTGTATCTTTCTTGCATTCCCTCGCTTCTATTTAAAAAACGGAATTATCAGAGAATTAAAAAAAACAAAACAATTGGCTACTATCAGCATTAATTTTTGCCAATAACGGATAGTTCCAAAAAAACACTATCGGCACCGATTAATCGGTAAAACCGATATATCTATCTACCTCTAGTTTTGTCTAGGGAAACTATATTTGGTTTCCTTTATTTTTTTTATTTTCTTTTACTGATTCAAACAGATGCTTTTGTGTTAAGTGTATTACAACCAAGAGCACTTAACCAGTCACTAAAAAAATGTTTTTTACAATTCTTGTTGCACTTAAATCTGTTTTGTATACTATACTGATGATAGTGAAACTTTGTAATATGGCACTTTTCGTACCACTGTCTCCTTAAGATGATTTGCTGATGTTTTCCTCTTTTGTAAGTCGCTTTGGATAAAAGTGTCTGCCAAATGAATAAATGTAAACAACCAGTGATGGTTGTAATCTGATTACAAAGTAATTAGTCACTGTAATCTAATTACTTTTTAGTCAAAAGAAAGTGTGCATTATATGTTCAATTCTTATCAGATTACGGTTACTGAATTTCAGTTAAAAATATATTACTGTAAATACACTATTTGGGTTAAAAATGTATAAAATAGTATTATGTAGACTTGAAAACATGACTTATGCTCATGTATACGTGTGTTTGTGTTTCTATGACAGCTGAGGGGTGCAAGCCTTCTAACAATTTTTTGAATTAATTGAGCAAAAAACAAAACAACCTTCTGTGAAAAGTGTTTAGAAAGTAATTTAAAAGTAAATAAATTAGTAATGTGATTACTTTCCGATGAAGTAATATGATTACAATTCAGGTAGAATTAATTAGTAATTGGTATTGGAGTAACTTTTTGAGTAACTTACCCAACACTGGTTACAACAAAAAATCTGTAATGCAATTAAAATTGTTTTTAAATCTGCATAAATTAGCACAACTAATACTAGCTTCAATTTTTCTTTTGCATGACAGTAATGTGAAAAAGAAAAAGTCAGTTTTCAATTCAACAAAATATTTGAATGCATTCAAATAATGCGTTTTTTTTTTTTCACTTGAGCTTGCAAGTACTCGTACGCAGATGCAAGCACTTGGCCAAAACATTGCTCACGTGCTCTCCAGTTGAACTTACACACGTGCGTTATGCTATTGTGGCAGTAACAAATCTCCGTTCTCAGGGGGCAATAGAGTTACCTTCAAACACCTGTGCCATTTCACTGGATGTGCTATTGTCCAGGTAACTTGCTATAAATATATTGACATCACTTACTTGCTCAACAATGTTCTCTTCAGACTGTTGCTCCGTCATTACAGGAGTTGAATTCAAAGAGAATAATCTGTAGAAGGGGACAGTTCACATTAATGTCTGCTATAGCGATAGTATACTGATGAGTAACATAGATCAACACTGTTAACATCACTATCTCTCGCTTATGTGTGATGTGGGTTTCTATAGCAACTCTTGCCTAAGCAGACAGCACAGTCATGTGTTGTGTGTTTTATGTGATTTTTTTTTATTTTATTTTTATCATTCAACCCTCAGGGCTGTAAGCTATATGCTTTTTTGTGCGTATGCACATGTGGGCAGCAGGATTTCCCCACGGTCCGCTCATAACGGTGGGACTCACCCTTAACAGGGTGGAATGGAGCGATTCACTGAGGTTTTTAATAATTTCATACCTGGTGATTAAATCTCGCTGGCTTCTAATGGGATTTTCTCAGTAGGGTGCGCAGACCTCTTCCCCATAATAACATTCAATTAATGCAACCTCTCTCTGTCTCTCTCTACCCCCCACTAAATCTACTGTCGATTTGTGTGCATGCATGTTGTGTGTTTTTAAGTGTATACCACTTTTGTATCCCCATGTGAAAATGGTTTTATATTTGCTATCAAGTTAAACAAATATCAATCAAATATACATTTTCAATGTTTTTTTTTTTTTCAAATCATCTTTGACGCCATTTATACTATCATTGTGTCAGTGCTGAAAGAATAATGGCACATTTTCATGAATGCAAATACAGACACACAATTCAGTGACTCATTTGAGTGGCAGAACACTCAAACCATAAAACAAACATTCACTTTGGGTCCCAGTGTAAAAAGGAGCATTTAGGGCCAAAATTGATTTTGCAGAGAACATCTAATGGAGCTTATTATGGTGTAAATGTAGTAATTGCATGTGAAAACTGGTTGCTCTCTCATTTAACAATTTTTAACATGTTATAATTTACACAGAAGTTTTTGCTGTAATTTTATGTTGTTTAGGTTACTGTAGTTGTTAAATGTATTTAACTTTCAAATGTATTTTTAAACAACAGAATTGGTTCTTCCACAATACCACACTCATGCATACATGCATATTAACCCCGAAAAACTTAAAAAGTAAAAGAATTAAGATGATTTAAGGTAAGAGTGGATTCCTTGTTTTATTATTGTTTTATTATCGATTACTTTGAAAAGTATATTATAATTATTATAATTTTTGTGTGTTTTAGCCAATTTTTTAAACTTTCCCGAAGCTTGCCGAGTCTTAATCCATGACTACAGAGTGTTGTACACTGGCAAAAGCAGCCTGTGTTATCCCCATTTAACGTCCTTGCAGTGAGAAGTTTCCATGTGACTCTACCTACCCTAGCAACCAGACCAATTTGGTTGCTTAGGAGACCTGGCTGGAGTCACTCAGCACACCCTGGATTCAAACTCGTGACTCCAGGGGTGGTAGTTAGTGTCAATAATCGCTGAGATACCCAGGCCCCGTTCAGCAATGAATTTAACACTCAGCAGGCAGTTTTAACAACGTTCAGCAGTGAACTCAAAGACTTTACAGTATAACAATATCAAACTTTCAGTAGTCGATTCTCAATACCAACTTCAAAACCACAACAAATAATAACACAAACTAATATGTGAATTATGGAAGAATGTTCTTAAGTAATTATTCAAGACCAGTAAACAGTCAGTAATAAAATAACAATAAAAAACAGCAATGAATTGAAATGGATTAAAAATAATAGAACAAATTAAGAAAATTCTGTGCTTTTTTTAACACCTTTCAAAGTTTTTAACTGCAGTTTAAAATATTCAAGGAAAGATTCAGAATGAAATGCAACAACTATTATTGGTTTCACTGTATGATTATAATCATTCTTATAAACTTTCTAAAGCTACTAAAGTTACACAGTCAAGAGCAGTGAGTGTTTTCTCGTTTTCTTGTAGTTGGATTATTATGATGACACACTAGACAGAAGCAGGTCTTTAAGTCTGACATTTGAATACAAATCCGCTTATTTCTCCACTATTTACGTTCACTTTAGTCATCACTCTCTGTGTTTACATGAATATCTCACCTAGACAGGCATTTTAACTGTATTTTGAAATGTATTTGACTGTTCAGGTGTTCATTAGTGTGAGTGTTTTCATAACATGCTCATGTTCAGCACACACAGATATGCCGCCTGTCAATCAAACAGGGCGCAGCTGTTACTAGATCACTAGAGAATTATAAAACCAGAATAAGAATATGAACTTTATAAAAAGTGACAGGCCTAGGCGATCACAAATATAGCCGGTTGTTTTTTCATTATTGATGTTTTAATCAGTCTGCTTACCCGGTGGGGCAAGTAAAATTCTCTTACACTTGCCCCTTTAAAAATCCACTTGTGCCGGACAAGCGTTACTGTCGAGCCCTGATTAAATTTTGTATTCAACATTGTCAGATAACAATTTTTTCTATTGCAATAAAGCTCCAAAAAGTAAATGTACGTTGTTTTTAAAAAACAAGCCAAAAAAAGACTAATCAAAAACATATTTTGTTCCAGTGTATAATGGGATAAGACTACATTCTCTCACCTTTGTTCACTTCGATCCAACTTTAACTCATAAAAACAAACTTTCTCTTCTTAATAGAGCTGCGTATCACTGATTTTCTTCATGATAAGTTACACACAGTGAACGTGACACATATTATGATTCACTACATTGCGAGCCATCATGTTATAATCTAGCTGCAGAAAATGCATGTGAGAGATGAGTGTTTCCACGCCAAAGTGTGCATCAGTCGGGAGAAGATTCAATCTCTCCCCTGTCACTTAATGCAACTCATAAGGATGCTTTAAAGATATAACACGGGGTGTTTCATTGTGAAATGGAATGCGGGACAATAATCGCTTTATCTCGTTTATATTGTTTTCGTAATTGTTGGAAGCCAAAATTTGTATTGAAAATAACATTTGATCAGTCACCCACCCCTATTCAGCATGGAGTTTAAAAACCTTTAGCTGTGAATTTAACAAGACTCAGTATTAAGATAAACAATGTTCATCTGTGAATTTAACAACAGTCAGAGGTGTATTTAACATGGCTCAGTATTGAATTGAGTAATATTCAGTGATTGCATCACTCAGAAGTACAATTATAGAGGGAGACATTTTTTTTTTAACTTTTTCTAATTTGTTAACAATAGCCCTAAAATATTGAAATAATTATCTGTTTTTTATTATCATAATTTGATTACCACTGAATATTTTAATAATACATTAATTATAAACACACATTATTAAGGCTTTTTAGTTAATATTTGTGTATCTAACAAAGAAAGTAATAATCACTCCAAAAAAAAAAAAGTTTTCATCTGGGGCGGCTGTGGCTCAGTTGGTAGAGCGGGTCAGCTGCCAATCGCAGGATTGGTGGTTCGATTCCCGGCCCACACAACTCCACATGCCATGTCCTTGGGCAAGACACTGAACCCCAAGTTGCTCCCAATGGCAGACTAGCGCCTTGCATGGCAGCTCTGCCACCATTGGTGTATGAGTGTGTGTGTGAAAGGGTGATTGGGAAACAGTGTAAAGCGCTTTGGTAACCTCTAAGGTTAAAAAAAAAGCGCTATATAAGTGCAGAACATTTACCATTTTGCCGCTGAAAGAAATTAGTTGAAGAGCTTTTCAAAGTAAAAAACTTTGAAACATATATATATATATATATATATATTTTTTTTTTTAAAAGAAAAACACATTCACTTGTCATTACATATCTGTCATGTCAAATCAGTTTGTTTAAACTGTGCAGCCTATGTGTAGGAAAGAAATCGCAATGTAAGGTTTGAACATTTTAGCTTGTTGCATCAGCAAGAAGACAGAGTAAAGTTGTTGTAAAGGTGTGCATGTGTGTAGCTCTGATTGTGCATAATAAATCAACCAGACCTTTAATTAAATTCTGGGCTTACCACCTTTACAGACAGTGTTTCCAGCACCAAAAGTATGTGTGTGATGTACATACAGTGTTCCCAGTCAATTTTGAATCACCAGTGAATGTCTTTCTGTTATATTCACCCACACACTCATATCTCATGTAGTGATGCAGTTTTTCTCTTCACTAAGAGCATTCCTTTTGGTGGTTGAAAGGTTTTCCTTTTTTTTTTTTTTTTTACTAAACTAAAAAGCAGAATAACTAAAGCACTTTTAACTGCTCTTCACAACTGGACCCTCGACAAGTCATTTTTGTCAAATGCTTTGTGAGGTGCAAATAAGTTGCTATCCTGACTCAATGCACTTGATTCTATGACACAGATGTATTTTTAGAGTCCGAGCAATAGCTGCGTAGGCACCTATTGTTTCTGTTAGTGTTCTTTTTTTATTATTATCATTCTGTATACGTTTCCTATAGCATCCCATAGAACCGTTTGCGGGAAAGTTATTACATTTTGTACACAAGTAGATGACAGTCTGAAATGATACCATAGCAAATTTGGAGTCTTTATCTCATACCGTCTTGCTCCACCAACAGTTCAAAATTTCACTCATGTTTATGCTAATAACTTTTGAACCGTAATCCTAGAGACAAAATTTGAAATTGAAAGCATACCATGCTTTCAATTTCTGCTGACTAGATTTTCCGCCATTTTGAATTTTCTGAAAAACATACTTTTTTTTAACTCATCCTAGGCCGTACATCTGATTTGCATGGAAATTGGCATGCGTCATCTGGAGACACTCAGGACAAAAAGTTATGAAAAAATATTGATAGACCAAACCGTTTTTGAATGGTGTGACAACAAATTCAACAAAGAATGTCATAGCCATCATTTCCTGAGATGACCTGCACCCTATGGGTCAGGAGATATAAAAATGGGCTATTTTTGCTTATTACTTCTTAACAGTTTGTCCTAAAATAAAAAAAATGGACTTTACATTCTATGGCGCATACCATGTCGAATGATACCAATGTTGCCTATGCCAGCCTTTTTGGGCATTGGCCATTTTGAATTTTGTTGTAAAATGCTTTATTTTACAAACACATTGGCGTATCATTACAAAACTCTGTATGTGTCAGTGCTAGCTTGTGGTAAACATCTGTAACTAAACATATAAAAATGCTAATAATAAGTTGATCATTTTAGCCTATTGTTATGACAATAGTCTTGATAGATTCCTTGGGTCAAGCCAAGTTCAATAATAACAAATTTGTCATGGTCGGTCAAACTTCCTGTCGGCCATTATTAATTTAATTGAAAACTTACTTTTTCCAACTACAGACCATGCTAATCAAACGTTTTTGTGAGCTTGCAGTAAAAAAAAAAAACAATAAAAAAAAAAATGACACTTTCTTGTCATTTGCACTCATTACACTAAATTTACTCAAATTCAAAAAATAACTCTATAGCATCATCTTTTAAAATAATTCATTCTTTCTCACAAACTTTCATGTTTATTCAGTCAGATAAATCATTCAACTGAATGAATGGAATCACTCAGGGCTGTGCTATCCAAAAGCATTGTTAGCCCAAGTTGCTAAGACAATTGGTGCCTATGATCAACTTACACTAATGATGCTTTTGTGAATCACAGCTCAGAACAGTTCATAAATTAACATCTGACTCATTGCACTGTATTGCTTTACATTCAGTCATCTCTGACTTCAAAATATCAAATGTTTGGTATGCTATCCCCTTAACTGCCACTCCCCTTTTTTAGCGGTTACCAGAAAATTACAATTTCAACTTTAAATGGTTGTTTCTTTTGAATGCTTGGGACTAGAGACCTAATTTTGGTAAAGTAAAATAAGTAATAAAATGGCAAATGTCTTAGAATTATTTTAGACGCTGTACCAAATGTGGCCACAAGATGACATCAAAGCTTCATTGTTCCAAGAGTGACATACTCGGATTTAAATGCCTATCATTCTAAAATGCCTGTGCCTACAGACCTAATTATGGACTCTTTATAAATAAGACACTTTGGAGATTATTGTGCAAGTGAAATCAGTTAAGTTAATTAAAAGAAAAGTTATAGAAGTTAGAGTTTATTGAAACGAAAATGCAATGTACTAAACTTTTATTTCATTTATTAAAAATTTATAAACAATATATGTGGCACCCAACAAAATTTCAGAAAATTAATGCCATACATCAAACCAAGTTGTATCCCAAATTTCAAGTAAATAAATTATATATATAAAAAAAAAAAAAAAAAAATAGAATCCTTTATTTTGGTCACACATAATACTCACAGTTTTTTGCATATATACAGTGAAAGGTATTAGTTTTCACATATCCCAGCTAAGCTGGGGTCAGAGTGCAGGGTCAGCCATGATACGGCGCCCCTGGAGCAGATAGGGTTAAGGGTGTTGCTCAAGGGCCCAACAGTGGCATCTTGGTGGTGCTGGGGCTTGAACCCCCGACCTTCTGGTCAGTAACCCTGAGCCTTAACCACTGAGCCACCACATATAAAATACCAGATTTATCAAACATTTACGAGGCGCAGTTTCAAAAAGTGGCCACAGTATGAAATCAGAACTCCATTTGTGCAAGAGTGAATAAAATACATTTCAGAAATTCTTTGAAAAACTAATTTCAGAAACACCACTCAAACCACATATGAGGACACATTATTTTATTGCAAAACATTATATCAAATTAATTACAGATTATCTATCTATCTATCTATCTATCTATCTATCTATCTATCTATCTATCTATCTATCTATCTATCTATCTATCTATCTATCTATCTATCTATCTATCTATCTATCTATCTATCTGTCTGTCTGTCTGTCTGTATCTCGCTATCTATATCTCGCTATCTATCTATCTATCTGTCTGTCTGTCTGTCTCTATCTATCTATCTATCTATCTATCTATCTATCTATCTATCTATCTATCTATCTATCTATCTATCTATCTATCTATCTATCTATCTATCTATCTATCTATCTATCTATCTATCTATCTATCTATCTCTATATATATATATATATATATATACACACTCACCTAAAGGATTATTAGGAACACCATACTAATACTGTGTTTGACCCCCTTTCGCCTTCAGAACTGCCTTAATTCTACGTGGCATTGATTCAACAAGGTGTTGAAAGCATTCTTTAGAAATGTTGGCCCATATTGATAGGATAGCATCTTGCAGTTGATGGAGATTTGTGGGATGCACATCCAGAGCACGAAGCTCCCGTTCCACTACATCCCAAAGATGCTCTATTGGGTTGAGATCTGGTGACTGTGGGGGCCATTTTAGTACAGTGAACTCATTGTCATGTTCAACAAACCAATTTGAAATGATTCAAGCTTTGTGACATGGTGCATTATCCTGCTGGAAGTAGCCATCAGAGGATGGGTACATGGTGGCCATAAAGGGATGGACATGGTCAGAAACAATGCTCAGGTAGGCCGTGGCATTTAAATGATGCCCATTTGGCACTAAGGGGCCTAAAGTGTGCCAAGAAAACATCCCCCACACCATTACACCACCACCACCAGCCTGCACAGTGGTAACAAGGCATGATGGATCCATGTTCTCATTCTGTTTATGCCAAATTCTGACTCTACCATCTGAATGTCTCAACAGAAATCGAGACTCATTAGACCAGGCAACATTTTTCCAGTCTTCAACTGTCCAATTTTGGTGAGCTCTTGCAAATTGTAGCCTCTTTTTCCTATTTGTAGTGGAGATGAGTGGTACCCGGTGGGGTCTTCTGCTGTTGTAGCCCATCCGCCTCAAGGTTGTGCGTGTTGTGGCTTCACAAATGCTTTGCTGCATACCTCGGTTGTAACGAGTGGTTATTTCAGGCAAAGTTGCTCTTCTATCAGCTTGAATCAGTCGGCCCATTCTCCTCTGACCTCTAGCATCAACAAAGCATTTTCTCCCACAGGACTGCCACATACTGGATGTTTTTCCCTTTTCACACCATTCTTTGTAAACCCTAGAAATGGTTGTGCGTGAAAATCCCAGTAACTGAGCAGATTGTGAAATACTCAGACCGGCCCGTCTGGCACCAACAACCATGCCACGCTCAAAATTGCTTAAATCACCTTTCTTTCCCATTCTGACCTTCAGTTTGGAGTTCAGGAGATTGTCTTGACCAGGACCACACCCCTAAATGCATTGAAGCAACTGCCATGTGATTGGTTGGTTAGATAATTGCATTAATGAGAAATTGAACAGGTGTTCCTAATAATCCTTTAGGTGAGTGTATATATATAATGCATGGTTATAGTATTGTTAGCAGTAATTATTCACATTCATATTTTATATCATATAAAATATGAATGTGATAAACATATGAACATATCATATTTTTCTGCCATAAATTATATAATAGTTTGTTTACACCACTAAATAAAATAATAAATGATCCAAAGAGCCCATTCATTCACACTGATCAGGGCCTGTGCATTTAGCTTTAGCCCTTTTGCTGCTATGAGTTCAAACACAAAATATGCGCTCCTGGCGGTTTGGTGTTTATTCCTCCTCAAATCTGCGTGGAACTTATTCCAAAGTACTCAAATCTAACATAGATCCATTGAAAGTAGCAGTTAAAATGTTAGATTTCGGCTCTGATCAGTCATCAGAAACAGAAGAAAGCTCAGAGCGTAATGGTGGCCTTAGGTCTCTATCCAAACAAACATTAGGAAGATGTCCTTGTTCTGGAATGAGCAATACCAACACCTGTAACCATAGAAACGTCATACCAATGGCTACATGACCTGTCAATCAAATCTTGACTAGCGATCCAATGCCTGGATCCCTGTGAGACATTGTCCGTTTTTTCCTCAATTTTCACTGTTTTGGATAAAATGGTCGAGTCTGCTTTCAAACATGGACATTTACTATGGATTGTATGATTGCATTTCCTGCCGTTATCCGATTGGATCAAAACAAGATGATGTAAAAGCTCACATGTTGCATGTTTTAAAATCCACTGTTTCAGTATTTTAATGCATTACTGTAATATTATCAGTCAGATCGCAAAACAGTGGGTATATTTCGAAGCTCGAGTCTTGTAGCTTTCAAACGATATAAGGTTTGTCAAGGAGTAGTGGTGGTGGCGTAGTGGGCTAAAGCACATAAATGTTAATCAGAAGGTCGCTGGTTCGATCCCCACAGCCACCACCATTGTGTCCTTGAGCAAGGCACTTAACTCCAGGTTGCTCCGGGGGATTGTCCCTGTAATAAGTGCACTGTAAGTCACTTTGGATAAAAGCGTCTGCCAAATGCATAAATGTAAATGTAAATATCATGATTAAAGTCGGATATGAAGGTAATATTTAAAAAACCCCTGCTTAAATAGCATATATGGGATGATGCCAGTTAATGGGCTAAACTAGCTCTTCAGTATACTTACTGTCTGATTGTTCATATGACAACTAAAGAAAACATTTACACAATTTTAAGGAATATATTTCAATTTTCATTGATTGTATTTAATTGAGATGTCAAAGAGTTGACATCTATCTGTGTGTATTTTCATAAAATAATTGAAATACAAGAAGATGTATCATGCTGCATCAAGACTTATTTTGTAATCAAATCATAATGATGTTTCTAAAAATGCTAATAACTTTTGATAATTTTAGTCTATTGTCATTGATAGACTCCTTGGCTAATGCCAAGAACAATTTATATTACATTACAAGTGATTCTATTCATTGCTATTTGAGCAGTTTGCCTAAAATCTTCTCAAAAATGCTATATTCACAAATTTTTGCCATTCCTGTGCTTGGCCCTGATAATTGCTGCTTGCAGCTATATTTTTCTCTAGTTCTTTTTACATTTTGTAAAAAATGGTCAGGAGCTTTTTCTGTATAAACTGTGAATATTCGTCCTTAAGTCTCTAAAGTAATGTCCATTGTGATGGCTCCTTAATTGAACTATGTTCTGTTTTACTACGCTGATTTGCTGTTTTAGTTTTGCCTCATACTTCTATAGAAACTGGATGTCTACATTTCCTATCATATCAGAGAAATTCACAATGGAAACCAGCATAGAATAGGTAACAATAGAAGGTGTCCACCTGTTTCCACACATTCATGAATATTGTCCCAGAGGACAATGGAGATTTATTGCGAAGGGTTGAGAGTTTTAATCGACTGGTCCCGTCCTCAGAGGCTACTTAATCAACTTCTTTCTCATAATACCCCCTTGAGTGCTCTCAATGGCCTTTACTGCTGCATGTTACCCTCAGTAACACTTACATCTGCCGTAAAACCAAGAGCAACTATAAAATGGATAGAAGGACGAATTGTTTTGACACTGATGAGTCAAAACATTATAACCACTTTCCTAATATGCTGTTGGTCCTCCACGTGCTGCCAAAACAGCGCATATCCACAGAGGCATGGACTCTCCAAGACCCCTGAAGGTGTCCTCAGACTTGTTGGTCTAGCACATCATATAGATGCTCAATCAGAGAGATCTGGAGGGTTTGGAGGTCAGGGCAACACATTTAACGCTTCATCATGTTCCTCAAACCTTCCCAGAACAATGTGTGCTGTGTGGCATGGCACAATATCCTGCTGAAAGAGGCCGCTGCCATCAGGGTATAATTTCCATGAAGGGGTGTACCTGGTCTGCAAGGCAGGTGGCACGTGTCAAATTGACGTCCACATGAATGGCCGTACCCAGGGTTTCCTAGCAGAACATTACCCAGAACATCGCTCTCCTTCCATTGGGTTGTCTTCTTCCCACGGCCGTCCACGTGATGTAAAAGATGACAGGACTCATCGGACCAGGCGACCTTCTTCCACTGCTCCAAGGTCCAGTTCCGACACTCGCGTGCCCATTGTAGGCACTTTCGACGGCAACAGGGTGCGATGCACTGTGTGTTGTGACATATTCCTCCCGTAACCATCATTAACATTTTCTGTGACTTGTGCCACACTTAACCTTCTGCCTGTTCGGACCAGATGGGATAGCATTTGTTGCCCTTGTGCATCGATAAGCCTTGGGCATCCAACAACTTGTTGCCAGATTGTGGTTTGTCCCTCCTTGGACCACAGTTGGTAGGTACTCACCACTGCTGACCGGGAGCACCCCACAAGCCTTGTCATTTCAGAGATGCTTTGACCCAGTCTTCTGGCCATAACAATTTGGCCCTTGTCAAAGTTTCTCAGGTCTTTACTCTTGCACATTTCCCCTGTATTCAACACATTGACTTCCAGAACTGACCTTCTAATCCAGTGGTTCTCAACCGGTGGGGCGCGCCCCTCCTGGGGGGGCGCGAGTAGGCTAAGATGGAAGGGGAAAAAAATGGAAAAAAAAATTTTTTGGCACATTTTTTTTATCACTAAACTACTGTCATAAAAAGTTATAGTTTTGTATATACATAACTCCTGAATAAAAATGAAAATGTGTTTGGACTGATTTAAAAAAAAAAAGTTTTGAACAAATTTGATTGGTTTGTCGATAGTGAGCACAAATGCAGGTGATAAGCATAAGCGGTTTCATTAAGCGAGTCATTGAGTCGTTCATTCAAACGATTCGTTCAAACGGCCGATTCATCAAGAATGAGACAGATGTTTGTGAATGGGTCATTGAATCTTTGACTCAACCGATTCGTTCACAACACTGAATCATTCAAAACACGATTGAGTATTGCTGTGAGATGCGCTATGGCTATGCTGTGATCTTTGTTTGGATTCATCGGATCTATTTTCGCTGCTAAAATAGACCAAAACAGTCATTATTTCGTCTAAAATGTAAGTGACTTAATATTATTAACTTGTTTGTTGAACTGTCATATGAAATCAGTGTCACATTTTCAATCGTGAGGGGATGGTAAATTAAGTGATGGTCAATTGTCAGCTCTCTTGGTCGTCAGGTCGTGTGATGTATGTTGCTGAACTGTATTCAAATGTTATAAATATAAAAACACCACATTTTGAAATTTAACTGCAGTATGTCAATTTAGTTTATTTGTGTGTGCTGCGCTCATAGACTTCAGAAAACGGCGCTCATTTGTTTGATTTCAGCCTGTCTTTGCAAGGCCGCGAAACTCATATTTTGCTCCTTGCAGACAGTGTTGCCAGATGTACGATAATTATCGTATTTGTACGATAATTTTGACCTCTGTATGATGTACGATCAATAATGAAAAAATCCCATAATGTACGATAATTTCAGAGTTTTCAGTCGTTCGTCCAAACACACATCCTACCGCTTCTCTCTCTGACCCCAAATCATTTCGCAGGCTCGCCTGCCTGCACGCAAGCACGTACACACACACACACACACACACACACACACACACACACAGACAGACAGACACAGAGGCACCACACGTCAACACTACACTACAGTTTTGCCGAAGAAGACAGATCAGTTTAACAAAACGAAGCAGTAAAGTGCTAAAAAAATGAGTTCAGAAAGGGAAGGTGAGGACAGTGGAGGGGCGAAGAGGAAGGCAGTGTCTGAAGAGCAGCGGAAAAGTAAGCATAGGCCACAAACATATAGGACAGAGTGGGAAAAAGACCCCACTTTTGCAGGATGGCTAAAACCTGTCCCAGGAAACGATGCTAAAGCAGTCTGTCGTTGTTGCAACGTCCAAATGGTGGCAGAGATCACGGTTTTAAAAAATCATGAAAAGTCCAAGAAACATACAGATAAAAAGAAAAATCTAGCCCCATCACAAAGGTCCATAGCACAGTGCCTACAGAAACCATCTGAAAAGCAAAAGTTAGATGAATCTGTGAAGAATGCTGAAATCAAGTTAACAGGGTTCATGGCAGAGCACAACGTACCTCTGAGAATCTCAGACCATTTGGTCTTGGTCTTAAAAGATATTTTCCACGATTCACAAATAGCCCAAAATATGACCCTTGGGCGCACAAAAACGACTGCTATAACCAAGCATGTCATTGGGGATTGTTATTCTGAAAGTCTAACAGAAATTCTTAAAAGAAAGAAATTCAGTGTTTTGATTGACGAATCAACTGACATAGGCATTGTAAAAACACTGTGTGTAGTTGGTCGTTTTTTTGATGAGGGACCAAGGAAGATTCAGACCAGGATTTGGAAACTGGTACAAATCTTCTCGAACATAGACGACCACAGACATGCTAGAGAGGGAGCCACTGCGGAATGACTTTACGCCGAGATGATGAAGTTATTCACTGATGCAGGTGTACCACTCGAAAATATTTTGGGGTTCGGGTCAGATGGCTGCAACACAATGATGGGGAAACACAACTCTGTCTCCAGCCGCCTCAGGAGTGATCTTCCAGGCATCACAGTGCAGCGCTGCGTGTGCCATTCACTGCACCTTTGCGCAAGCGAGGCATGCAGACAACTCCCTCGTAGGTGTGAGGATTTAGCCAGAGACATTTATGGGTACTTCAGAAACAGCGCAAAACGTATCGCGCCGCTCCGAGAATTCCAAGATTTTTGCCATGTTGAGCCCCACAAAATGCTCAAGCCGTCACAGACTAGATGGCTGTCACTGAACGACGTTGTAAAACGTGTGTCTTTTTTTCACAGATCAGTGGCTTGAGGCCAGACTTACTGCTGCGGAGACTATTTTTCACTCACTCAATGACCAGTCTCTACGCCTCTTCTATTATTTCCTTGAATGGGTCCTACCGAAATTCACAGATCTTAATCAGTATTTTCAGAGTGAAAAGGTGGTGATCACTTCATTGAGAAGCAAGGTCTGCGAGACTTACAAAGATCTGCATGGATAGGGACCATGTCATGCGCACTCCACTGAAAGACATTGACATCAATAATGGCCCAAAGGTCACACTGAGCTCAATGTACTTGGGCATAAAGGTGATGCAGCATATGCAGCAGCAGCAGGCAAAAATTTCGCCAGCAAATCTGACAGATTTTTATGTGCGCTGTCAGAAATTTCTACAGGTTGCCTGCGGGGAAATCAAGAAACGATTTGATTTTGATGAAGCTCTATTGACCCGCCTTTTATGCCTTTCTTCTGCCACTGCAACAGATGCAAACGCACGAGTTGAGCATCCGTCTCTGCTCCCCCTCATGGAACAAGTGCCACGGCTGATTGACATGTCAGACACAGACAGTCTCCAAGTCATTGATGACCAGTGGAGGCGATTGCCTCTCATGGCCTTAAGTGAAGACACGAAAGAAATGGATGTCGATGAATTTTGGCATCATATTTCTATGTTGGAGGATTTCCAGGGGATAGCCATGTTCAGCGAACTGGGAAAGTTTGCTCTGGATGTGCTTGTGTTTCCACACTCAAATGCGTCATGCGAACAAGTGTTTTCAAAAGTCAATCTAATCAAAACAAAACCACGAAACCGACTCATTACAGACACTCTGAATGGACTCCTGCACACATCGGAGCGTGTGAAGAATGCTGGTGGGTGTCACGCCTTCAAACTGACAAACACTATGCTGCGCTCCATGACGGCATCCAATCTGTACCGTAAAAGGATTCCCCAACCAACAACATCTGCCAACACAGCACAAGTGGATGTGGCATCCGATGATGACAGCGACTTAGAGATCGAATTTGAATCTTTCTAGTGTTAATTGTGCACTTTTTTCTCTCTGTATCATAATTTAAGTTCTAGTTCAAAATATGGACTGTCGGCATATCTTTTGCACTTTGGCAAAAAAAAGTTAAGTATTCAGACTTCCTCCAGTTAGTGTGAGCGTATTACACAGCTTGTTTAAATTGGCTGTAAAATTATTTGGAAAATAAAATAGTTGGAAAATAGCTATATTTTATGTGTTTGGTTCGTGTACGATAATATTTCTCAAAAAACGATAATTTTGAGGTTTTGGTACGATACTTCGACATTTCTAATCTGGCAACACTGCTTGCAGACAAAGTGCACGCCTTCACACTAAAACTAGACCTCTGGCATGGCTGCATCAGTCGAGGGAACTGCGCCATGTTCCCCAGCCTTGCAGACTTTATCACTGATGCAGGCACGTCACACGACTTCTCCTCCCTATTTCAATCAGCGTCTGAGCACCTGTCAGCAATGAGAAAACAATTTGTGACGTACTTTAAAGAGGATTATCGCTCTTTTGCGTGGGTTCGAGATCCGTTTGTGTGCACAGCAAACAAGCTATCAATTGATATGCAGGAACAGCTTATTGAGCTGAAGAGTGACAGTAGACTGAAGGAACTCTTTAGCTCCTGCCCTCTTTCGTCATTCTGGGCAGCATTGATGCAGGAATACCCTGAACTCTGTGACGTCGCCTTGAAGATTCTCCTTCCTTTCGCGTCGACATATTTGTGTGAGGCAGGATTCTCAAAAATGACTGCACTCAAAACGAAATACCGCAATCGTGCACAAATCGAGGATGATTTGAGGCTATGTTTATCAAACATTGAGCCAAGAATTGAGGATCTTTGCAAGGCAAAGCAGGCTCAGGTCTCACATTAACATCACCTACCATGTAAAAAATGCAGATGATGCCTACTATTAGGCCTAGTAATAATAACAATAATAAAGCATAAATTAATATCAGAGGTCTGGTGCCAATTCCCAATTATAGCAATAGCCTAGTAATGATAATAGGCCTACTGATGATGATAATAATAATAATAATAACAACAATAAAGCATGTAACCTCATATAATTATATAGCAATAGCCTAGTAATGATGATAGGCCTACTACTACTCATAATAATAATAATAATAATAATAATAATAATAATAATAATAATGCCTGCAAGCTCACATTAGAAGTCTGGTGCTACTGCCAATTATTATAATAATAATAATAATAATAATAATAATAATAATAATAATAATAATAACAACAATAAAGCGCGGGGCTGGGGGGGGCACTGGGGCCCCAACTGCAATGAACTAGCTTTGGGGGGGCCCAGCTTGCAAAAGGTTGAGAACCCCTGTTATAAGACAACAAAAGTGTTTTTTGTCATTGCATGGATGTAAAACTGTTGTTGGGGACTCCCAAAACAATATTAGGAACATTTTAAATGCCATAATAGGTACCCTTTAAAGCTCAAAATCACATAAGTTAGCATTAAAGTAATCCATAAGACTCCAGTGGTTAAATCAATATCTTCAGTAGCTATGTGATAGCTGTGGATGAGAAACAGATCAATTTACATGGTTCTTGTGTTTTGGGTGATTCACTTTCTTCTCTGCATATTGGCCCCTGCTGGGCAGAGAGAAGAACTTCTAGCAAAACATGACTTAAATATTGATCTGTTTCATATCATATCACTTCTGAAGATATGCATTTAACTGCTGGAGTCGGATGGATTACTTTTATGATTCCTTTATGTGCTTTTTGGAGCATCACAATTTTGGCACCCATTCACTTGCATTGCACTACAGAGCTTAAATATTCTTTTAAAAATCACAATTTGTGTTCTGCAGAAGAAAACAAGTCATATATATATCTGGGATGGCATGAGGGTGAGTAAATGATGAGAGAATTCACATTTTTGGGTGAACTATCCCTTTAAAGTGATAGCTCAGCCATAATTTAATATTCAGTCTTCTTTTCCCTACCCTAATGTTGTTCCAAATCTGTGAGACCCTTTGTATTCTGTGGAACACAAAATATGTTAGACCGAATGTTAGGGACTGACAGTCTCATTCATCATTCACTTTCTATATATATATATATATAAAAAGTTGTTCTGAATGTTTTCTTTAACATGTTGCTATGTGGTTGCTAAAGTGTTCTGAGTGTTTTTAACAAATTGCTAGTTGGTTGCTAGGGTGTTTTATGTGGTTGCTAAGGTGTTATGAGTGTTTTTAGCATATTGCAGTGCAGTTGCTATGGTGTATTGGGTGGTTGCCACTTCCCAGGGCATTGCAATGCAGTTGGTTTTGTGTTGGGAGTGTTTTTTGTTGTTGTTTTGCTGTATGGTTGCTATGGTCTTCTGAATGCAGTTTTACATTATTTGCAACAATTTAATCGTCCACAAGGCAAAAGTGCAAGTTAATCGTTTAGAAAAGTAATAGCACAACTCTCCTCAACAATACAATTTGAGGCATCATTAATGCCTGTAGCACAAATGAAGCGAGGCAAGTTAAGCTCTAAAGTTTAATTCTTAGGGTTTGTCCACTAAGTATGAGCAATTGCTGTGCTTTATGCTGCTTCCCTTCTTGGACAAAGAGACATTCTTCTCTTGCCAAGCTTATTGCTATGGTGTTGTGTTTTAAATTGATCTGATATGTACAGATACTTAATGTATGTTCTACCTGTGTCGCTTCCTGTTTCTATGGCGACTGCTATGTGCTTATTTGTGGCGCTCACTCAAGCCATCTATTTAACATGCTATATTGCATGGCACAACCTTTTTGGCTCAGCTGCTTGGGAGACATTGGCTCCTTTGCTTTTGATTTGTATTTTTTGGTTTACAGAAGGCTGTTATCAATTTGCTAAAGCCATACTTCTTACGATGTGTAATGGATCTATATTTTCAGGGTGTTCTGGGTGGTTGATTGGACGTTGCTAAGTGGTTTTTAGATTGTTCAGACTGATCCAAGTCAAATGAGCCCAAATCTGTGACATTCTCGTTGCTCGATATGACTGATTCCTGTTTAACAATGGGATTTTTTGCAGTTTTTCACATCCAAGATAATTCTATGAACGATGTATACAGTTCAAATTATGTTTGGTCACAGATGTGCGCTGTAGTAAATCATCTGTTTCAAACAGTTTCGAACATGTTTCAGATTTTAGATTCAGAATATTTTTAATTAAGTATTTTATTTAGTGATAAGACCATACTGCCTTCTTACGGAGTCATTTGGACACATTTGTTTATTTGATTTATTTGATGGTTTATTAGAGAGCGAGTCTAGGCCTAGTTGCAAACCCAGTTTTGTTTCAGTGAGTTCTGGATCTCTTTAAAGCTGGTAATTCTGCAAGTTTGTGCAGCTACAGTCTTGGTCTGGCACTGCTGAAATGCCGTTGAGAGTAAAACAGCATATTTCCACGCAGCCTTTGAAGTGCAAGTCTCACTCAATTTCTCTGGAAGAGGGAGAGGAAATGAGAGAGTATGACAGATAGAAAGTGAAAATTCCACGACTAGCTTCTTTATTCACACTATCTTTAGAACAGACACCTGCACTATAGTTTGTGTTGTAGTTTCAGACTCTCTCTCAGTTTAACCCACTTTAAGTAGAGTCTTCACTAAAACTTTGACCAGTACAGGACTAGAGCAGTTGTGGCTTAAAGACCCTCGACATCAAAATGGGAGTATCATGGTTTTAAGTCCATGTCTGTTACCTTTTGTGGCCATATATATGGTATTGTTTTAAGTTGAGAAAACTGACTTTTATTTATGCAATCTTTCCAAAAACCAAAAATACTGACGCTGTATCTCATGTTGCACTACACATTTCTGGCCAATGAAATGCTCTCTAGACTGAGAATGTCCCTCGCTCTAATACCACTTGCTTAAAACTATGTAAGATAAAGATGATCAGTTAACAACATCTAGTTTAACTTTTTAAAGATGCAGAAAAATAGTCATGATGTAGAAGAAACATATAGAAATGTGTTCTGTAGGGCAATTTGTGGAGCTCTTCAGCAGGTGTCTCCTCACTAAGGGGTCTTGGAGACAAAATCAAATGTCATGTGGCTTGAAAACAGCATATTATAGGTACTTTAAAGAGTGCTTATGTTTTAGCTCTTTCTGAAAGGTGAGAAAGTAAAAGAAAATTAATTATGGCCATATACATCATACAGGATTAAGACCATTAAGATTTTTTGCATTGTGACATTATTTCATGACAGTTTAATTTGCCCCCAAATAATCATTACCATAATCGGTTTACTTGAGGTTTGTAATTCTCCTTTTTCTCAATAGTGATTCTAATAAGATTTTATTACTACATCTTTGCATTATTGCAGATTACACATAATATAACACAATTTGTTTTATTTAAATCAGCATACTTGAATGGGAATACCATGCTCTATAAATATTTTACAATTTAAATAAATGTTTATATATTTTTTTATATTCATATATATATATATATAAAACATTACAAAATATTGTTTGTATTTATTTATTTTCTCCCCAATTTGGACTGCCCAATTCCCAATGCGCTCTAAGTCCTCGTGGTGGTGTAGTGTGTGTGTATGTATGTATATGTGTATATATATATATATATATATATATATATATATATATATATATATATATATATATATATATATATATATTTATATTTATTTTAATTTTTTATTAATTTTTTATTAATTTTTTTATTGATAGTTATGGTGAAAAAATTTAATTGTATTTATTCAAATAAGATATTTTTACATCATGATATTATTTGTTGTCTATATTGAAAAATATAAAAATTACTGTAAGTAATAATATAATAAGTGAGAATTTGTGATTTACATAAATGTAAACGTAAAAAGGTACATTAGGATAATGAGAATAAGATTTATTTTTTTGTATTTTTTGTGACAGATTTGGGTAAATAAATGTGCTTAATTGCCAAAAAAATAGTCACAATACAAAATATAATAATAATAATAATAATACTAATAAAAAATCTTTCACGACATTCACACAATAAATCTGTTAATTTGCTGGTATAAGGTTTTGACAGTCAGATAGATCCTGTTGTGCCATTCATTTGAATCAGTTAGACTTTCTAAGGTCAAAGGTCAATCTAAATGACCAGAGAATCCCTACCTGCACTCCTAGACATACTACAATCACAATTAAATGTTATTAATTACCATTAAAGTAAAAGCGTTCAAGTCCTTTTAATCACTCACTCTTTGTTGATTGGTCTGAAGTGGAAACATCCACATTATTGACTACAATTGGAGTCAGTCCAGTGTGTGTATTGATGCATATCCTGAACTGGAGCTAGATTTAGTGATTTAGGGACCTTACCCAGAGTACACACCAGTGATAGAACAATATATCTGCTGATATTTGATAAGACCATAGGAGACACCAAATTTGAAGTGTTGAATAAAACAAAAAACAAAAATGAAAATGTTGTCAACTTGTACTCACCCTTATTTTGTTCCAAACCTGTATGACACAAAAGGAGATGTTAGGCGCATGTTAGGGACTGACGAATAGGGATGTCATAATATCAATACATCGATTATGAATTGGCACATTATTTTAGCGTTATATTTTTGAGGCATATATGCATTATGTTTATCTGACATTTAAAGTAATTTATCTGTCACTCAGTTGACCTTTTGTTTAACTGTCTGGCGTAATAGCGATGGGAGACCAAAAGGGTGATATAATATTTACTGAAGCAATTTATTAGGGACCAGTTTCATCAGTATTTTAGAGCTCCTTGGGTATCACAACACAGAGGACAAGCTGATGCGGCACAGCAGATGGTAGTCCAAAGTTACGAAGGCATTTGTACTTCTTCAAGGATTGAACAAAGTGATGTTGATGAGTTTGCAGGTTAGTGTATGAAACTGGTGTAACTGCACATACTGAACAATTAGCTCAACCAACTTGAATTAATCCTGCCACTCAGGCTTTTTTAAAAATTTGTGATTTGAAAAATGGTAGAAAAGACAAAGAATATTGTGAAAAGAGCAGCCCTATTTTTCTTATTTTTCTTTTTTCTTATAGCTGAAAAAATCCTGATATATATCGACGATCATTGGAAAAATCTTCAGATTATCGATGAAAAAGGCATCTATCCCAAGCTTACTGACTATCTCCGTCACCATTCGCATTCATAGTTGGAAGAATATGAACCGTGACTGAGGCTGTCAACTTTAAAACCTTTCTTTGACAATGTTCTTTGAACTTCTACCCCCTCTCATCTCCTCTGTATGCTTCTCGTGACAGGTAGGACATAATAAGTTGAGAAATGTTCTTTTCTAAAAAGCCTCATTCTCCCTCATCTGCTGCACATGGGATGTCTCATCCTTGTTATGTTGCGTGAGAGACGGGACACACCTGATAGTAGGTGTGGATGATAGGATAGGGGGTGGATGATAGGACTTGACAGGACTTATGAACATTTATGATCCAAAGTTAAAGAACTATATAAGTATTAAAGCTAACAGCATTTGCAACCAATTTTACTTCCGTATTGTGACATATTTCAGAGTGAACCAGGAATATTCAATGAGAATTGTTTTAGAATAAGTTGATTGGAAACATTGGGAATTGATTGGATAGAGAAAAGTGGGCGTTCCATTCCAGAATAAAGTTAGTCATATTTTTATTTGCTATTAAAATAGTAATCTTTGGTAAATTAATAAATCATAATTTTATTAATAAGCCATAATTAAATTTCTGCATTGACTATTGGCAGGATTTTAGATGCTTTTAAAGATTACATTACAGGGCTGGATCTAGGGGGGTGCTTGGGTGGCTTTGCCCCCCAAATTATCCCTATAACCCCCCCGTCAACTACCTCCCCTCTGTTGAATGTCATTGCCCCCCTAAAGTACCCGTTGTAGATCTGGGCCTGTTATTTTAGCTACAACAGGCCAAAGTTAACAAATAAATGATATTTTATCTTATATATTGGTATATATTAGAGTTGGACTGATATATCGGTTTTACTGATTAATCGTGCTAATAGTTGCTTTTTGGAACTATCGTTTATCTGCAAAAATTTGTCAATAGATGCAGATCGTTTTTTCGTCATTTATTAATTTTACAATTGAAGTGTCCAGTGTGTTTCGGGCTTGTTTGTACGTAAAAGTCCTGTGTTATGTACCAAATCTTGTTTTTTTTCTGGTCATTTTTGGGATTTTGGTAGAGCAAAAAACTGAATCTGGGATTATATTCATTTTGGACTCGGCCTTTGTCTGCCATAATAAAGAAAGAAGAAATGTTTTTTAATCAATCTATAAATCAGTTTGAAAAACCAACAGCCGATTTATCGGTTATCGGTTTTTCCCACCACCTTAGTTATTGGTATCTGCAAAATTCACTAACGGTTCCAGCATCGGATTTTTAAAAATATATGTCATATTCAATCTTGAAAATGAGCCTATGAGGCACATAAGTTTGTTCAATATGTCGAGATGTTGTATATGTGGGCGTATCAGCCTTATTATCATAACTTTAAACTATTTACTCTGTGGGACACATGTCTGTCACATGAGAGGACATAAAAAAACAAACAAAATGAGGACAAAAACAACACAGGACACCTACGCAACATTCCGGCTTTGATTCGTATCACTTTGATCAGTAAAGTCAAGCTTTGATCAACCACTTTTAGTTGGCGTTTGACAGTTGTTTTTTGTCAACCGTGTCAGATGGATATGCTGTTCTCCTTATGTTCTTGAATGCAGGTCAAAGTAACAAGTAATCAAATAAACAATATTAACGCTATAATGACATTAGCTTCGAAAGGAGGCAGCACAGAGTGCAGAGAGACATCCATTACTATGGAGAAATATTTGGAAGGCGAATCAATATTTTTGTAAGTGAAAAGTGCTGAGATATCACTTCAGCCCTGTCCTGCTCCACAGCCCCAGGCACTTCTGTGTTTCCTCCGGCTTTAACGAAGGGAGAACTGGTGGTGGAACAAGATTTTAGTGGATGCTGCAGATCGGTGCTGATGGATATGGAGGGGCTCGATGATCATAGGTTTGGGGAGAGAGAGAGATACCCCTTTTCCACTGACAAGGAGCCAGGGCCTTAGCCAGAGCTGGTGCTCAATCTGGTCCTGTTCCACACATATACATTCAGGAAAAGTTTCCATTGAAGAAAAGTTTCTGGGCCAGGAAAATTTCACATTTCGGCCAATTTATTGTCTGCGGTAATATATCCATCGGCAACTACACAAAGTTAAAGCACTTCCATTATAATCAACAAAGCTTTTTACATTGGAAATGCCAACCTGGTCTCATAGAAGTGGTTGAGTCTGTGGGTGATTAATCTGCCAATATTTGTTATTTTTTTTAATTATAGCATTGGCTGATGAATTTGTGTTTGTATCACTGCAAAGCTACTCCAGCCACTTTTGTTTGCTTCGTCTGTCTAAAGCACAACATTATTAGCAAATAGCATGTGTGAATTGATTACTATTAATGTTATTTGTAGATCATTCTAACCATTGTATTAAAAGAAACTTGTGATGGCATACAGACTGAATCAAATTACTTTCAATGTTAGATTATTCTTCAAAATTTGGAGTAAGAGTTGTAAACAAAGATGCTATGGTTGCTTGTGGGCAGGTTATGTAGTAACATAGTCAGTTACGTCATAGTTTGGCTATCAAATCAGTAGAACTATGGATGAGAGACTGATGTCTATGGTAATTGGTGTGGTAATGGGGCCAAGCAGTGTGGTTCACATAGAGGATGGTGTGAACAGGGTCTTAAGGGACCAATGGAGAACAGGCTCTCAAAAGGGTAACCATGTTTTTCATGGCTGGCCTGACACACAAAAAAACTGTTGTGAATGTGTTACTGTTGGTATTTAGCATTTTCTCTAAAACCTTGATTTGTTGGTTTATGCGACATTTCCATGTTTGTCTTCATGATTACCCAAGTAGAAGACTCTTGTAGCCAGCCTTCTGGATACAAATGTATTAAAAATAAGTCTGATTGTATGCTGTACACTTGGTAATGGGTCAAACGCATTGGGATGGGAAATCCAATAATCAAGAGTGCTGTATCTTGTATTAATGGTCATGTTCTCAAATGCTTCCTTTGTGTTGTTTCTTTGTGTAGTCACATAATCAAGTGCGACAAGGTCAAAACTTTACTTGTATGTCATTTACCTCTCTCTTTCTTTTCGTCTTTGTCCGGCTTTCTTCAGCAGACTTAAAATGTTGTCCTGCTTCTTGAGAATTTTTAGATGAGAGTATAGAAGTTTTTTATTGGCTGTCCATGGAGTATATAAATATTAATATCTCATTATTCCTCATAATAGCAATATTTATTATTGACATTGATTTTTATTTTCTGTATTGTTGACTTTTAAACTTAACACATTTTGTTCAGTATTCCAAAGTAAAATAAAGCAATAAGCCAAGAGAGGTTGTGGGTTACAAAAAGATCCATCCGTCCATCCGTCCGTCCGTCCGTCCATCCATCCATCCATCGTGGTTTTATGGCGGTGGTTTGGTGGTCAGTACAAGGTCTTTGAAGTGTGCTGGTGTGACAGTATGTTAGCTGAACTTCAGAGGGTTCAGTAGAGCTGCTATTGAATGTGTTTAACCTTCCATTTAATAGAACCACTGAAGCCAGACCTGCCCTGGATAGAGATAATTATGAATATATTATTCCCTGAATATAACTGAATGACTCATAAGACCCCAATGTTCGGGAGGATTGAACTCTCATTAATATTTGTAGTCGAATTTCTCATGGTTCGTATCACGTTGTTTTGGTCATGTTTTGGTTTGATTCACGTGTTGTGCACAGTTTGTTATTATTTTATTAGTTCTCTTTGTCCATCTCTGTTGTAGATTACATTCAATCTGAAGTGTTCTCTGTCAGCAGATTTAAATGATGCTCTTTCTGTGGATTATCTTTTACTCTCCCATTTTCGACGACCAGAATGCACAAATTGTGACGCCATTAACAGATTAACTTACTAACTCTAACAATTGATTGGACAGCTTCTCTCCAGTAGAAAATAAATACACAGGACACACATACTGTACTGTATTCTTTAGTTAAAAGTCAAAAATAATGCCCAAAATATTTTACCATCATTTTAATTGGGGAAAGTCTCATATCTGTGTTTTCTATAGCTAGACATTAGGGTAAACTAAACTAATTTAATTGATAGCTAGGAACCACAAATGCATGAAACCATAATGGACTGAAAATTCAGTACAAGAACAATACAACACTCATGTTTCTTAAGGAAATAATTTTACTTATTCATGATATTTGAAACCCTCCACATGTCATTTGCAGTATTATGTTAATTGGGCTTTATTCATGAAACACATCTTTCTGCATAAATCATTTGTAAAACATTACTTATATAAAATACCCCATTTATTTCAATGGGACAACTGACAAGAAATTCACAAGAACATTTCTCAGAAATTTGTTCTGATCATGTTGTATGAATAGGGCACATTGATCGTTAATTTTAATGACAGACGACTATGATAGTGTTGTGTTACCATAGCTGGCTAATGTAGCTTGTTGTGAAGCCTCCACACGCTCTATGTCTCCGTGGAACAAAGTGCTCAACAAGCCACGTGATAAGATATGCAGGTTAATGGTCTCAGATGCGGAGGCATCATCATCTACCACCCGGATTGAGGCGAGTCACTATGTCACCATGAGGACTTAGAGCAAAATTGGAATTGGGCATTCCAAATTGGGGAGAAAAAGGGATGAAAAAAAAAATCTATGTTGTCATATGACTGTACACACAAAAAGTTAAATAGCTCCCGTTATTATAGGCCCATGTTGAAATGCTTAGGGGGTCTTTTAAATGTATTTAGCATACATGATGTATACCCGTTTGTCCAACTTGATCTGCTGAAAGCCAGATGATTGTAAATAGGTGCTAGAATGGCCTTTTAACATGCTATTTTCCAAAAAGTGGGGAACAAATTAAGACATTTCTAAAAGAGCGGATACATATCCCATACCCAATGGTTGCTATGCCACTGTTCTCATTCAAAATTATTACATCTGAGATACACTAGAGAGAACAGGAACTTTGGAGCAACTTAACATTATTTAGAGTCATCAAAAGATATTGGAAAAACACTGTGTTCTTTTCTGAAACCATATGGAGAGACCTAGACAGACTAAAATACAGACCAATGCCACATTTAAACCTAACCTTCAGTGGAGTAAAAATTCAATTTTAGAGTGAAAATAACCTTGCTTACAGTCTCATTTGCATTTGTATTAAATTAAATGTGCTGTCTACATTGACTTAGGTCTAAGGATCGTCATCTGTTGAAAACTTCTCTGCAGTTCATGGGTCTTTCCAACTTAAGACCAATCCTGCAATCATTGTTACAGCAGCACAACTACTAGTCAACTGTGCCTGGCAAGCATACCACACAGCATTGCAATTCCTGCCCAAGACAACATGTCTTTGATTGTAGGTTGGGAATGGAGAACAAATAACATCATTCTGGTGCTCAATTTCGAAAAACGCATACCTAGTACTCAAGGTGAAGACTCAGCAGGAGTGAGACTGGGAAAAGCAAGGACAAACAATACACTTTGAAGTTAATGAATTGAGAGCAACACTATGAGAGAAATATCAGCCAGAGTAAAAGGCTATGCTTCGCAATATGGCTGGAGCCAATTATTAGGGTCTTCATTTTGATTTTATTTATAGCTTTGAAATTTGGCATTGATATTTTTTAAATAAGTGAAAGAATTTTGGAATTTAATGAGCTTTCACTATTGGGAATAGAAACTTTTCACAGCCATTTTAACCCTTAGTAGACTATCAAGCATGATGTATGACCAATTTTATGTCAAATGATCAAGTGATCGCTAGGGAAATGGCTCTATCATTTAATTTGGCCTACTTGTTTGCTTTTGACTAGATACTGTTTTTGTCATCGACATGTCATTTATCTTATATATGTTATTGTATTAAAAAACAAGAGTTTTGCTTTATACTATAATAGAAAGCTTGTAAATGGTACTTACTGTGCAAAAGTTTAAGGCACTTATGAAAAATGTTGCATAGTGAGGATGTCTTAAAATAAATGCCATAAATTGTTTTCATTTATCACTTAATGTCATACAAAGTCCAGTAAACATTAAAAAGCTAAATCAATATTCGGTGTGACCACCTTTGCCTTTAAAACAGCACCAATTCTCCTAGATACACCTGGACACAGTTATTCTTGGTTGTTGGCTGATAGGATGTTACAAGTTTCTTGGAGAATTCGCCACAGTTCTTGTCTATATTTAGGCCAGGGGTGTCAAACTCAGTTCCGGGAGGCCCGCAGTGTTTAGTTCCAGCCCTGCTCCAGAATGCCACCTTGTAATCTTCAAGCACTCCTGAAGACATTGATTAGCTGCTTCAGGTGTGTTTAATTTAGGGTTGGAGCTATACTCTGCTGGAATGTGGCCCTCCAGGAACCGAGTTTGACATCCCTGATTTAGGTCTCAATTGCTTCTGTCTCTTTATGTAATCTCAGACTGACACAATGTCCAGTAGGGGGGTTGTGGGGGCCATAACATCTGTTGCAGGGCTCCCTGTTCTTCTATTCTAATCCTTTCTATTTGCAAAAGTAATATTTGGAGTCTAACATTTATATTTTCTATACACTAAAGCTGAAGATATAAATAACCATCTTAAGACAAATGCTTTTGTGAAACATCTTATGTGCCTAAGACTTTAATTGATAGTTTTTCAATTTCTAAAGGGTTTTTGGTGTTTTTTTACAGGCCCAAGTCAAAAGATTTCATCCTCAAGTATCTATTCTGGTCTCTAGATATGGCTTAGGTCCCTCCTTCAATGAATCTAGTTTTTCTTGTCCTACAAAACAGAGGTCTAAAGTACAAATTATGTTGAAATTAGAAATGTAAATGTATTTATTCACATAATAACAATAAGGTGAAAATCTAAAGTTTTGAGAGTTGGACAAGAAAAACTAGCTTCATACCATGTGACCCACAATTGGTTTCCACCATTTAAATTTTCAGATGGAACTACATTGAGAGCCCCATATTTCTGGGATTTATCAATATAGAGCCTTACAAATGCATAAAGATACAAAAAGTAATGTTTGTTCAGAACCAAAATCTAAAAGGAGAGTAAGATATCTTTCATACTTCTGGAGTTATATGCACTCAAACTTTGACATTTCCATTGTTTTGACTCAAAGCATTGACATATAATGCAACAAGGGGTGCTGAAGTCAACTGATTTTAGTAATTGGCCCACCCATCTTTGGGTAAAAATAAAATAATGATGCTGCCAACTTTTTACGGTAATTTTGTTTTTACCTGTAGTTTCGCTCCAAAATCATAGGTGAAAATTATCTTTTGACTGCCCTCTACAAAATAATGGATTGCTCAGTAAATATTGATAAAGTGGATTTAACATTTTGGCATTCATCATCATTTATGTTTATCTTTTACCAGGAAAAAAGGTGATAAATACAAAATTTTGAGCCAGGGACTTTTGGTTAAGTTAACATGGAACGCGCAAAATCTAACAAGGTCCAATTAACCAGAATTTTTTCCCATTTCACACAAAGACGAACGCTCACTGCGCAGAATATAACACACACACTCACAAAAGAAAAAAATGCGTTCATCAGCATTAATTTATTTCACTCCATTACCATTCCCTGTTTCACACTCTGCTTTCAAAAGCCCCTTGATATGTCAGCTATTACTGAGCTAATTTGAGGAAGCTAAAGCGTGAATGTGAGGGAGCCGTAGCATGCAATCGTGCCTTCAAATGAGTAAAACACTTGACTGCAGCATCTTGCCAGATCCCTCATTTAGCCTGAAAGGGCAAGCTTTACTGGCTATGGAAAGAGCGATTTAGGAAGAAACATTGGAAATTAAGCACGTGTAATTCATCACAGCGAGTGAAGTATTAAAAGTTTCATTGGGTGCTTTATCAGAGGAGTCGTGACAGATGAGCCCGGATATGTTCTGGGTCAACAGAGTGGCTATACTAGGGGTGGGAGTCAGCAGGAACCTGGTCATATGATATTACATAGATTACCAGCAGTCTCATGACCGCTCATAGTAATGTTGAGATGGCGGAAATAGTAAGATATTGCACGACTTGCCATATGAAAAGATACAACTTTAAAACCAATTCCTATAAAAACTAACCAATTAACAAACAGAATTTCAATATGATACGATAATATTGCGATTCTTTGTGTTAACTGTATTGCTATTCAAAACTATCATGTAACTTCAGTGCTTCTTGCGACACATGCTTAACTTCCATCTTTAATTAATCGTAGAGCCAATTTAACATAGAGCATAGTCACATCAGTGTCACTTCAAAAAACGATGTGAGGGAATATTGTGGTTCCAGAGTGTTTATTATTATATGAAAACCCCTGCAATCTACAGTAGCTATATTGAGTATAGGACATCCTTACAAATGTTGGAAATTAGCGACTTTGTGGCAGGGTATATGTACAACTGCCAGCATTCATCACCAATAAAATGTATGAATTGTATAATGGAATTAGTTTAGAAATCTTGGCCACATTTGACCACCATTATATGAAGGATAAATTACAAATAATCAGATTAGATATCTGAATACAAATTCTCCACCAGTAAATATGTAATACAACCGGCTTATTGTATCTGCTCACAATTTATAAATGAGTAATTTAGCTCAAGAAGGGAATTATGATTAATTTGGGGAATATAAAAAATTAAGGTACATATCTGATCAAAGGTTACATCAGGCTACAATCATTTGTGTAAGGCAAATTGTTACTATCAAAAATAGACTTCGCATTGTGCTGTGTAGAATGATGATGCAATAGAGATTTTTGATAGTGCTATAGTTCATAATGCCTGTATATGCATTGTAAAAATAATAATAAAAAAAACCCCCATAAAATTGTCTTTTGAAGAGATAAGAAAAACAAAAGTTTGTCCAACTAAAAACAGTTCAGTAGTTTAGATCCAGTGCGTGTCTGTTCAACCTCGCTGTCTTGAACAATGAGTTTTAGCATGCGATGGTCGTGCTTCCACAGCGAATGTCTTGTGCTCCCTTATTAGACTATGTTTTAAGTATAAATTGGTTATGTTGAAGGACAAAGGATTTCCATGGGTTTCATAGAAGAGTTGTCCCTCAGCAAATGGCCAGTCATGTGATGACCATTAACATTTAGGGCATTTCTGATTTACAACATGGACTAGAAGGGGTCTTGGTGCGTCCAAGGAACTCTCTTTGTTCTCAAGACAGTTGACTCTCAACAGAGCAGTATTTATGGACTATTTTCAGACATCTTTAACTTGATTATGCCTGGTTTTGGTAGACTTTTTTGGTGTCAGAAGGAGTCTTTAATGTATGACATTAAGGAATTTCGGGGGCTTCTCTGTGTCTTAGTTCTAGTAACATGGAAGTAAATATCTGTGTAAATCCTGGATTTAAGTTGTTTTGTGAACAAATTGTTAATTCTTCTTCCCATAAGATCTTACACAAATAAAATAAGTTATAGACTAAAATTGTTAGCTCGTTCTGAATTTGCATTTTGAATTAAAGGGAAATAATTGAGTTTTTGTTGACCGAATGGAGCAACATGCTTTGTCTTTTCAAACACTTGCTCCAAGCTGGCCAGTTTCCAAAAAATATGAAAGGAATATTTTGGGTTCAGTAAAAGTTAAGCTCAATCGACAGCATTTGTGCCATAATGTTGATTATCACAAAAATGTATTTTGACTCGTCCCTCCTTTTCTTTAAAAAAAAAAGCCAAAAATCTGGGTGACAGAGTTGCACTTACAATGGAAGTAAATGGCCAATCCGTAAACGTTAAAAAACTCACTGGTTCAAAAGTATAGCAACAAGATGTAAACAATATGTGTATTTACATGATTTTAGTGTATCACTTACTAACCTTTTCTGTGTTAAGGTTAGTAAGTGTCAGCAGTGATATTAATGACTTTTGTTTAGAGCGAATCGATCACTTTGTGTACTAAAAGTGTGCCTGTAAGTGCTCATGTCATGCAAGTATGTTAGCACGTTCCTTCGACTCATTGGTTGTGTGTCTGTCACACGTCCGTTCACGTGCCATCACACTTGCGTCACGGGAGCACTCTGGTAAACTCTGCCATTTGTCAACACTTGACTGGAAGTGATTTTTTTATAAGTGCTTAAATATCGACCTTTTTCACACACAAAGTGATCGATTCGCTTTAGAACACATTAATGTCACTGCTGGAGATAAGACGGATTACTCTTATGCTGACTATCTGTGCTTTTTGGACTAACAAATTTCTAATCACCATACTCTCACATTCTAAGGACCTGCTGAGACTGGATCTTTTTCTACAAATCTTCAAAAGTGTTTTGCAGAAGAAAGAAAAGCATGCACATCTCAGATGGCATGAGGGTGAGTAAATTATCAGAGAAGTTTCATTTTTGGGTGAACTATCACTTAATTAAGAGACGCAACTTCTTGGAGCGCGTTTTTGTGTGATTATAGCTTGCTGTGCTTAACAGCGAATAACAGTCAGCACGATAAAGCCCTCTACAAGAAGATTTGTCTTTTTATTGCTTCAGGTTTTAGTCGATTTATGCACTGCTGCTGTTACAGCAAACAAGTTACATTTGAAGCTAGTCATTCTAAGTCAGGATTGGAGCCTTTCTTATTTATTACTTTTCTTACTTGGATAGTTTTGTGCAATATGAGGTGGTCACCAAGTTGAAATGCTGTACTTAGCATCCGTATATCCCTCAGAAACATGTCTGATTGGGGCAGGGCTGGACTGGGAAGAGAAATCGGCCCGGGGCGACCCACCGGCCTTCTCTGTTTTCCCAATGGCCAGTCCTCACCTGATCAGCCCCAAAGTGCGTCGGCCCACCGGGTATGTCAGATTACCAGTACAGCCCTGGATCGGGTTCAAGTGAACATAATGGAGCCTATATCATAAATTATTATCCTTAACACTGACCGACTGGTCGATTATGAAAATTGGTTTTCCACAGCCCTAATTACAGTTGCTCATATTTGGGGATTGTGATTTGGGGGTAGACTGTTTTGACTTGAGCCAGTATGCAACCACCTAGCAACCAGCCATAATACCTAAGCAACCACATAGCAATGCCTTGGCAATCACCCAGAATATTTTAGCAACCTCAGAGCGACGACTTTGCAATAAGCCAGAACTCTTGAGCCAGTGAGTTTGTAACACAAAGCTAGCATTTGGCTTGAGTCTCCATTCACTTTCATTAAATTGAAAAGAGCAGCCAGGATATATTTCAGGTTTGGAACAATTACAGAATTTTCATTTTTGGGTGAAAGACATGATTTACATACCAGTTGCTTGTTTTTCTCCTCTTCCAAAGCATTAAGAAGTGTTCACCTTATCAGCAGGAGCAAAGTTGTGCGAGTGTGCGTTAATGCATTGATGAGACTGGGCATGTTTCATGTTTCCCTCCTGAAATGCCCGTGATCCATTGGGAAATCGCATCCAAATTCTAAAGGCAAGAATTGGCAGGCCTGAGGCACTGCCAGAATCTCTCCTCAATTTCACTG